>NC_090282.1:68157592-68473842 GCF_037392515.1 Haliotis asinina | reverse complement strand
ATTAATAACTTCAATTTTATCACTGGTTAAAAACCGTAAGAGCTGTAAACCAAGTCTGCGAGTCTGACCACCCGATCCCGTTAATCGTCTCTCACACAAGCATGGGTTTCTGAAGATCAAATTCTAACTAGAATCTTCATGAGACGACGTGCAGTTGGAAGTAACCACAGCAAGTAAATAGCCGATTAGAATCACTACATCAACAGAAAAATAACTTGATGACAAACTAACAGATTTCTATTCTACTTGTGTCCAGGGCCGTCCCCAGGAAAGACAAAATGTGTAGGCACAACTGGACATGCCATGTGGTGGGCGCAGGACACAAGACTTCTAGTGGGGGTTTCAGACATATCCTGTCCCCCAAGAAAATTTTCAAAAAATGATTGCTCTAGACAGCATTTGCTGCTATGCTTTTCTGACAAAAAAAGTATTTCAACCTTTTCATAAAATACTTTTCATAGAGAAGCTACTGACCTTTAACTGATAAATGTAGTATTTCAAGAAATATTTTATAACATAATTAAGCGTGACAAAACAGCTCTTCCAGCAAAGTTGAAGTCATTAGTCGATTTGGCTATAAAATGTTACATGATACGAGCTGGCATATCTTTGTGGACATGGGCAATTTGTGCAAATGATGACATGGGGATATCATCCATGTTGGATTGAAGGTACGTCTTGAACTAAGTGTAGGCACGTGCCCAATGGCAGGAACGCTGCTGGAGTCGACAAGTGTAACCTAACAGATAGCAGAACAGGAAGCCATATCAATGCCAACGACATTGATCCTTTCTGAGTTTGACATGCCGTTTCCTTCTACGTAGACATGCAGATAAAATGATAGCAGTTATAAACAGGAAGCATGCTTATGCTGCAATAAGTACCACAACAATAACATGTTTACATCTAACCCGAACATTTAACCTGTAACCATGACTCGTGATAAAATCCAATTATTTAGGCCAGTTGCAGTCTTGTATTTGTGAAACGTAGTTCGCTCTACACAGTTTGACCCCACAGAACACCATCTTTCTGTAGCTAAAACAACAGATATTGTCTCTTTAGTGTTAACATGCATTTCATGAACCTTTGGCAAGTCTGTCTTCCAATTCACTTAATAAAAGTCTCCATTAACGTGACCGCCTGCCCCTTCATAACATGCATCTGTACCCACAGTTCTAATGGGACGCTCATCCAAGAAAGAGAGTGAGCCATTAAAAGAATTCATGAAATGCAACCACCATGCAATGTCAGCATGAAATGTCCAATTTGCTCTTTGACGATTTAGGTTTCAAACTATTTTAGGTCCAATACACGCTTCAGAATTGTACGTCCTCCTTGTATCACCATACTAACCCAGCTTAAACGTCCCACGATGTTTCCCTGCTGGTGCTTACTTGCCCTGACACGCCCACAAGATCGCTCTAACTTAAAGTCTCGTAGCTTATCACTTGGCAATGCTAATATGCTGATGCATGTATCAATATCGATACCACCCCCATCAACGCCACTCCTGATCTGCGAAGTTTGCACGTTCCTGATGACAAGGATTGCCTGTACCAGTAAGAGGTCTCCCTGAAGAGTGTTGTTGGCTGTTGTTTTCCAAACCTCTGACACACAGAACACACATGCGCGAGCCTACACAAGTCTTCTCGTGCACAGGTCCCACAATTGTATCTTCTGCATATTTCAACACCGTCAGCAGTAAATGGAGAGTCGACTCGCTGGGTTAGGTAATAAGCCATGAGGATCCATCTGGCATAGGGCCTTGGCTGTTGCCGATGTGGGCTTTGGGACAAATTGAAAGTATCTCTTGATAGGGCTGACACCAGCGAAAGCCCTCGTCTACAAGCTTTGCTGTATATCCATGGTCGTTTAAGAGTACACTGCCCCATAAATACTTGGAAGAAAACCTTACTTACTGGTCAAGTTCCTTTTCTGCAATCGTACATTTCAATATTCAAAAGGCTATCGGTCATCCACATGTCTAAACTATACTAAGATTTGTCCTCGAACCCCGACTTCCAATATCCAAGGTCACACCATCACCCAAATCCAAAGTCTTTTTGGTGACATCAACATTACTTAAGGAATCCGCCCACGGATAATCCACTATTTTCTGTGCTTTAGTGCTTTTCTTACCTCACGCTGTCGCTGCTTTTGGATGACCAATGTCACCATGACCGCCATCTTGATCCACGAACCACTCGGATGAGGATCAGGAATATTCCGTTCAAGAACGCTTATTTCGGCCATTACATTTCTTACGTGTAGTCTCTAGTTGAGGTCTTCTAAGCTCTGTTTCCAAAACCCCATACTCCTTTTCCAAATCTTCAGACTTCATGTTCGGCTCGAGACCGGCGACAGTCATATAATAGAAAAATTATCGCGCCATGCGTGCGGGCGTGCTTGCTTGTCTAACGTGTAGTGAAAGGGATATAACTCCAGCTGGACCTACGACCATAGTAAATCGAAGGGAGACAACTGTGCAAACAGTTACTGCCTCACATTAAAATACCACATAGTTCGCTCTACCCCATGTCATTCGTAACTACTCGTCTCTTTCCGTGACCTGCAAGAAGGCTTGCCGGAATGACACGAGTAGTTACGAATGTACCCCATGTGTACTGTAACAGAGTATTCGGCTTCCCGAAAAGTGTTGTTATCTCCCTTTATAAAAGTATTTTAGAGTTACCTTCCCTTAACATTGTCTTCTTCCGGTGAATAGTGTCAAAACGGTGGCGGAGAAAAGTGACCTTTTTCATGGCCGAGAGTGATGTAAAGTCTGATTCAATGAAGCACTTTGCCCTTACCTCTTTTTTTATGAAAGCACTACTCTATGATACAAACTGACGTAGAAAGTGCTCGCGTCAGGTGCCTTCGGAATCATGTCTAAGATTGTGTCACAGCTTCTAGCTACTTCAAACTACTCTATAGGGTCCTGTATATAACCGATTCCTGAGTAGACAGGTAAGTGACTGATATAATGAGCAACTAGCCATGCTGACCGTGATCGCTGACACTCCATCAACCATGTCACTGAACCTGACGACCCTGCCATGTCTTCATTGCACCTAATCGCTTTTGCACAAAGCCAGCGATCAAATCTTATTCCCTCCCGTCTTAACCAGGATCAAAGATTGAAAAAGAAAACTTGAGATGACCCAGGACTCGAATAAATAATTATTTATTGTATTGTGAAGCATTTTAAGTTGGTCATCTGAATTGTTTTTTAATTTTCAATCCTCGTCATGACAGGAGGGTCTGTGATATAGCCTTTTAGCTACAGCGTCAGTTACAGGGGGTGCACAGTGTTTGTGATCTGCTGTCCGACTTCCACTTTGTGGAAGCCGTGGTGGCTTAGTTTTGCTGACGATTACGTGCCAGACTTAGTGTGGGGGGGCCGAATCTCGGAAGTGACGCAAACGCATAAGCATTACTCGAATCTGAAAAAAATGTGACTCCAAATGTAAAATATTTAAATTTGACAACTTTGCTTGTGACATTGTGTATCCAATACCCAGTAACCCAACCCGTAGTCTATGCCGTGGCTATCAAATATATCGCCACAATGTCACCTTTTACCGATATTTAGTGACGTCATGCAAACAAAGATGTACGGAAGTACGTAGAACAAGAATTGTGAATCATTTGTGTTATCTATGAAAGAGTAATGTTTATTTCTCATGACAGTATACATATGCCAATGTGAATTCACATATGATTTAGTTATCTTGTGTTGTTAGTGAAGAAAACTTGAAAGGACAATCTGGATGTATTATACTGCATTCGTCATTGAGCACATTTCATTTGTTGTAGTCACGCGTGGACACTTTCCTTTCACAGATGAAGTATATCTCTGAACAACATTCACGATCATTCCACTTAGAGTCTTTGTACGTGGAGAGCGATACACAATGTTCTCCCTTTTCCCGTTGATGCCATTTGTTGTTAGGTTCATTAGAACTCCAAGGAGTTCAATTTCCGTGGTGTAGGGGACAGCCCCCCTCCCACATGAACTTCCCTTCCTTCATCAGATCAGTGGCACCCAACCAGTAGCTTGGAGAGTCTGGAAAGAAGATTACTGTATCTAGTAATTGTGGTCAAGATATTTCTGGGCGAGTGGAGATCGGATTCCTCACAATGCTTTGGTGACAAGATAGTCGTGAATGGTGCAGTGATTGCTGTTCTTACTTGATAATTTGGGCGATCTTCATACAAAAGATGAAACATTTCTCACGCACCTATCCATAACGGGGCAGTTGCAAGAAGGAACGAGATTGTGTATTGGAAGGTATGACGCGAGCTGACCCAGTCTACATGGATTCTATTAATAGGTGCACAAATAATGAAGGAATTATATTTTATTTAAGAACACGTTACAATCCGTTGTGAAACAGGACGTTGTTCTGACTAGCAACGCACATTGAAAAAACAGGGCAGGAAATTTTAAAGATAAATTTTAAATTGCGTAACTCAGCCAAGTTCTTTTCACAATGTGGAGTGGATTTCACACATTGTACCCATGTGGGAAATCAAACACGGGTTTTCAGCGTGACTAGCGAACGCTTTAACCACTACGCTATCCCACCGGCCCTGGAAATATGTAAGAGGAAATGAAAACAATGTGCTGTAGCTTTTTTCCGTGTGGTCCTGGTAATGTATCAACACATGGTGAGTTTTTGAACACTACAAATAGCACATGGTGAGTTTTTGAACACTACAAATAGCACATGGTAAGTTTTTGAGTGCTACAAAAAACACAAGTAACAGATGATGATACCCTGGTTGAGCAAAGGGTGCGTGTTCACTGTGGTGTGTAGAAAATTATGACGAGGGTTTGCAACTCCATTTGGAAATACATTTAGAGCTCACCATTTTCCGTTATATTTACTTGGCTTCTTATGAAGTTGTTCTCATCTTGGCTAGTTATCCTGGCCAGGTGGCTCCCAAAAAACTGGCAGTATGACTGAAAAGAGAACACTGAATGCTTAACCGTTTGGTTGTTGTTTAACGTCATACTCAGTTTTAGTTTCAACATGTTTTATTAATAATGTGAACAGGATTGAGGACAAGTTTCTTCCAACTTATAAAACCCCTCTCCAATCACTAATTACTTCACAGGAAATTATTAGAAACAGAGAAAGATTGAAGGATAACAGAGGGAAATGTTATATTACAAAAGGTGTATAGATTGAAGACTACTGCAATCGTTTAGATTTGCATATGTATTGATGCACATTTTTAATATAAATTTCATTTTTAGGATTTGTCAGATCTGCATTGCTGTTTAAAATAACATATAATGTAATCACAAAATTACTACCACATACATCTTGAATAGCTTTAAGCATGACCTTTCTATGTTGACTGTATAAAGAATATTCTAAGAAATAGTGATGAACATGTACATACTGGTTTCCACACGCGCAGGATGGATCAGTGATTAGCCCTACTTTGTACAGATCGTAACTTGATCTACTAGGTTCATGGCGTAACTGAGTATGTAAAATGTTAAATTTTCTAATGCCGTAGGAAAAGTACAGTGGAGCTGAGTTATATGATATTATGCTTGTTTTAAACTTTGATAGTGAAGTACAATTTCTTACATCTGCAGATAGATTGTTCCACAATCTTATAGTCGATGGGAAGAACGATTCGTGAGAATTTGTCATTCTTGTTCTTGGCAAGCAGATATTGTTTGAATTTCTTAGGTTATATTGACTCCTGGAGCCCATGCACTGAGGAATTATTTCTTTTAGGTAGACTGGACTTTTGCTGTTTTTTTAACGTTATAGAACAATGACAATTTTCTTATTCTTTACGCTCTGATAGTGCTTCCATTCCAAGCCTGTTTCATAAAAAAGGATAAAGTGAAGTAAAAGAAGAGTATTTGGGAAGTCCGGAAATAATTCTCGTAGCTTCCATCTGCAGCCTTTCCAAATATAAACTTAGTTCTTTTCCGCAGCCAAGCCAGACTTGGCATGCGTACTCAAAGTGAAGTCTTATAAAAACTCTGTAAATATTTAGAAATGTAATGTATTTCTGTTCAGAATATATTTAAGTTTTCTCAGTGAGTGAATCATTTTCGGGGTTTTGGAAACAATATTAGATACATGGGAGGACTATTTGCCGTTCGATGAAATTATTATCCCCAAATGCTTATGATTTTCTACGGCTTTAACAATCGTATTGTCAAATAGTAAATTAATCGAGCAAGCATCATCTTTAAGTGAGAAAAGTACTGGTTCTGTCTTATCTGGGCTGTATGCTATCAGCCACTTGTTTGCTGAGTCGTTTAACCTTCTGAGATTTACGTTTACTGAGGTTTATTAAGATTTCGAGACACCTTGCCAAATGATGTGTCATCTGCAAATAGTCGCGTAATGCAATCTAAATCATCAGCAATATCATTTACATAGGCAATGAATGTAAACGGGCCCAACACTGAACCCTGTGGGACGCCAGCTTGGAGTAACCTTGGTTTAGACAGGGCTCCATTAACTAAGACTTTTTGATAGCGCTTACATATGTAATTACATAACCACTCTAACAGTCTACCTTTAATACTATACATTTCCAATTTATGTATAAGCCCTCTGTGCCAAACACGGTCAAAAGCCTTCGAAACATCACAAAAGACCATAAAATACCGGTCTTTATCGTCTAGAGCTTGGCATGTTTGATGATATATTTCAATTAATTGAAACTTCGAATACCACCTTGAAAACCAGCTTGGTATTTGTATAATAACGTGCTCTCGTTGAAACAATTAGATATATGCTTGGATATTACTACACACTCAGCAATGTGTATTTGATGAACAAAAATAAACAATCTACGCAAATGGCATGAGTTCGTATATGGGTGAACCAAGTCTGCGAGCCTTACTGCCCGATTGTGTTAGTTGCTTCTTACAAGCTTACGTATGTGTTGCTGAAGGCTAATTCTATCCCGGCAGTGATATCAAAGAGAATATTACAGGTTGCATAGCGCACAGGATGTAGGGGACGATTGGGTAGCCGAGTGGTTAAATCGTTTGGTCGTCACGCGGAAGATGCGGGTTCGTTGTTTTTACATGGGTACAATGTGTGAAGTCCATTCCTGGTGTACCCCGCCGTGATAGCGCCTAAATATTTTGTTAAAAGCGCCCTAAAATCCATGTCACTCACTCGCACACAGGATGTGTGACGTACTGATTGGTGGTTATTGTCGGCTCTTGAGAAGAAGAAGAAGGGTAACAGATAATTCTGCACGATATGGATATGCTCAGAAATCTACAATGTTTAGTGATTTCAACATGCTCAGAAAATCCAACATGCCTAGTGGTTACAACCGTCTTAGAGATTTCAAAATGCTCAGAGCTATCAACATTTTGGGGATATCAACATGGTTTATGCTTTCAGCATGCTCAGAAAATCCAGTGATTTCAACGAACTTAAGGATTCAAATGTGTTCAAGAATTTCAACATACTTGATAATTTCAACAGTCATAGTGATTCCAAAATGCCTTAAAACTGCAACATGCTCAGGGATATCAACATGCTTAGTGACTCCGAAATGGTTATTTATTTCAACATGGTTAGTGATTAGTGAGTGAGAGTTTTGGAGATTAGAAAATACTTGGTGATACCGTATTGCACAGCTGGTTCATCATAAACAAATAACGCCCTAAGGGTTTAAGATTCCAGCCCCATAAAGCCGGATGCTTTTACGTTTCTGTCTAAGTGCAATAGTTACATACTTACTGTTGCCTCTGCAAATGATCCTGTTATACTGGAGAACCAATAGCAAGAGGATCTGTACTCCAAAAATCCCTCAGGACATCGACGTGTATCTGTAAAACAAATCAGCAGACTAAATATTCATCTGCAGGTTATGGAATGTTTGTACAGTTCACATTCAATGATAGGGAACTCCAATACTGAAGCAAAGTGGGTCAAGTTTAAGCATGCATGAATATGCTTAGTGACAGTGAGAATGGTTTTACATCGCTTTTAGCAATATCAAGGCGAGAGAAACCAGAAATTGTGCCCATGCATGTGGGGAATCGAACCCGGGTCCTCGGCGTGAGGAGCAAACGCTATAAGCACTGGGTTATCCCAAGGCCCACATCTGTAATAACGGATATGTAACTATGGCACTATCGTTTCAACATAGCAGTACCTCCTTGCAAATTACAAACTAAGACCTGTAGATTTAAATAAAATATATCCTGAAATGTGAATGAACTTGATTTTGACAACGGTATTTAAGCAAAGATACGCCGAGGACACGAGAAACAAACTTCACGAAGTCAAAAGAAGCAAAGAAGACTTCTCAAATTAAAGCTTCTCAATTTGCCTGATTGTACCAAAGAAAATGTTTGCGCAGAAATGCATTTTAAGATGTTCAAAACAAGTAAACGTCAAGCGAGGAAATGTCTGACAGTTGCAAAGTTGTTTCAGAAATATGGCGTTTCTACTTTTCAGTATTGTTCGACATATCACGGACAGGTGGCTCACACAGGTTGACGTGATTCTCAGTAAAGTGAGATAAAATAGAAGTATTATGATGGAACTATTTACCTTTATCAGCGTTTACAGGTGCAAGAGCACACAGCAAGACAAATATCAGTCCGAGACTCATAATGCAGGGAGACAATGCTGCTTGTGGCCACTGGGGTGTCAACGGAGTGCTGTAATGCGCCGGGTTTGTCTTGAGACATAATATGCAGCTTTTTGTATCCCAACAATGTCGTTGATTGCCCACGATCAGCCAATGAAATATTTATTAAATTTCCTGAATTTAAATGCGGCTATGACTTAGGAGCCACTTTCTGATTGGTTAAAGAGGGACTAAGTTCCACTTCCTCTAGTCTATTTTCAGTGGAGAGCTGTGGCGCTGTTTCACGTCCTTGTCAGACTTTGCATGTCACTAATCTTTAGCATCAAAACATTTTAATGTTTCAGTAAGCAGACAATATAAGATCGTCTTGAATAACTTGAATAATTCATTCGAGTTGGGTATGGGTACCCATTTAGTGGAGCCGAGTGCCCCTTTAAGTAAATCATAAGCGTGACAAATAAGCGCTTCCCGTCACACCTTTGGCGCAAGTGACAAACACGTCCATAAACTAGCTAATGTAGTGGTATCTGATTTTGTCTCACTCTCTACAGGCAACACAGAAGGAACAGCGTTTCAGTTCGTCAGTTAGACTTTTCTAATCTTTATAGAGTGGGAGAAGAACCTTTTGGTTGAGGGAGGTTGGTAAAAATAATTTATGCAATATATTTCCCTCAATCTGTCTCGGCCAAAAAGAGGTTCTGCTCTCACTCTATATACTACTCGTATGTCTCTCTTGGGGGCGGTGGGGTAGCTCGTCATGCCGAAGACCCTGGTTCCATTCCCCATATGGGTACAATGTCCAATGCACATCCTGATGTCACCCGACTTGATATTGCTGGAATATTGCCAAATGCGGCGTAAAACCATATCCACTCACTCACTCCTGTTTAATATCAATGAAAGTAGGATTTATTGAGTATAAGCCAGCATAATAGAATCTGTATTCCTGATAAATGATATTGATGCAACTGTTTCCTTTGAGGAGATGTTTGAGCACGTTTTCAAATATCACCGACGTTCAAGGCGTAAACCTTTTAGATATGATGTTAGTGCAACCAATGGTCACTGTCTAGAGTGCATTTTGATTTTACTTTCTTAAAAGTCTTGTCTATGTGTGCTCTGGGCATGTCGCGGAAACAACGTGACGTCAGTGACAGGAACAGGTGCTGCTATCATCTGGCCTCAGACGTCACATACAGAAACACTTGCTGGCAACAATGAAGGCTCTCCTGCTCCTTCCATGTCTCGCACTGGCAGTCAGCGCCAAAATAACGCAATTTACATGGAGTGATTGTGGTAGGGACATTTCTTTGGTTATATAATTGTATTGTCAACTTTTGTAAACATGGCCTCGTAGATCATTTAAGTACTTACGTCATATTTTTATCACATATTTCTGATTTACATGTATCCGTGAACTTTTCTCATGTCCAAACAGACACAGAATTTCTTCTAATTATATAATATTAGTTAATTATTTCGGTAGATAGTTCTAGTAATAATCCTAGGCACCGCTCAGGCCTTTTCTATCTCTTCGGGCAGGGACGTAGCTACAATCATAAAAAACCCCGGGCTTGTACATGATTGTCATTGAAAAAATTGGGCAAGCCCTCAATATTATCTCAATGCAAAGCTTTGCAAACTATCAAACAAAATAAATCAAACAAATCACGCCCCTGATCACAGTGAGTGGTCACGGTGTAACTAAAATATCCACCTGTCATATGTGTTAACTATGGACTCAAGAGGCCATAATTCATAGGAATTACAACAAAAATATACAGCTTGTGGTCGTCACGAGATACCAGCTCGTTGTATCCATGAGTTCTTCATTACGTTATGAAAGAATTTCATGTAACAATGTACCAAGTTGCAAAAGTTAATTATAGTTATACATGGAAACAGCCCAACCTGTGTGAAATTTGGCCTGAAAGTTTCCGTTTTGCAACTGGTCAACCTACTAAATGTCAAACGCCCTACCCAGAGCGCTACTTCGAGATAAGATACATTGTAACCTTGACACGAACCCTCGCTAGAACGGTGTCGTTTGTCCTTATTCGAATTTAAGTTTGGAACAGTAATCGAAAGCTTAGAGTTCCTTAAAGTAAGATGAGAGGAAATGCGGCTTCAGTTTGTACTGTCATTATTGCCTCTGTTAAGCGACGTTCAGGGCGTGCGTGCGTGCATGTGACGCTTTTACCAGTAAGGACTTATGTCGTTTTCTGTTAGGTTTGCCCACGAATATGCTATGTAGTTATTTCAGATGATTCCACTTTCCCACCCCAGTCCTAGCTTTTACTGTTAACTTCAACTATTTTCAACTAAATATTCAACAAGCTGGGTTCGTTATATCCATGAGTTCGTTAGACACGTAGTTTAGTATACCAACTTTTCCATGCCGAGGCCAAGGATCGAACATCTTCTGTCCGGGCAGACACTCAGTCCACTGGACCCCTTTATGGGGGTGATATTATCTCCATGTTCGAGGGTCAGAGAAGACTCTCTCACCGCTTCGACTTGTACAATGTAAAATTATCCGTCAGATGCGGGTGATTCCAACCGGGCTGTTAAATTTCTGGAGCTCTCGGTGTCCCCCATGCCGGTGAAGACGCCGGGGGATCTGGTCCTTCATGTCACGGCTCAGGTCACCAAAAGCATGCCTAAGTGGAGCCTCAAGCTGAGCGTCAAGCGTCATACTTTCGTCGCAACCGTACTTGTGCCTTGTACCGAGAATATCGGTTCTTGGTGAGTAAATGCTCTTCATATCCAGTCTAGGTGAGCGAATCGATCTTCATTTCCGGTCTTGGTGAGTTTTTCGGAATGCATGGCCTGTCTTGGTGAGTTTATCGGTATACATGTCCTGTCTCGGTTAATTTATCGGAATACATGGCCTGTCTTGGTGAGTGTATGGGTATACATCACCAGTCTTGGTGAGTTTATGGGTATACTTGCCTGGTCTTGGTGAGTTTATCGGTATACATCACCGGTCATGGTTTGTTTATTGATACACATGACTGGTCTTGCTGAATTTATCAGTATACATATCCAATCTTGGTGAGTTTATCGGTATACATGACTGGTCTTAGTGGTGAGTTTATCAATATACATGAGCTGCCTTCTTGTGTTTATCGGTATCCATGACCGGTCTTGGTGAATTTATTGATATACAGCACCGGTCTTGGTGAGTTTATTGGTGTACATCACCGGTCTTGGTGAGTTTATCGGTATACATGTTCGGTCTTGGTTGGTTTATCGGTATACACCACCAGTCTTGGTGAGTTTACTGGTATACATCACCAGTCTAGGTGAGTTTATCGGTATACATATTCGGTACTGGTGACTTGACCGGTAAACATGTCCGCTCTTGGTGAGTATTTTTAATACATGACCAGTCTTGGTGGTGAGTTTATTGGTATACTTGCCTGGTCTTGGTGAGTTTATTGGTATACATGTCCGGTCTTGATGAGTTTATCGGCATATATGATCGGTCTTGGTGAGTTCATTGGCATGCATGATCAGTCATGGTGAGTTTAACGGTATACTTGACCGGTCTTGGGGAGTTCATCTATCTGGATATCTTATGTTAGTGAGTTCGAACTGATTGTGTAGTCTTTGTGTGTATTTCATTTGTCTAATTCAGATGGTGAATTTATGTTCATTGTTCTCAATGATATTCTGTATAATGCCATCGTTTAACACGACATGTTTTGGCAAGCGCCACTTTGAACATACGATTTAAACAACTAAATCTCGTGGCCTCAGTCACAGTTTCTATTTTACTGTCAAGATCACAGATGATTTCGTTTATATAATTAGTTTATGGTACTGTAAATAGATGTAGTATGGTATTGTTAGAGTGTGTTATATATTGTTGGGAGTTGTTGTTAGATTATGTTCGGTAATACTATGGGAACAGGGTTATGTTCAGGGAAGCGTGACCAGGTATGGCCAGAGAGCTGGGGTGTTAATTTGTAAACAATAGAGAGGTGTTGAGTAGCTTGGGTATGGGAGGTCAATATAAATAGTGAGGAAGGGTAGTAATCTGCACAGTCAGCCAGAATCACCACTGTGTTCACCTGTATGGGTTCAACTTTTGTATGGGATTGCATCTCACGCTGGCTGGCGTAAGTTTTTATTATCATTATTACTTTTGTATTTATTGATTGAGTAGATGTAGCAAGAAATTGTTTTACTGATGTAGTATTTCTAGATATATGTGCATATTGTAACACTATATAGCCACAAAGCCATTCAAAATTTGAATGTTATCGTTCCACAAAAACTGTTCCACTTTCAAATATGTAAATCGGAGTAAAGTACATGCATAAAGTATAAGACATTGACACATGTCTTACTGAGTAACTGTAGTTACTTATATTGTATTGTAGTGTCCCGGAACTGGCCGGTTATCCTTAAAGTAAGGAGAGGGGTATTATCTCCGCCTGTAAGGAGACAGACAAGAGTCTTCCCTGTTGTACAAGGAGCATGTATCTCCTAGTAATGTGAGATGTGGATGGCACAGCCATCAACCATTACACAGGCCCCTTAAACTCCGTGAGGGAAACCATCGCCTGGGTGTGAGGGATACCACACAAATACCATGACGTCACCAAGTGGAACCAAAGTGCACTGACATTCTGATTACATTGTAAAGAGAAAGTGTTCTCTCTGAGTGGCAAATTCCTTTATTGTTATTTAGTTCAATTGTTTAGTTTCTGATTGGGATTATATGTAATCATTATCTATATTAGTGAGGGTATTAGGATTTTAGTGTAGTTAGTAGTAGTAGTAGTATTATTAGAACTTTAGCAATATAAGTGGTAGACAGAACTGTATATGTAGCTAGGTTAGGTAATTAGATTAGTTAGTTGTATTTGCACCTGTAGAATTAGTTTAGTATAGGTATTGGGGTTACTTATATCTTAAGGGGAGGAATAAAGTTTTGCAAAACAAACTATTCTTCTGTTGTGGTTACTTTGGTATGTGACATTTACAACCCGGTCATTTCCCCAGTATATATGATGGCTGTACAATCCTGGACACACTGGCAGGCGATGCAGCTCAGAAGTCAGTCGTATCTCAGGTCAAGAAGATGTTGTCAGATAACAGCTTCAGTCCAGTCTGTCCAATAGCAGCCCAAACCCTAGATGTGCAGACCTTCACTCTCAAAATTCCGGAACTTGGCAAGGCAGCTGACATTCTGGCTGATGTGAGTACATTCGGCAAGGGGGCCACCGCACCAGATGTAGGCGATGAGAGAGTGAGTGAGCTTAGTTTTACGCCGCACTCAGCACTTTTCCAAGTATATGGCGGTGGTCTGTAAATAATCGTATCTGAACTAGACAATCCATTGATCAACACCATTTACATCAATCCACGCAATTGGGAGGGTTGAAGTGAGTACCTGATAGTTGTGTAGTCCAGTGGTTAAAGCGTACGTTCGTCAGACAAACGATCCTGGTTCGAATTCCAACATGTTTACAATGTGTGAAGCCCATGTCTGGTGTACACCGTCGTGATATTGCTGGAATATTGAGAAAAACGGCTTGAAACTAAATTCACTCACTCTCTCCCACATAATGATTAGTACTTATACGGGGGACCCATAAAGATCCGGGGGAGAATAGGTCTTCAGCAACCCATGCTTGCCACAAAATGCGACTATGCTTGTCTTATGAGGCGACCAACAGGATCGGGTGGTCAGGCTCGCTGACTTGGTTGACACATGTCATCGGTTCCCAATTGTGCAGATCGACGGTCATGTTGTTGATCACTGGATTGTCTGGTCCAGACTCGATTATTTACAGACCGTTTGCCATATAGCTGGAATATTGCTGAGCGCGTTGTAAAACTAAACTCACTCACATATACTGATTACAATAGCCCAGTAGTTATGAGTTAGTTGGTCAGGCCCAAGACCCAGGTTCGATTTCCCATATGGCACAATGTGTTAAGCGCATCTCTGGTGTCCCCCGCCGTGATATTGCTGGAATATTGCTAAAATCGGCGTAAAACTAAATTCACTCACTTCTCGCCCACAGATGTGTTAAAAGTTCGTTGTCTAGGTATTCCTAATAGCCTCGTAAAACTAACTATGGTGAATGTTCCCATGTGTGTGTGACCACTTCTGTTTTCTCCTCTGATAGAATTGTGTCAGAAACTATGAGGTCTTTTCCATAACCTTCACTTCTTATATGGAGATTTGCACCGTGTTACTACAGGGTGACTACACGATCGAGGCCCGTGCCCTGAATCCCGATACTGGGGAGCTGTACGGGTGTTTGCACTTTGATGCTTCCCTTCAGCGGACGTGCACCGGGTGGCTCTGCTCAGGAAGACGGAGAAGACACGCGTAGATTAATATGTTGAAATGTATATTCAGTGGTAAGTTAATAAAGAATTTGATGAGAGAAAACAATCTTGTTGTGAAGTATGTGTGGTTGAGTCAGGATGGCATTTTATCAGCATCAAGCAGCTATTCGAGAAATAGCTCGGGTAGGGTGACACGAAAAGGACCGTTGAATCAGTGACTTTCGACCAAAGGAGCAAACTCGATCTTTTACTGCTATGTGATACCCACTGTCTTTATGGCTCTTTACTTTCCACCTGCCCTTGACGGCTTAAGAATCAACAGAGTAACAGCCGGCAGACGAGCCAGCAATCTAGTCTCTAAGCTACCCAACTACCCTTGATGGCGTAAGTATCGATGGTGTTACAGTCGGCAGGCCATACAATACTCTTGGCTACACCAACTGCCCTTGGTGACTTTAGAATCTGTAGAGCAAAATTAGTCAGACGCCTCAACACTGCACCCTCCTGGCTAACCCATTGCCCTTGATGGAGGAAGAATCAGCAGACAAAACAGTCGGCAGACGATCAAACATCCTAGTCTTTAAGCTTCCGAACTACCAAACCCAAAACTCGTCGGAATCATTTTAGCAAAGTTTATTAGACACCCAGTAGAGTTGTATAAGGTAACTAATAAAAATACGGTTCAGTGTGATTCTGAACCAACACACTTGAGCCTACCATAAACTCTAGAGTTACGACAGGTCGTAGTGTTGCCAACACATTGCGAATCGAGACCCTATATTATTAGTTATTTAGGTCACGAAACATGTAAATCTGATGCTGAGTAAAGAAAACATGTATAATCTAAACCCCAGATTTATTCATACAGTATGCACATTTGTAGTTTTACGGCGGTTGTAGCTACATTCCAGCAATATTACACCAGAAATGAGCTTCATGCATTGTGCATCCATGTGGGGAATCGAACCTGGGTCTTTGGTGTGAGGAACGAACGCTTTAACCACTGGGCGACCCCATCGCCCCTTACAAATAGAGCTGGAAGTATATAAAGTTTAAAACAAACTGAAATGAATATTTAATTCAGTTAAAGCTAAAGAATAAATACACACACACACAGTCACACACACACACACACACACACACACACACACACACAAACATTATATACATGACATTTTATACTGGATACTCAGTTAACTTAAAACTTAAGAATAATAACTCCCAGATATATGAAAACATTAGATCATGCCAGGGATATATTAACGAACAGATTTAACCACAGTTATAGGAGCGAGGTGTTGCTGTAGGTACCAGCTTCAAAGACTTCAAAAGCAGAAAATTCCAAGGAAGCAAACCAAACCTCAAATCCAACCATCAATATACCGCGGCCAAGCCAGTCGCATACCTCCTGTCTACTTGAGGGGCAGTTCTGTTTTAATCATTATTAGTTTTATTGTTTATAAGTTTCAATTTTAAGTACTTGTATATAGTTATTGTATAGTTTGTAGGTGTCAGCTTTTAACTTTACAACTAAGATATAGCAAACTTTCCCAGTCATATGTATCTCTGCACGTATGCAATTACTCACTTAACAACAGCCACTCTGCTGGGTCAGGCCAGGTTCTGACCGATGCACTTACACTCTACTCATGCTTCTTTTGTCCCTTTGCCTCAGTTTGCCTGGACTGTAATTTTCAAAGGTTACTGTCACACCTAACTTGTTGGCAGTCGCATAGATCATTTCAAGAGGATCAGGTCACGGCAACTGATATTTTCGTGGAACATTTCTGGAGCGCAATGGGAATTTTATTAATCAGAATGACCTTTGATGATGTGCGATCCTCGAATGCTTGAAAACTAAGCTACACTCATTGCCACACAGTGGTTTACCTCGAACATTCCTTTTAACGGAAATAAATGGTTGTCACCTATGACCGCCAGAAGCGTTGTGTTGTGTGCGCAGTAAGAGTTCCTCTCGTTCCCCCAATCCCAAATAATGTTTATTGGTTGCTATGTACGAGAATAGTTAACAAAATCTAAAACAACAATTACTAGAGGACTCACAAAAACAACTGAAAGTCCACAAATTAAGTACAGTATATAGTGCGGAATCACTTAGTGTTACCTCTGTTAATCTGAGGAGGAAAGAATATGGGGGATTGGAAGGAACTCTTTCCATTTTGTCTTTTCAAAGTTTTAAACAAAATACACAGATGTGCCCTTGCGAGATTATAATCATTTATCTATTTTTTGTTATATGATATTTATATACAGTGTTTTGCGAGTATATTTTTCTGTAAAGTGTATCATTAATTAATAATTATTATTGGGTCACAACGTTTATTCCCACATTGTACCCATTCAGGGAATCGAACCCGGGTCTTCAACGTGATGGGCAAACGTTTTAACCACTGGACTACACCATTTCACCTGTTATTTGCTGGTAAGGTCATGGATACAGATTACCGTAAGTTCCTTTGTAGGTTTTTTTACAGCTTTGTTCGCGCTCTTAGTGGGTTTGATTATCCACTGATCAATTCTGTTCAACTTTACAAGACTACCTCATACTAAGTTGTCATTCTTACTTTGTTCTGTCATAACAGATAAAAAGTTGTTCACCCGCATAACCCCAATTGCGCATACAAACTGCGCAGCAGAGATCACGAACCAGTCACGAATTCTGGAATATGATCCGGGTACTCGCGGGAGAAAAGCAATAACAAAAGTTTAAACCAGTCCACGGAAATTGCTCCGCATCAGTGCCCCTTTAAAATAATGTAGAAATTTATTGTTTCCTGCTGAATGATTATTGAACTGTGAACGAACAAATGTGCTATTGGCGACATTTTAGCTCCCTGACACATGATTCTGTGTAAATTCAGATCTTCGGAAACAGCACATAAACATATAAATCGATCAGTGATATCATTTTGGAGATCATGACTCAACCCAAACAGTAATCCGTTTCCATGTACTCAGTTTTATAAACAACCAACATGGCCGCGCCCAGTGTTCAGGGCATGGAAAGAAGGCATGGATTCTGAAGCTTTCACGTAACATTTTAAAAGTAAAACTGTGTCTACATGTATGTATACCCAGAGCAAATAATAGTATTATGCCGATACTTTGTGTTGAGCGTGTATGTCACGCAAAATATAATGAAAACAATAACAGATTTGATGTGGAAAGAACTGACAAGGTGTTTGCGAAAAACGGGACTGACTCATTTGCCCTACGCATGTCCACATTCAAATTGAGTCATTTAGCATACGGTGATTTTATTAGACTGTGACTATGACACTCTGTATTAATCTTTATTATTGCAAATAAATGTCTATTGGATATCTGAGTAGGTGTTAATGCAATCAGACAGTGTTCAGCTGTTATTCTCAAGCCAGGAAACACTTTGTGGGTAGATCTATATGCTCATAATGCATGTCTCATCCTTTACTACTGAGTTTACAGTGTTTGCTGCAGGGTTGAGATTTAGATGAATCGAAATGCTTTAATCTCAATGTGAAGTTAACTCTGCCATTTCAACATTCCTATGTGGAAAGTGCTGAGACACCAGAAAGTGAAACTGTAAGTTATCATAACATAACGGATCAAGGATATTCCCGAACGTTAATAAAGGAAGAAATATGAATAAGGGAAAGATTCCAGTTTTAAAAAAATACAAATGATTTACTGTGGGTCACATAATATACTGAGACACGATGCTTTTGTTTGTTTCTTATCTAACGCGATAAAATGACGTGCATCTCATGACAATTTGGTTCAAGAAACAGCACAATGCAAAATGGAATCTTCATAGAGTACATGTCTGTAATCTGATTTTATCGTTCCTGGGATACACTTCTGTAGTACCTGTGATGACATTGACCACGTCCGCATTATTATGGGATGGCTGTGACGTGTCATCATTTTATAAGACTTTGCTCAGACTTTACAACCCCATGACCACCTTTCATCTGGAAATTGGAGTGATTATAATTTAAGACCATGCTGTATGTGTGAACTGAAGCGTATCATTTGACTTATTTTGTGCAGGATTTCTGTTTACAGACGCTATGTTCTTTTAAGAAAATGTGCATCATATCTGATCAGAGCTCATTATTGTCTTCAAAGTTTCAGCAAGAAATAAGACTGTGCAAGACAGTGACCTTTTTGAAAAAGCCATTGGTCTCCTAGTCCGTGGCTAGTAAAATTTCAGTTGGGCTAGTAAGTCTCCACAGTCACTGGCTAGTGAACTTTCATAGAATTATTTTGTGAATATATCACTCTCTCCAAAGTATAACACACTTTTAACTCATGCAAAAACTCATATTTATGGCCTGATAAAAATGTTCAACATATTGACAGTTAATGATGAAACCTATGCCATGACGACAGTATCTGATGTTCATCTATTTTTGTAATCTTTAGCTTAGTTTCTACATTAAAAGTTGCTACTAGTGAATTATTTTGTGGGCTACAAACATTCAGGCTTAGCTAGCCCACCTGGCGAGGTTCTCACTCGCACAAATGCAATAAGCATGAGGACATAAGGATGAGAAAATAATAACATGTATGAATGATTTCAGGGGACATTATCAGGTCAGCAACAATACTGCAGGATCAGGGGTTGTTTTCAGATTGAACCACCAGACTACCATGTGAGAGCAGTAGACTGGTCCAGCTTGGAACTATGGACATGGCAACAGCAGGGCCGGTGGTGCTTGACGTGCTGTCTCGGGCATGCAGCCAGGACGCCAGCATGCTGAAACCGGCCGAGCATCAACTGCAGCAGTGGGAGACACAGCCAGGATTCTATTCCATCGTTGCTGTATGCTGTGTTACTAATTTACTCTTATTTCTGACTATTCTCAGTCCTGTTATTAATTCTCACTATTCTCAGTCCTGCTATTAATTCTCACTATTCTCAGTCCTGTTATTAAAGAATTGCTGAGTTGTTTTGTTGCCTTGATAGTGTGTGAGTGAGTGAATTTAGTTTTATGCCACCATCAGCTATAGTCCAGCTATGTAGCGGTCTATAATTAATCGAATCTGGACCGGACAATCCAGTGATCAACAACATGAGCATTGGTCTGCAGAGTTGTATTATAATGAAGTGTCAAGCATGTCAGCCTAATGGTTAAAGCATCTGCTCATTATGCTGAAGAATGGGTTTGATTCTCCACATAGGTACAATGTGTCACACCCATTTCTGGAATATTGTTAAAATCATTGTAGAACCATTCTCACTCAGTGCTTTGACTCATGGCATCAGTAAACATACTTAGTATTGATCTCATGAAGTATACTTAGTATGAAAGCTGTGATTGTTTTACCAATAAGAATATATGCAGTGACCCCCAGGTGAGAATGTAATCATTTGTTGTTTGTTTCAGAGCATATTTAGCAACCATGACATCGACACAAATGTGAGGTGGTTGGCGGTGCTGTACTGTAAGAATGGTATTGACAGGTACTGGCGGAAAACAGCCCCTCAGTGAGTACTTCTTGTCTTTTGCTGCTGACTAACATGGGTATTTAATGGCCACAGTGGCATACTCGATGTAGGGATGCATTATGAGGCTTTAGTTTGTCTCTGAATAACTCACTAAGTCACTCAATGATTGGAAGATTTTTTCACTCATTGAATGAACATTACCCCAGCTACAAAGGTTCAACATATTGTTTTCAGTGATTGGGTTTGAGGACAGTGGGCACATCTAGTTCAGAGGACAGTACGTTGTCCCTGGCATTGTGAGTCGGCCATGAGTCATTTGATACTATTGTCCTCTTCAATATTTCAGTGCCCTGGCCGAGTCAGAAAAGGATCTCATCCGTAAACAACTCATCTCTAACTTCAGTGAACCAGTTCCTCAGGTGAGGAAGGGACCTGTGTAATGCCTTCACATCTGCATGCATTCCGGCATTATATGATATATTTCTTCTTATCCTGACTCATGTTTATTATGCTTATCTCCTTCCTCTATGCCAAGATATTGGAACGCTTGACATCTCTTTAACAGTTCCCTTCTTTGAAGCGAACGTACAATCACACTCACCCACGAGTACCACCTCTTTGTCTTTTCCACCAGTATTGGTCACATGATATTGATGTACATTCCAGCATCATGTTTATTGTTTATTCAGAATTCATTTTTACCTGTTTGACTGTGATGGTTCTGATTGTTTGTGTGTTATTTTGATTCCATTTGTCATTATTCCTCATATTTGTCAAACAACCCTCCATCTGTTTGAAAGGCAGTTATGAGGTGATGTGATGAACAAGGGAGATAAGTCTTTAATCCTAACATCGATATTGAGCAAATGGAGTGAGTGAGTTCAGTTTTACTCCATTTTTGGCAAGCATTGGTTGCTGAAGTCCTATTCTACCCTGGGTCTTCTTGGGTCTGAGTAAGTGGAACTTTGTATTAATTGTAATAAAAAAGTTTTACATCCTTAGAATTTTCTCCTTTGTACCTACCATCTGTTGACAATTCACTCTGTGTCAAATATAAGGCTTCACTGGGGAAATTTTCACAGGTTAACTCCCCTTTTGTCCTCCAGGTAGCCACACAAGTGTCGGTGTTGACCGCAAAGGTTGCTCGTCTTGACTGCCCACGGGGATGGCCTGAGCTTATACCTACAGTTCTACAAGCTGTGCGATGTGATGACCAGTTGGTCCAGGAGAGGGCGCTGTTGACACTGCATCATGTGACAAAAATGCTTGCATCCAAACGACTGGTTGCGGATAGGAAAATGTTTGAGGATGTAAGTTGTTTTAGGGGAAAGTGTTTGCCACGTTAAGATACACATATCTTTGGCAGTATTTCCACTTAATGAAAATGATGAAGACAGATTGTACACAATATAAAGAAAATAGACTGGTCCAATGACACAAAATGGTATGAAAATTAGAACAGTTTTTAATGCCAAGATGTAAGGAACAGGGGTTCAAAAATCACATCGCCCGACGCCCGGGACAAGTCAGTTTTCGTTTCGGGCAATCAGATAATGGTATCTTACTTGTCCATGGACTACCAGATAATTTCCACTTATGGTTTCAAACTGCAAATACTCTTGGATTTAATTTCATATCTGCTCATAATGAAGTTATTAAAGTTCGCTGTAATTATGAAGTAAAGGTAGTAGAGAGTGAAATTATCACTCTTCGATAAATAGGCCAGTAAACATTAACATCACACATTGTGTCATAAAATCAGGGCAAGTGGAAAATTCGTCAGGACAAGTTACTTTCTTGAAGTCACTTGCCCTGTGCCAAGTGGCTTTTCAACATATTTTTGAACCCCTGAGGAATTAAGGACAGCCTTAGAAATATTTTCTTCTAGTTGTTGCTCTGAAATATTTAATATGTAATGTACAGAAAACATAGTTTGTCCTTAAGGACAAAGCTTGTTGCAAGTAGAGCTGTTTCTTTTAGTTCTGGAGGCAGCAGTGGTCTTTCACAGTTCGCAGAGATGGCCACAGAACTATACAGTTTCCTCACAATCATGTCGGGCCCAGATTTTCAATTCATTCTTAGAGCTAAGAGAGTCGTAAGTAAACGTTAATGCATGGCATTTACGACTATCTTAGCGCTATGAGAGCTTTGAAAATCTAGGCCCAGGTCTGGAATTTGTCTATGTGTTGTTATTCATGTTGACTCCCACAAATATTCTCGTAGTATCAAGTCTAATCGAATTTGCCACAACAAGAACTCGTAGCTACATCAGTGGTATTTTAAAACAAGTTTCATATGTTAGCAAACATCTCCTACCATTCTTTGTTACCCCCAGGATGATTGCTTGTTTTGAAATGCCACTGATATAATTACAAGGTAATTCTTAATGGCAGACATTGATTCAAAGTATTCTGATGGCTGTCAAAGTGTTAATACCTTAGCCTACATTATCCCGGCTATATTATAGCAGGCTGAAAGTAGAAGAGTCTGGGCCAAAAGTCCCAGCGATTGATACTTCAGAAAGCCTGATGTGTTTTAAGGCGACTTTAATTCTTAACAGACCATAGTTATAAGTTTCTCTTCTGAATGACATGTATGAACATGATTGGGTCGTCTTTGAACAACTTGGTGTTTAATTTGTCCATTTGTCATACTTATCAAATTGTTTTTCAATTTATCAAAGGTGACGAAGGAAATCTTTGGCTATGTCCTGAGTCTGTGGAACAGCCACCTGTCCCACTTTCTGCAGCTGGCTAGCAGCCACGACGAGGGCATGGTGTTGGCGGTAGACCGTTGCATTCTCACACTCAAAAGTAAGACCCATTTCTATACTCATCTCATCTTCATCAGAATCTTTGTTGTAACTATGTAAAGGAAGTACAATGCAGCATTGTTTATCGTGACCCTAGAGTCTTTCATCTGACCGCAGATGCTGACCCATGTCTCTCACTCTGTAGTTTTAAGGAAGCAGACAGCATTTGGATTCCGTGAAATTCACACAAACCATGAAGCGGTTTCTTTCCTGGGCTCCATCTTCCCACACCTGGAGGCCATGTTGGACTGTCGTAAGTACATGTATGACAATATTTATACCCTTTTGAAGTATCGTAAGTGCCGGTACAGCCAGAATGTTTATACAATGCTGGACTGTCGTAAGTAAATAGTACAACCAGAATATTTATACCATGTGTCACTTTCGTAAGTGCCTGAATGACCAGAATATTTATGCCATGTTGGACTTTTGTAAGTGCCTGTATGACCAGAATGCTTATACCATGTTGGACTATCGTAAGTATCTGTACGACCAGATGATTTATACCTTGTTGGACTGTCATTACCGATCAACTCAGTAATACCATGACAGATTTTCAGAAGTACCTTCACTGACGAGTCCACTGGTACTGTGCCAGATTGTCATATCAAAAGATTATCAGTAACACATCGGACTGTCACACTGTCCGGGCTCATATCCCGCAAAGGAATCATAATACAAAGGTGATCATAAATCTCATACTTCAACACTGGCCTATAGGACTAGGAGTCATAGCGCTAAGATCACTTTGGGGCCCAGGCCACTTTTGCCATGCCAGGTTATCAATTGGGATAATTAGACTACCTTTATCATCAGATCTAAGATCTCTAATGTTTTCATTGTCTGTTGGTTTCAGGGCGCAGTCTGTGGGGTCACCACAATGTTGTGGAGAAGTGTGAGAGGGTTATTGTCACCTTGACCAAGATTGTAAGTTTACTTCTCAGTAAAAATCCTACCAGAACCTTCATTGACCTCCTTATCTGAGAAATGTCTTCACAGAGACATGTCTTCCCTTTATGAGTAATGTTTTCACGGAGCATGTTCTTGCTGTCCGGGTAATGTTCTCATGGAGATGTCCTCTCTGTCTGAATATTATCTTTTGTGAGACACGTCCTTCCTGCCTGAAACATCTACTTAGTGAGACACGCCCTCTCTGCCTGAAATATGTTCTTTTTTTGTCTGAAACATGTCCTCATGGGGCCTGACTTATACATGTCCTCCCTGTCCGAAATATGTCCTCAGTGAGGCGTCCTCCCTGTCATGAGACATATCCTCCCTGAGACATGTCCTCCCTGTCTAAGAAGGTTCTCCCTGAGACAGGTCTTCCCTGTCTGAAATATGTCTTACCTGTCTAAGAAGGTCCTTACTGAGACATGTCCTCCCTGTTTGAAATATGTCCTCTTTAACTGAAACATGTCCTCACTGTCAAAGAAGGGCCTGACTCAGACATGCAGTCTCTATTTGAAACATGCCCTTAAAGAGACAATAGTCATGTCCTCCTTGTCGTGAAAAAATGTCCTCCCAGAGACATGGCTACCCTGTCTGAAATTATGTCCTCCCTGTCTAAGAAGGTCCTCCCTGAGACAGGTCTTCCTTGTGTGAAATGTGTGCTCAGTGAGGCCTGTCCTCCTTGTCTGAAACAGTCCTCCCTAATTCACATCCTCCCTGTCTGTATTCCAGCTCCTGGATGTTCTCACCATGCATCCAAACTCGTTTCTTGGTTACATCAAAACTACACTGCAGTTTGTGGTCAAATACAACTTCACAGAAAAAGGTATGCGTGTACCAACAAAATTTCTCAAGGAAAGGTATGCTTGTACAAATGTAGTATCACAGTGAAAGTGAGAGATATACTTGGAAAAATAAGGATATGGTTAAGCTATGCACTTTTTCTTTGGAAGCCTTCTTGTGCCTCCCAGTGTCTTACGAGTATGTATTGAGAGTGAAAAACAAATGCTGTCAAGGCCTATTTGGTTTTTATAAAAGCAATGTGCCTTGACGTAAGATTAACACAACTTGTTTACCTGCTGTGCTTGTGTCTCTAAACAGTGTACCATCACTTCTCTGCCTTATTATGAAGTCATGACAAATACTGATTCTAAGTCTGCTCCTTCTCTTCATATAGGTCTTCTCTTTGAACGGTTTGCCGTCAACTGCTTTAATCTGATGAAGGGGATCCTTTTCAGTGAGACCTACAAACCCCGGAAAGCTGTTCAAGACCAAGGTGACATGCAGCAATAATCCTAATCCAAGTTTAAACTAATGTTCCAAAAAATAGTTCTATCGTTTTGTTGTTGTTAGGGATCCATAAGAACTGTTTGACGTAACCTCTTTGAAAATTGCAGCAACTGAAAAGGTATTACAAGGAAGAATGTCAGGAAGATTTTTGCTTGTCTGCCAGAGAATTTCTTGTGAAATATTCACTTTGTCACTTCATTGGATCTTCTCCTGGAATAATAGTTGTTTCCAATTGTTGCCATTCAGAGCCAGTGAGCCAGATTAGTATGGAAGCACATCAGATAGTGAAGGAGTTCTTTACGTTCCAAATGTTGGCGGAGATATGCCGCCGTCTTGTGCTGCAGTACTTTTTGTTGACAACAGACGACCTGACCACCTGGGATGCGGATGCTGAAGAGTTCTGTGAGTTTCTGTTCATTACCTGTTGGGTAGAGAGCAGTATTGCTGAGTCAGCCAGTTCTGTAGAGAGCACTATTGCTGAGTCTGTGTATATGTAGAGAGTATTATTGCTGTGTCTTGTGTTGTGTACAGAGTATTATTGCTGTGTCATGTATTGTGTACAGAGCATTATTGCTGAGCCAGTGTAATGTGTACAGAGCATTATTGCTGAGTCAGTGTATTGTGTACAGAGCATTATTGCTGAGTCAGTGTATTGTGTAGAGAGCATTATTGCTGAGTCAGTGTATTGTGTAGAGAGCATTATTGCTGAGTCAGTGTATTGTGTACAGAGCATTATTGCTGAGCCAGTGTAATGTGTACAGAGCATTATTGCTGAGTCAGTGTATTCTGTACAGAGCATTATTGCTGAGTCAGTGTATTGTTTAGAGAGTGTATTTGCAGAGTCAGTTTATTTTGTGGAGAGCATTATTACTGAATAATTGTGTTGCTTCATAAGCATTATTGCTGAGTCAGTGTGTTGTGTAGAGAGCATTAATGTTCATTCAACATAGTGTTTTGTAAACATTATAATTATATTGACGCATTACCAAGGTAAGAATAGATATGCTCCATTTCATATTGGTCCACCAGAAACAAGATGTCAGTGTTTTTAAGCATTTGAAAGCAGTGTACAGAAGTACAAGCTGGCCACTCCTTCTAGGCAATGTACTGCTTGGTCAGAGGATATAAACTCATTACCAGAAACATGCTTTTCTTTCAGGTCAGGAAGAAGGAGGGGATTCATTCAAATATTCCTTGCGGGTGAGTTTGTTTGTTATACAACTACTACAAGCCATGTCAGATTATGGGTGGTCTTTTTGTTCATTAACTGCGGAATTCCAAGGAATCAATCTGTTTCATGATAGGGCCTGAAATGTTGTATCATGGGATCTGGTGTGTTGTATGATGAGTCTGGTGTGTTGTATGATGGAATATGTTGTAATATGTGGCTAGGTGTGTTGTATGATGGGTCTGGTGTGTTGTATGTTGAGGCTAGGTGTGTTGTATGATGGGCCTGGGGTGTTGTATGATGGGTCTGGTGTGTTGTATGTTGAGGCTAGGTGTGTTGTATGATGGGCCTGGTGTGTTGTATGTTGAGGCTAGGTGTGTTGTATGTTGAGGCTAGGTGTGTTGTATGTTGAGGCTAGGTGTGTTGTATGATGGGCCTGGTGTGTTGTATGTTGAGGCTAGGTGTATTGTATGATGGGCCTGGTGTATTGTATGATGGGCCTGGTGTGTTGTATGATGGGGCCTGGTGTGTTGTGTGATGGGCCTGGTGTGTTGTATGATGGGCCTGGTGTGTTGTATGATGGGGCCTGGTGTGTTGTGTGATGGGCTAGGTGTGTTGTATGATGGGGCCTGGTGTGTTGTGTAATGGGTCTAGTGTGTTGTATGTTGAGGCTAGGTGTGTTGTATGATGGGCCTGATGTGCTGTATGTTGAGGCCTGATGTGTTGTGTGATTGGTCTGGTGTGTTGTATGATGGGTCTGGTGTGTTGTATGTTGAGGCTAGGTGTGTTGTACAATGTGCCTGGTGTGTTGTATGTTGAGGCTAGGTGTGTTGTATGTTGAGGCTAGGTGTGTTGTATGATGGGTCTGGTGTGTTGTATGTTGAGGCCTGATGTGTTGTACAATGTGCCTGGTGTGTTGTATGTTGAGGCTAGGTGTGTTGTATGTTGAGGCTAGGTGTGTTGTATGTTGGGGCTAGGTGTGTTGTATGATGGGTCTGGTGTGTTGTATGATGGGTCTGGTGTGTTGTATGATGGGTCTGGTGTGTTGTATGTTGAGGCTAGGTGTGTTGTATGTTGAGGCTAGGTGTGTTGTATGATGGGTCTGGTGTGTTGTATGTTGAGGCTAGGTGTGTTGTACAATGTGCCTGGTGTGTTGTATGTTGAGGCTAGGTGTGTTGTATGATGGGGCCTGGTGTATTGTATGATGGGTCTGGTGTGTTGTATGATGCCTTCTGTTGTTTTGCAGCCGTGCACAGAGGTGCTGTTCCTGACAATCTTCAAGGAGTTCCGCCTCTCACTCACCCCTATCTTAATGGAGATGGTACAGTCTATTCATGGACCATGTGACCCTGAGAATCTGGAGGCCATTTTGAAAAAGGATGCAAGTAAGTAGTTTACAGGTTGGTAACATCTCACCAATGGGTAAAAATATTGAGGCCAAAGATAATATGGGTTGAATACCAGCTTGTTGAAAGCTCATTTTCAGTTTCTTGTACTGTGACTAAGTTTGTGAAGAAATCAACGGGACCCTCTTGAATTTCATAAGTCCCATGAGTGACAGATTTGTGATGTATGACGATCAGGACAGATCCAGCTGGATCAAACTGGATTGTGGCAATGTGTGGCTATAGGTTATTTTGGTCATTGTTTATAGTGAACACCACTGGTTTGATGATTTACTGACTGCTTTCTCTCTGCTGTTGGTTTAATACAACATTCCCTCATTTGCAAGTTGCATACATGGGCGGATGGAGGAATTTTGAAAGGTGCGTGCGTGCGTGCGTGCGTTTGTGCGTGCGTGTGTTTGTGCGTGCTTTTGTGCGTGCAAGCATGCATGTCTGCATCTGCGTCTGTGTCTGTGTCTGTCTGTGTCTGTGTGTGTCATGTGGTCTTAAGTCATTTTCAAAACACCATGCCCCCGCTACACCACCAAACCCTACCCTCAGACTACTATGCATAATTCTCATTTTCAGTTTACAATGCTGTTGGGCTGGCATCATATGATCTGTATGATGACATTGATTTCGACAACTGGTTTTCGTCAACCCTACTGGCGGAACTGCGAGTTAAAAATGACAGGTGAGAGAATTCATTTCAAACTGGCTACAGTCATGTTCTGTGGATATGTGTGATGATGTACTTTGCACTGTCACATTACGAATGGACCAGAGCTTACTGGATGTTTTCTGACTAGTAAGGGGCTGCGCCATTTGTCCCCCCTCAGTGAAAAGAATGCAAATGGACCAATATTAGATGATATAATATCTTTCTCTGTGATCGATCATAGAACATTAGGTTTAAGCTCCTGTTGGTTACAGAGGTTTCAGGACCAATGTCTTTTTGCGGGGTATATAGTCGACTCCTCGTCTGTCCGTCCATCCATCCGTCAGTCCGTAATCATTTTGTTTCCGGAGCATAACTCAGAAACCGTGCATTATTTTTAGACCAAACTTGATAGATATAGTAATCTCAGCCTATGGTTGTGCCTTTTGCTATTTACAGAGTTTTGGCATTTATATTTTTTTTGTTTTTCCATGGAACATTTTGGTGTTAGTTTTATGGTGGGGGTGGGCTTCGTTGCTGGAGCAGAACTCACAAACGGTTCAATATTTTTCTGCAAAACTTGGTAGATATATCAATCAGAACCTGAAGTGGTGCCTTTTGCTATGTACAGGTTTTTGTGATATATTATTTTCTTGGTTTCCATGGAAACATTTCGGACATGGTCTCAAAATGGAGGGATGGGCTTGTTTCCATAGCAGAACTCAAAAACCATTCAATATTTTTCTGCAAAACTTGGTAGATATATCAGTTTAAACCTATAGTGGTGCTTTTTGGTATTTACAGGTTTTTGTGATTTATTATTTTCTCGGTTTCTATGGAAACGTTTTTGACTTACTCAAAAGTGAGAGGTGTGTTTCATTGCCGTAGCAGAACTCACAAACTTCTCAATATCTGTAGGTAAAACTTGGCAGCTTTGTTTTGCAGACCCCGAAGTGGTGCCTTTTGCTATGTACAGGTGTTTGTGATTTACGATTTTCTCGGTTTCCATGGAAACGTTTCAGACTTAATCTCAAAATGGAGGATGTGCTTCGTTTTCGGAGCAGAACTGAAAAAGCGTTCAATATTTTTCTGCAAAACTTAGTAGATATATCAATCAAACCCTATACTGGTGCCTTTTGCTATGTACAGGATTTTGTGATTTATTATTTTCTCGGTTTCCATGGAAACGTTTTGGACCTAGTCTGAAAAGTGAGAGGTGTGTTTCATTTCCAGAGCAGAACTCAAAAACTTCTTAATATCTGTCAGTAAAACTTGGTTGATATGTATGGCAGACCCAAAAGTGGTGCCTTTTTGGTTTTTAAAGGTTTTTGTGATGTATTATTTCCGTGGTTTCCATGGAAACGTTTCGGACTTGAAAGACTCAAAATGGAGGGGTGGGCTTCGTTCTCAGAGCACAACTCGAAAACCATTTCATGTCTTTCAACAGATCTTGGCAGATATATGAGACAGATCTTGAAATTGTGACTTTGCTGATTACAGATATATGACTTTTATAATTTTCATGAATTCCACGGAAACAATTCAAACTTAGTCTAAAAAAACAATGAGTAACTGTGAGATGATTTGTCCTTTCAAACATGTGGGGGCCGGGGGAATATGTCATCTTCTGATGACTCTTGTTAATGTTTTGTGCATGGATCCCTATTTCGAGTTTATTATTCACCTTCCTCATTTCATCCCATATGCACTGTTCTGTTAATTGTGCTGATGATTGGGCTTTTGAGTATATTAATGTTTTAGGACTGAAAAATTGTAGATATTCCAAATTAAGTGTTCAGTATGGGAAGGTATCATAAGTATGATATTTCCACCTCCTGCAGTATGTTAACATGTTGACTGCCACCAAGAGTATACTCGTATTATTAATTCTGGCATAATTTGCCACTATGAGTTCTGTAGCTACATCAGTGGTATTTCTAAACAAGATTTGTTCATTGTGTCCGCCAGGAGACGATTGCTACTTGTGGCTATTTTGCAAAAATGTGAAATTTGATATAGCTACAACATAACTCGTAGTGGCAAATTGAAAATTTGAGTATACTCATGACAGGCAGTCAACGTGTTATGAAGGAAGAACTACTTGTGAAGTTGCTGAACCGTATAGAAAGTATCATCCAGCACAGAGTGTACAGTTTACTGGTTTGATTTGCGGTCTACATCATACCAACAGATGTTATGTATTAAAAGGACCCACTGGTTGCTTTTCCAGTATACTAGCACAAGAAAACAGCGTAATGTCTGGACTATAGAATCAACCACAGACATGCCAAAAATGTATATTGCTATGTACTGGTTGCTAGGTAACAACTCTAACATACAGACATTATTTCAGCTACCGTATTGTGAGGAAGCGTGTCATATGGCTGATTGGTCAGTGGGTGAGTGTGAAGCTGTCGGTGAAGCTGCGACAGACACTGTATGAAGCCGTCCTTGCATTGTTGGGGACGGAGGAGGACTTGGCTGTCAGACTGGAAGCAGCAGCGACACTAAGGAGTGATATCCTTGGCTATTTCATCCATTACATTACTAACCACTGAGTACTTTAAGGATGAACACGTTCCTCGTGTTCCTCAATAAATATTCTACTGATGTGAATGATGGTGGAGTGTTCTTGTGGTTTAAGCATTCACTCATCACGCCGAACACCTGGATCATTTCCCCAGATGGGTACAATGTGTGAAGCCTCTGGTGTCTCCGGCCTTGATATTGCTGGATTATTGCTATAAGCAGTGTAAAACTAAACTCATTCTCTCACTCACTGCTGATTTGAAATGGGAAAACATTTCTGATCTGTTTTCTCCACTGTGAGAAATTTGTGCCTAGATGTGTACAGGTAGTTCAATGTAACTAGTGTTCTATACTGCCAGCTAAAAGTAGTACATGATTTGTTCAAGAGACCTGTGAAAGTCCGGGTTAGAATTGAGCTTTAATAACCCAAGCTTGTCGTAAGAGACAACTAACAGGATTGGGTGATCATGCTTGATGCTTGATCACTGGATTGTCTGGTCCAGACTCAACTATTCACAGACTGCCATCATATAGCTGGAATATTGCTAGTAGGGCGTAAAACAAAACTCGCGCTGTAAAAGAAGTAGAATATATGGTTTGTGAAATATTCCTTAACACTGTCACCTGTCGATGACTTTGAATTCAACCCAGAACAACTACTTCCGGTAAGAATTTTTGCACAATATTTTATAAAAAAGGTAAAGAAATTGATTTTCTAATGCAGTACATTCTCTGTCTTCAGTGTTTCACTATATCACATTACATTCTCTCTCCCATCTTTCACAATGTTGCAATACATTGTCTGTCTCCCACGTTTCACTGTGCTGCAGTACTTTCCATGTCTCTCATATTTCAGTATCGCAATACACTCCTCCTTGACCCCCATGTTTCACTATATTGCAGTCTCTGACTTCCATGTTTCACTATGTTGCAGTCTCTGACTTCATGTTTCACTATGTTGCAGTCTCTGACCCGCATGTTTCACTATGTTGCAGTCTCTGACTTCCATGTTTCACTATGTTGCAGTCCCTGACCTCCATGTTTCACTATGTTGCAGTCTCTGACTTCCATGTTTCACTATGTTGCAGTCTCTGACCCCCATGTTTCACTATGCTGCAGCCTCTGACTTCCATGTTTCACTATGTTGCAGTATGTGGAGCCTCTGTTCTCACACCTCTTCCAGCTTCTTACCCATGTCAGGGAATGTGACACAAAGGTAAGTCTTGACTACCAGAACTGTCCATTTTGTATCATTATCTCTCTTTGGAAGCATCACTTTTTATCCTGCCTACATGGTCATTAGGATGTGTTTTACTCTTGCAGATGCATGTGCTTCATGTCTTCTCGTTTGTGATAGAGAGGATGGGGGCGATGATCCGTCCCTATACAGCAGCCCTGCTACAGTATCTGCCTGGACTCTGGCAGGAGTCTGCTGACCACAACATGCTCCGCTGTGCCATCTTGTCTACACTAATACACCTTGTCCAGGTGAGTAAAGTGGTTGCCATCACGTCTACACTCATACACCTGTGCAGGGTAGTAAAGTGGTTGCCATCTTGCCTACACTAAAACACCTTGTCCTGGTACCCACAACATGCTGCACTGTGTCATCTTGTCTACACTAATACACATTGTCCAGGTGAGTAAAGGGGTTGCCATCTCATCTACACTCATACACCTGTACAGGTGAGTAAGGGGTTGCAATCTCATCTACACTCATACACCTGTACAGGTGAGTAAGGGGTTGCCATCTCATCTACACTCATACACCTGTACAGGTGAGTAAGGGGTTGCCATCTTATCTACACTCATACACCTGTACAGGTGAGTAAGGGGTTGCCATCTCATCTCCACTCATACACCTGTACAGGTGAGTAAAGGGGTTGCCATCTTGTCTACACTAATTCACCTTGTCCAGATGAATAAAGGGTTGCCATCTTGCCTACACTCATAGACCTGTACAGGGTAGTAAAGTGGTTGCCATCTTGTCTACACTCATAGACCTGTACAGGGTAGTAAAGTGGTTGCCATCTTGTCTACACTCATAGACCTGTACAGGGTAGTAAAGTGGTTGCCATCTTGTCTACACTCATAGACCTGTACAGGGTAGTAAAGTGGTTGCCATCTTGTCTACACTCATAGACCTGTACAGGGTAGTAAAGTGGTTGCCATCTTGCCTACACTCATAGACCTGTACAGGGTAGTAAAGTGGTTGCCATCTTGTCTACACTCATAGACCTGTACAGGGTAGTAAAGTGGTTGCCATCTTGCCTACACTCATAGACCTGTACAGGTGACTAAAGTGGTTGCCATCTCATGTACACTCATACACCTGTACAGGGTTGTAAAGTGGTTGCCATCTTGCCTACACTCATACACCTGTACAGGTGAGTAAAGGAGGTGCCACTTTGTTTTTCCAAGTACAGCTGTACAGATGAATTAAGGTGTTGTCATTTTGTCTTAACAAATACAGCTGTACAAGTGAGTACAGGAGGTGCAACTATACTCATGAGCATTAATTAAGCACCACCCATTTTCATGCTATATGATTGTGTTTAACACAACACACTGGTCATTTATGATATGGAAACCAAACATATGGTTATTATTTTGTTAACTGAACAATCTAAAGCGTCAGTTCCTCAACTACCAACGCTGCTGCTACTTTCAGCAGTAATTTATTGATTATTTGTTATATGGGGCACTGAAAACGTTATCAGTAATATCAGGTCACACAGACAATGTCAGTGGTCCAAGATTCTCAAAAAACGTTTACTGTTCAATCCTAAGCCAACAGTAATGGTGACATCGGTATTTGGTGTATCTTCTCTTTGCACGGATAAGTGCTGCAACCCTCCTCCTCATGCTGCAAATCAAATGCCAAATGTGCATCATTATAATCCTCTGCCATTCGTCATGAAGAGCCTGGGCTAATTCCTGTAGATTTTGAGCAGGTTGATCCCTTACTTGAACTTGTCACCCCAGATGGTCTCATAAATGCTCAATTGGATTGAGATCAGGGCTTCGTGAAGGTCAAGGTAATCTGTCAAATGTGTTCTTCTACAAGTATGCGGTAAAAGCTCTGAAATGATGGGGCCTAGCAATATCATCCATAAACACTGGCCGACTGGCGAGGGGGTGGTTATCAAAATGCAGGACAACAGCAGCTTCAGTACTTCCTGTGGATATCTCTGACCATTGAGCATCCCTTGAATGGTGAAAAGATTCAGCTTACAGTCATAGGAGATACACCCCCACACCATTACAGAGCCAAAGGCTTCAGTTGCAAGGATCATCATGGATCAGCCGATAAGCCTCATTACTCCTTCTCCAAACTCGCCAACAGTTATCAGTAACACAAAGAAGAAAACGGCTTTCACTGGACCAATGGATCCTGGGCCACGTCCTCAGATTGTGGTTTTGCTGTTGATTACACCACGCCAAACATTGAACCTTGTGTCTATCAGTGAGCAAGGGATGATGACGCACATGGAGTCCAGCGGACCTTACAATCTTTCGGATAGTGCTGGTAGAGAGATGAACACCCACACTCCATTTTACTCTGAGATCTTTGGCATTGGTCGTAGGTCTGCGTCTCAATAGGTGAACTAGGGCGCGGTCATCAGGGGTGGTATTTCTCGTCCTTCCTGATCGTGGACGATCCTTGACGTAACCAGTGGCCGCATGTTTCCTTACAAGGTGACTTATGACAGTGTGACTGATATTCAGCCTGGACCCGATGCTGTGACAGGACAAACCAGCTTCATGCAAACCAATAATCTGTCATCTGGTATCTTCAGAAAGCCTACACCTACGCCTGTCCAAAAAAGTTCAATTTCAGCTCTGTTCACTTATTAATGCATCGATAAGAAAGCAATGAGAATATTTCATTTCACGTTTTTATACCCCTCAGTCGCTTGTTCTGTGACAGAACTTTAGCATGAAAAGCATGCATTTGAGTCAACACGTGAATTTCATACTAACTGCATTTGTATTAAGACTTCTGTGCTTTGATCCCTTTTTGCTACCATGGACAATTATTTTTTGTAGTGCTTAATTAAGGCTCATGTGTATATGTCTGAACAAATACAGCTGTTTAGGTGAATTAAGGGGTTGCTATTTTGTCTTCATTAATATACCTGTACAGGTGAAAAAAGTCGTTGCCATCTTTGCTACACTAATACACCTGTACAGGTGAGTACAGGAGGTGTCACTTTATCTTTAGAAATACAGTTGTAAAGGTGAGTATAGATGCTGCATTTGTTAAGGGGATATTTTGAGAATGTGAATCAAGACAGTCTAATTCCCTTGCAGGGTTTTGGGTCCATGTGTACCAACTTCCACGACTTCCTGCTGCCTGTGATACACCTTAGTACCGATGTGACCCAGGACCCTCATGTCTACTTGCTGGAAGATGGCCTTGACCTTTGGCTTATGACATTGCATCACTCGCCGCTTCTCACTGAAGGCCTCCTCAAACTCTTTAACAACATGCCTTCATTGCTAGGTTGGTTTTGTGTCCATATAGTGTCAGTAATTGATGGTCTGTGATACATGCCTTCATTGCTAGGTTGGTTTTGTGTTCATATAGTGTCAGTAATTGATGGTCTGTGATACATGCCTTCATTGCTAGGTTGGTTTTGTGTTGATATAGTGTCAGTAATTGATGGTCTGTGATACGTGCCTTCATTGCTAGGTTGGTTTTGTGTTGATATAGTGTCAGTAATTGATGGTCTGTGATAATGCCTTCATTGCTAGGTTGGTTTTGTGTTCATATAGTGTCAGTAATTGATGGTCTGTGATACGTGCCTTCATTGCTAGGTTGGTTTTGTGTTGATATAGTGTCAGTAATTGATGGTCTGTGATACATGCCTTCATTGCTAGGTTGGTTTTGTGTTCATATAGTGTCAGTAATTGGTAGTCTGTGATACGTGCCTTCATTGCTAGGTTGGTTTTGTGTTGATATAGTGTCAGTAATTGATGGTCTGTGATACATGCCTTCATTGCTAGGTTGGTTTTGTGTTCATATAGTGTCAGTAATTGATGGTCTGTGATACATGCCTTCATTGCTAGGTTGGTTTTGTGTTGATATAGTGTCAGTAATTGATGGGTCTGTGATACATGCCTTCATTGCTAGGTTGGTTTTGTGTTGATATAGTGTCAGTAATTGGTGGTCTGTGATACATGCCTTCATTGCTAGGTTGGTTTTGTGTTCATATAGTGTCAGTAATTGGCATCATCGATGGGATGTGTTGTGATACAAGCCTTCATTTCTAGGCTGGTTGTGAGTGAGTGAGTGAGTGTAGTTTTCACCCTGCTTTTATCAATATTCCAGCAACATCACATCGGGGAACGCCAGAAATGGGTTCCATGCATTGTTCAAGTTCGTGAAATTATGGGTTTATGTGGTTCATCACCACCCCTTCAGTGTTCATCCATGTTAGATATTTTGAAAGAAGAGGTAAGGTTTTTCATGTTATTTTCATCCCAACAGAGCTTGGTACAGAGAACCTGCGTGTGTGTCTAAAGATCATCGAGGCATACATCTTGTTGAGCCCAAGAGATTTCATGCAGGTAGGCCTTTTCTACATCTCGTCAGTAAGCAAATGTGTCATAATTTTAACTTCTACTGACCCTTCACTATTTGCTTCTGTCTCCTATAACTGGAGATACAGTGAAAGCGTGTTCCCTAAGAACAGTGAAAACATCTCGCCTGAATGCATCACTCATCACTCTGAAACTCTTTCACTTGTACTCAAATGGAAACGTTTTGGTTGCTCATGCCAGTCTTTATCAGACTCAGTCCCCTGCATGCCACTGGTTGTAGCCTTTGCAAATTCTCAAATTAGGTCTGTCTCCGCCAGATGAATAGGGGAATGTTTCCTGACATACATGTTACAGGGCACAGTGAAAACATTTGACCAATAATGTCCAGTGTATGCAAAGCTTTTATTCCATTTCATTTAGAACAATCTTTGTTTACTTCTTACAGCCGTGATTGAGTAAGTGGAGAATTTGATTTAGCTTAACGCCACACTCATGAATATTCTAGCTATATGTCTGCTGTCGGTAAATAATTGAGATTGGACTAAACAATCCAGTGATCAACATCATGAGGACTGATCTATGCAACTGAGATATGATGACATATGTTGACAAAGTCAGTGAGCCTAACCACCTGATCCCTTTAGTCACCTGTCACAAAAAGCATTGGTTAGTAAAGGCTGAATGAAGCAGCATGAAATTCACCAGACTGACTCAATCACTCTCTCTCTTTGTGATTGGTTGCAGCACTTCCACACAGTGCTCGTGTCCAGCCTGTCCAGTCTGATGACAGACATCCGGTCAGAAGGCCTAATCCTCATTCTGCGGGTAAGTCGCAGATGTCTCATGTCGGTACATTTGTCTCGTAGTTGTAGAATTCTTTCAGATAGACTTCCCAAAACATCTTCAGATGAAGATCTGCAGATCACAGTCCCTTGTCTAGGTCAGCTATACACACCTGAGGCAGTGTGTGGTAGCCTAGTGGTTAAAGCGTTGGCTCATCATGCCGAAGACACGGGTTCAAATCCCCACATGGATACAATGTGTGACGCCCATTTCTGGTGTCCATCTCCATGATATTACTGGAATAAAAAACAAACTCAGTCAGTCAGTCAGCTGTTCACAGGCAAACAACCGTCACCTCCTGTAAAGCTGATCAAATCTTTCTGTATGTTGTTATGCACTAATCTAACTCTTCTTTCACATGACAGTTGATCGAACTTGTCTTTCGAGCATTCCCGGCAGATGGTCCACGACTTTTCTCACCCATGCTTCCAGGACTGCTGAAGGATCTCCTGGCTCCAGAGGTAAGACATCTTTTCTGTGTTGCTTTGCTCGAAGTTGGCAGAAGATGTACAAGACTTGTCAGTCCTGCTTTTCAGTTGTTTGGACAATATCCCCAGTGTTCCTGTGAAACATATCACTTGCTAATTAAAGTCAACTTTATCATCAGCACAAGTTTTAACTGAGTATTTGCAATGTCTCTCAGATGCAACTCACCTCTCAGAAGTGACTGTGAACACTGCCATTTAAATGTGCCAAAATCATGACATGATGCTTTTTCCTATTTATTTCGGTGAGTGAGAGACATTGTGTTTTCTGTTCCAGGAGAATCCCATGCTGATGTCAATGTACCTGTCTCTGTTTAGTCGTGTGCTGCTGCAGAGCCAGGAACTGATGTGGTCAGTGTTGGAGCAGACGGCACCTCATCTGGGACAGGATGTGAGTCATGATGGAGGGATGGGATTGTTGTGAGACAGGAGAGGGTAGTAATGGTGTAAATCTTTAAAACTTTCAAGTGGTATTTGATAATGAAGGAATTGTAATTGTTTGGAACAGAGCCAGCAGGCACTGGGGAATCTCCTCGATCTGTGGTGTGAAAGGATGGACTGGGTCTCACAGCCGGAGCGGAAGAAAATCTGTGCCCTTGCCCTCTCATCACTCCTTACAGTCAACCTCAGGTAATTCTGGCATATTATAGACACAGGATCCTGTCTGTGACCAGACAAAAGGAATGATTAAAGGTTTTGAGCGTTATTTAGGCTGGTCCAGGGAGGTTCTTGCAAGGACTTGTGGACCAATTCCAAACAACAATGAAAACTATTTTTACTTACCTTACCATAGGTCTATAGCATATTACCTCAAACTTCCATCCTCTGACGGAATTGAATTTGCTATTCAATCTTGAATGGCCGCCTCGCAATCGACGACTGTCATGATACGGAAGTATCTGGATCTCTCCATTGCTTATGCGCACAGACTGCACGAGAATTTCACTTCACCTCATCTGATCGAGACGTGTTTGGATGGCTAGATTTATTTTTCCAGCTAATAAAGTTTGAATATACTACACTTGTGAACTGATTCCTTTCAGGTTCTTAGTGTGTTGTATGTATATTTTTCAATCTTTGTGGCAATTATAACTGTTAATTTTGTTGTGATACACTTGTCGGCTACCTCGTAACAGACACGCTTGCGTTTCTCCTTTTTTCGTTGTTACCTCCGTAAATTCTTACTGAATCGGTTTCTTTCTTCAGCAGATGGTTTCTATTGATAGTCAGGTCCGCTGTATTTAAGTCTGGTGTTACTTAGTGAAGTGGCAGATATTTCATTTGCCCATTGCAAGCATGCCGTTGCACGCATGAGTGGAGCAGTCCATTACGTGGTAATTATTTCTTTATCCTTAGTATTACATTTATATTTCGGTCTATTACAGTAGTTGTGCATGACATGTCACTTCTGTGAAGTTTGCAAAGGCCTGAAGTCCGGCAAGGATCCACACCCTTATTGTCCGGACTGTGCTAAGGTATCCTGCACCTTTCTACAGCATTGTACAGCGTGTTCGGGTTTATCTACTGCGGAATTCAAGGTGACGCCAGGTGTATTTTAAGGACAGACTGCGCTTCCGACTAGAACTCCTCCGATGGTCCCGGATGTTACAGAGACGATGCCGAGGGAAGAGCGCATCTGATCACCAGTGCCAGTGACTGTGGGTGCATCGCTAGCTGCGGATACATTTGGGTAGAGAAGTCAGCGTCAGGGTCGGGTGCACAGGCGTTTAGAGCGCCGCGGGGCACCACTGCTGTTACCAGTGATCGAATGAGATCGGGACGACCGAGTATCAGGAGGTCAAAATCCAGGAGTCCCCAAGGTAGCTCATCCAGCGTATGTCGACGCCACCGTCCGTTATCTAGATCACCAGATCGCCGGGGCAGATCCCTCCAACGCAGGAGGAGCGAGCGTTCACGGTCCCGGTTTGCGTCACCTCCTCGCGCCAGACAGTCAGCGCACAGGAAGCAGGCGCTGGAGAGCAAGTCAACCATTTCCTGGAATACTGACAAAGAACAGTACTTCTCCCCCGACTACGAGGAAGATCCCGCTCATGTGGTGGAGGAGGATGAGGGATCGTACCTACCATTATCTGCTATGTACGATTGGATTGCTGATAGGCTCCCGGATTGCCCTTCCCCGGCATAAGGGGTAGACAGCGCAATAGCTGTCAGGGTGGACCCGGAACTCATGATCCCCCCACATCCCATGGTGGCTGATGGACATAAGGATTTTGCTAGGCTGAATGCTATGATTATAGCGCCAAAATCAAAGAAGCAGTACTACAAGGTACATAGTCTGGACTTTGCCGACTCCGGGGCAGTGATGGATGAAGCCATAAGACTTATCTTCATCCACCACGTATAAGGTACAGGACTCCAGACTACAGGCCATTGACACGGAACTGAGACGCATCCTCAAACCTGTCTCAGCGTTAGCATCAGCTACTTCAGCAGCGGCTGTGGATTTAACAAAGAATACGAGTCCGGATTGGAACATGTGTTGTCGCTTATTTTATGGCAAGGCAAAGTGCTATATGACTTATTAAGACATGTCCGGACAGCCCTAGTGTTGATGACAGTTGTCCGCAGGATGGCAGGAAAAGTTTAAATGGATGCTCATGGCAGGAAGAGTTTAAATGGCTGCTTATTAGAACTCCTTTCTCCTTGCAAGCCCTCTTTGGGAATGCCATTCCAGAAGTTTATAAGGAACATGCTGAACTGACGAAAACGGAGGTCTCTTTGTCAGCATTTGAAGCCCTCTCATCAGCCTTTCATGATAAAAGAAGGACACGCAGCAGAGGCAAGAGACGGTGAAGAGAGTGTGTCCGATCTGCCTTTACAAGAGGTCGCGGCCAAAGCTTCACAGCAGCGGATTGTCGCAAGCTGTCAGACGCTGCCAGGGACGCCCCTGCCACTCCTGGCAGAGGGAAGGGGAAGCTCCCCTATTCAAGATGGTGAGGGTGTCACCTGTCACGACTGGGACCTCCTGCCCCCAGTCGTGCCAGTTTTCCCTAGGAGGCTATAAACTTCCAGCCGTACAGCCTCCTCCGTTGACATCTCATCCGGCACCACGGATGTACCCGGAGGCGCAGCGTCAGTTGTTGATGGAAAACATCGAGGTGTTATTAGGGAAGAATGCCATCGAGGGAGTGCTGGACCCACACCTCTCGCCAGGGTTTTACTCTCCAGTCTTCCTCATTCCCAAGAAGGACTCCGACAAACTGCGCATGATTCACAACATGGTGGCGTTCAATGATCGGTGACTTTGGAACAACTGCGCCTCAAGTTGGTCCCGGGAACATGGCTGTGCAGTCTCGACATACAGGATGCATATCTGCACGTCCCCATCTGCCAGGCTCACAGGAAGTTTCTGAGGCTTGTATTCGAGGGTCGACATTACCAGTGGCGAGTCCTGCCGTTTGGCATTTCCATGGCCCCATGGCTATGTACCAGAATCATGTATCAGTCGATTTCTTCATCTCGGGCAGATAGAGTTCGACCCATATATAGATGACTGTTTGCTGAACCAGTTTGAACCTCAGTTGCTACACAGACAGCTAGACTCTGCTTTTCCTGGAGCAGTTACGGTGGTTAATCAAACCTACTTATTGTCTCAGACAATACGATGGTGGTGTAGGTGATTTTGAGACACGGGACAACCACATCCAAGTCCCTACTGGATCAGATGTTTTGCCTAGACGCAAACGACATCAAGGCTAGAGAGCTTGTCACATCCCAAACTCATCTGCTTTTTGTCGTTCCCAGAATTGTGCCACCTCACAGAAAGAAATCCATTCCGACTTCCAGAGTGGGATCAGTTGCTGCGCCATCCCCACAGTCTGACACTGCATCCGGACCCGCTACAGCAATGAGAGTTAGGGAAATTCACGAGTCCAGTTTGAACAGACCAGACATGATGCTGGACACTTGGGCCTTCTCTGTGATTTCTTGGCAAAGAACCAGCTGCCAGGTCAACCAGACAGATTATTTACCATCCCGCCTCTTACTGCCATCGTTGGACCAGAGAATCGGGAAGAACAGTTACTCTGTCCGGTTCGGGCCCACAGATTATACATCAAGAAGTCCTTTCCTCGTCAGGGAACTAGGAAGAGGTTGTTCCTACCATTTTCTGCGACGGTTAAAGGGGAAGTCACCAGGAACACAATAGCCTTATGGTTGAGGCAGACCATCCTGGCGGCTTACGACACACTGAATCTTCCACACCCCAACCTGCACGTGATTCGGGTGTTTGCCTCGACCTTGGCCCTGCACAGGAACTGTACAGTTCCTGACATTATGGCTGGATGCTTCTGGCGGTCCTCTACAGTATTTGACAGCCATTACTTGCAGGACTTGGCGGTGGAAGATATGGAAGGACTACAATCTTTTGGATCATTAGTAGTTGCACAGCAACTCACACGTCCTTCTGCCCTATGAGGTACGATCTTATTTACCTTGGTCTATGGGGTTCTTGTACTTACGTGAGATAATGTACCATACCCCTCCGGTGGTTAGTACGTGACCTACTACTTTGATTCTGGTTCCAGTGACCTTCATGATTGTTGTGGCAGACCAGCGTACAAGTGAAACAGTAGTGGTCTGGCTGCCCTGAGGCATATGTGGGATCTTAAGACGCTGACGGTCCTCTGGAGTCCTACACCAACATCCTGGCTGATGTATCCATATGCTATAGACCTATGGTAAAGTAAGTGAAAAATCTGTTAAAATCTAAATATTTTAGATATTTAAATACTTACCTTACCATAGGGGTTCGGTCTGTCCCAAAGCTGGATGCTCCTCCCCACTACGGACTCTTCAGAACGAGAAGTATAAGTGAAATTCTCGTGGAGTGTGGAGATCCGGATACTTTCGTATCATGACAGTCATCGATTGCGAGGTGGCCATTCAAGACTGAATGGCAATTCAACTCCGTCAGATCTCCTGCTAGCGAAGTTTGAGGTAATATGCTGTAGACCTATGCTGTAAGGTAAGTATTTAAATATCTAAAATATTTAGATTTAAAATAAATTGTTTTATCAGCATTCTACAAGTTGGCGAGTTGATAATAAGGCATATGACTTTATGGATGTTTTTTAAAAGCTGCAATTATGAGGCAACTGAGCCACTAGTGGGTATCTTAGTACATGAGACCTCTTTAATATACAGGTGTTTAGGGCTGTTTGTTGACTGGGATTGTTTCCTATGTCATGTTTCAGCACGGTAGTGGACAAGTTCTCCGGCATCATCAACATGTGTGTCGAAGTCCTCCATGATGTGTGTCGGCAGGACGAGGTTACGGGTGTGCAGATGGAGTGAGTGTTACCATGGCTACTTGTTTGTTTGTTTGTATGTGGCATTGCATGTGAGAAAAAAATTAAATCTATTCATACAGGTGAAACATTTCCAAAGGAATGGAAAAAATTATCATATTTTCCTTTATTTTTCTTCGTCATCTGTTTCCTCCTTGGCTTCTTCGTTTGGATTTTACCAGTCTTCCAAATCAAATATCCTCTACTTTTTTTTTAATGGTATTTCAAGGATGCATGTGGTACGGGTGCCGGTGTTCTTCAGTCTCTAAGGTGGAGACGGAGCCTAGTGGCTAAAGCATTGGCTTGTCACGCCAAAGGACCGCAGTTCGATTCCACACATGGGTACAATGTGTGAAGCCCATTTCTGGTGTCCCCTGTTGTAATATTGCTAAAATATTGCTAAACTCCCATTCAGCATTACACCTGAACACAGTGCATCTGACTGGACCCGTGAAGATCCGCGTTAGAATTGATCTTTGGCAACCCATACATGTCATAGGAGGCAACTAATGGGATCAGATGCTCAGACTCTATTACTTGGTTGACACAACACCGCATTTAAATTGCATTGATTGATGATCACTGGATTGTCTGGTCCAGACTCAATTATTTACAGACCGCTGCCATATAGCTGAAATATTGGTGAGTTGGTGTTATCAACAACAAACCAACACACCAAACAAACATCTGACTGACTGACTAATTGATGTGTTGCTTGCAGCTTCCTGGTGATGGGTGACCAGGATGGTCCCCCGGAAGCTGGGATGGATGGGGACCAGGAAGATAACGAACATGAGAGAAGGAAGAAGATGGTAGGTGTTTCTTGTAGAATCTATCTGAAATAGTTGTGTAGCAACAGCATTCATTAATCACTCTGAGGAGAACCTATTGTAAACAGTCTGTGAATCTTCCTTTTTCTGATAGTGCTCTGTATGTCTTCTGGCACCTGTACATCTTTTCTGTTTTAAGCTCAGTACATCTCCACTATGGTGTTTGTGCTTTGTAGATCTTCTGGCAGCTGTTAATGCTCTGGACCCTTTTTCTCGAAATGTTTGTAGCCCTAAGAATTCTGAACTTTGGTCGTAACCAGCGTGTTAGTAGCTTTCAGCATTTCAAGATTAGCTGGCCTGTACATCGTCCTGCAGCTGTTAATGCTCTGCCCGGTTTATGCTCTGAACATCTCTCTGCAGGTGTTAATGCTCTGTACATCTTCTCATACCCTTTTTATGCACTGCATATCTCCCTTACTGTGTTAATTTTCTGTACTCCGCAGCTATCACGCCAGGACCCAGTCCACTGTGTGTCCCTGAAGGACTACATGGTGTCACAGCTCACACAGTGTCAGCAGAGTCATGGACAAGTCAACTTTGAACGTCTCATGGAGTCCGTTGACCCGGACATCAACTCCCAGCTTAGGATGTTCTGTGCCTGAATATTCTGGATCACACGGCAGTAGAATGTTTTGTACCCATCATTTTGCACACCAGTTGAAACCTAAGAAGTTACATACCTGACTATTCTGCTGCTATTGCAGCCATCATAGCTTGCATTGCAAGTGGTGGATATTCTCGTGTTTCTACTTGCAACCAAGAATTCAGTAACCCCCCTGCATGGCTACTTGATCTGCGAAGACCAGCAACCAAAAAGTTATTTTTTTGTCCAAACTGTAGACATATCAGACACCAAGCAATGACATGAATGACCTTGTACACCTTTAGATTGAAGATAGCTAACTTATAGTGAGTGCACAAGGGATCCATGAAGATCCAGGTTAGAACTGGCCTTCAGTAACCCATGCTTATTGTGAGAGGCGACTTACAAGATCGGATGGTCAGGCTTGCCGACTTGATTGACACATATTGTTGTATCCCAATCGTGTACTTTGGTGCTCATGCTGTTGATCACTCTATTGTGTGGTCAACACTCAATTATTTACACACCCCTGCCATATAGCTGGAATATTGCTGAGTAAGGCTTTAAACAACAACTAAACCAATTCAAAAGATCCAGATTTTTCACAGCAGTTGTCTCAGCCTATTGCAAGTCAAAGTAAGATGAAAGTCAGTCATGACAGGACCATCAACACTGTGACACGACAAGCATTACGCCAAGGTGATATCCGGTCAGGCACTAGTAAGTGAGGGGGCACGATATTTAATACAGGGTATGACTACACAATTTCATAAAATAATTATGCTTATGATGAATATTGAGCCAGTTATTGATAATTGAAAATATACCTTTTAAACAAAAGTGGAATTTCAGGTCAGAAAGAAGATGAACTTGTAACAAGCATGTGATTGGGTGAAGAACTGAATGGAGCATGAGCCTTCTTCCAAGGAATCCTTCATAGATATTTCAGCATGACTACGCTGAATTGACTGGGGGAAACTAGGACTATGGGAGACTCACTGAAGAGATAAATTAAATCCTTGCTAGTCTGGAGCACCTGCAATTTAGTGGTCTGAGGTAGTGAATGTGCATGTACAAGTCAGACAGCACAATATGCTGGGGACGTTTTGGCCTCTTCATTTGTTTACTTGGAACTGTTATATCCTGGAACTCGTTCTGCTCATTGATCGTGGCAATTATCCTGATCGTAAAGCCCATACTTCAATATAGATTCATGGACTTCCAGTAGTCATATTGCTGAGCTAATGGTAAATCCAATCCCTCAACACAAACTTTGGTCAGTCTTATGCTAAGCTGATCGTTAATCCAACATGGAAACGTAGACTTACGACAGTCGTAGTGCTGAGCTAATCGTAGATCACATCTGTTTACACAGACTTACGACAGCGGTAGTGCTGTGATCATTTCGTGGAACGAGGCCCGGATAATTGTTTTCACTGCACATAGTATTAATATTCTGGGAATATGCTGCCCTCGAAGAACACTTGCAGGGAGACACAACTGTCCAATTTGTACAGGAATGGATAGCGCAACTGATGGTGAATTGCTTCCAGGAATCTTCAGCAAGTTATGTTTCCACGTAGACGATGTTGTTGCATGGACATGAAGTATATGATGATACTGTTGATGATGTTGTTATGGGTATATGTTGAAGACTCTACAGAGGCCTTGTTTCCATGTGCACAGTATGGTGTATTGCATGTACATACTTTATTTCTGTCACATGTATAAATTCTGAATGTAACTCGTGTACAGAGATATGTTTCATGTTGTGAGAATAAACAAACAAACATTCATTCAGACTCCTCTATCAGTTAGTGAAGAAGCAATGTTTTGATTATTTTCTTGAATTGGTTTCATCAAGTGTTTGGTAAGTAGACAGCAGCATGAAAATAAACTCTTGGATTTCACTTTTGGATATTAAGTGCATTTAATGGCCCCCTGCACAAGTTTTCATTTCTGTTGGGTAAAAGCATCCAACTGAAGGAAATATACACAAAGAACTTAATTAAGCATCTCTGTATTTTTGCAATGCTAGGTTTTCAACATGTCCATGAAACTTCTTGTGGTGACGATTATGAAGAAACACAAGTTCTTCTGACCCGTATGATCCTGACACATAAATGATTGGAACCATGTTGATTTTATGACAGTAATTGCTCATTTCTAAACAATACTATTTTCATACAAAACCGTGTGTACAAGTATGGTCTCAGAATGTTTAATGTTGCATTCATTGGTGAATGTGATCATTCGAAATGACATTTTTTCTGAAATATAAGTTATTTCCTTAGATATTCCTTCAAAATTGCTTGTCATAATGGTTATAAATCGTTCTTGTAGTTCTGTTACAAGTGATGTCATGCAAAATCTCTTTGTTCATGATTCAAATACATATTTAACCATGAGTGAAAGTAGTTTTGTTCTTTTAACTTGATGAATACGAACCATAATCTAATTAATTCTCAAACTGAGTTTAGACTGTAACGCCATGATTTGAAAAAAGGGCAGCGTCCTGTCGTGAACATCTGCCAGCCTGAGAATAAATGTCATTTAGGATTGTTTTCACCGCATTATAAATTCTAAACTACTTCCTATTGTAGTAAAATATGTATTTGATTGATGGACACTAGGATTTTGCATGACACTGCTTATAACACAACAGTTTCACTCTTGGAAGCAAGGTGGGTGTTAGTATGGTACTAGATACAATGTTATTGTCACTTCCACAAGGAAGAAATCGTTATGTTATGAAAAGTTATGCCATGCAAAATCATTTTGGTTATCAATCATTTATTACAACTAAACTCAGCAAAAATGAAAACATGACACTCATTATTTTTCAAATAGTGTTTTGAAACTTTTCTTGAAAGAGTTCTTGTTCTGATTATAGTTAAATGCATTGTCAAGGGCACTACGTCACACATTCATTCTACTGGTCGGGCCTACGTAGCAAGGGGGAGAGCAGTGCATGCTGAAATCACGTTTCCACATGCCACAAGTCACGTGGCCTATGCATAAACGTGCAATTGATCTCACAGTAGCAGAGTAGAGTGTCATCTCAAAAAAACATGGTTTTATGGTTAATTATTCGTTAATTTGCAATGCCACGACTGTCAAACATTCAGCGTGAACGTGCCATTGGCATGCTGAATACAGGAACGTCCGTCACTGATGTTGCAAGGGTTATGGGATGTAGTCGACAGACCATCCATTACCTCCAGACACGTGTCCATCAAACTGGCTCCACAGCTGACCGCCCCCGTCCTGGTTGACCATGTGTGACGTCACACGCAGATTGCCTTACGTCATTTGCGTAATCAGTTTGTCACTGCCTCATCCACTGGGAATGTATTGTTTGGAGGTCAAGTGACTGCCAAAACCATTCGACATCGCATGCACTCTGCTCGTCTTCATGCACAGTGACCAAATCGTGGTCTAATTCCAACCTGTTTCCATCGACGCCAACGTCTTCTCTGGGCAAGATGGCACCTGAGATGGACCCAGTGAGATTGGAATATGGGTGTCTTTAGTCATGAATCAAGGTTCACATTAACCTTTGCTGATGGAAGGGTTAAAGTTTATAGAACGCAATGCCCAGTGTTGCGTACAGGAGGTGGATCGATTTGGGGTTGGTAGCATTATGATTTGGGGTGCTATCAACAGACATGCTCAATTGACTCATTGTCATCCAGGGAAACCTTAATGCGTCAGCATACAGGGATCAGGTGCTCGTTCCAGAGCTTTTGCCATTCATGGCAGCTCTTGGCCCAGGTCTGACTTTCCAACAGGATCACGCCAGACCTCATACGGCCAGTTTAAGAACGTATTTCCTCAAGAATGGTGGCATCAATATCATGGAGTGATCTCCCGCCCTCAACCCCACAGAGCATGCGTGGGACCTGTTAGGCAGGCGACTCCGTCAAGTAAGGAACCCTCCACAGAACTTGCAGGAGCTTGGTGCCATGTTGGTACAAATATGGCGGCGCATTCCTCATGCTGTGTTCAGACGCATCATCCAATCCATGAGGAGACATATCGCAGTTGTGAATGCCCATGGAGGACACACCCGATATTGACATGATTTCATTAAGTTGTGACTCACAGTTTTTGATCATGGATGTTGTAGTTGCATTTCCGATGGACCAATTCTGACAAATATGATCTTAATGTTTTAGCATCTTTAATGACAAGGAAACCGAATACAATGGTTATTTCAAACCCATTTTCCAAAATGTTCAAATCATTGACTTTGAAATGGGTGTAAAGTTTTTATTTTGCTGAGTTTAGTAAGTAGTTTTGATTTTTTTTTAACTTGATGAAAACAAATGTAAATAGCATCTTCTATCTTGGAAGCCACGTAGGTGTTGAACCACCTGATTTTACTGTACAGGCTTCCACAACGCTCACTTCACACTCACAAACAATGTATTTAGCACAAACTGAGGGATCTGGAGAAAATTTGTGCTGACACCAACATCCAACACTAGCAAACTGATAAGTTTGTTACACATTTTATACACAACTAACTGAAAATCGTTCCTCACATGACGTCACTGCGATTCACTGCACTGCTCAGGCGACAGAGCTAGGTTACCAGTCTGTGGTTTCATTGGTGGGTGAGAGTGAAGCAGACGGGTTTTTATTGGCAACATTTAATTGCTCGGTATTTGGTGTTCTGCTTAAGACTAACCACAAATCTTTCATATGTAATGGGTTAAAGAGTACAAAAAATGTGAGTTTTTTTGTTCTTCAAAATCGGGCGAAATCAGTCATGAGCTATGTTGGTTTTGCTGAACTAAGTTTTTTATGTATAGAATGTGAGGGACAGTTATATTAAGATGTTAAATCCAGAGGAAGGCAATCAAAGACAAGTAAGAGTAAGGTAGAGAGATAGCTGGAAGGAGAAAAAGAAATTCGGGACAGTCACAGCAATGGAATATCAGTGAAGGAAAAAACAAGGTATAAGGTGGGTTTACCCTATCTCCTCAAACTTGGGTTTCAGAAGATTAATTCTAAACAGGGTCCCGTTTCACAAGCACTAGTGAGCCTAAGATTTCGTAACTGTTCTCATAACATTGGTATCTCCTGTGTTACAGCATATGAGGTGGGGATACTATGAGGACACTCCGAGGTCTTAAGCTTACGAGTGCTTTTTGAAACGAGCCCCTGGATCATAAGACACAAGAAGACAGACCCAAAAGAGGTGAGGATGAGTAGAATGAAAGAAAAGGTGCTTTCCCACTGACACAACAAGCCAATACATTACCAGTATTGAGTTTCAAAGCTGTAGTCAACTGGGCCCTTATTCTTGAAGTGTTCGTAGCCCTAAGAATTCTTAACTTTGATCGTAGCCAATGTGTTAAGAATGGGCTTAAGAAGTTCGTAGCGCTATGAACGTTTCGAGAATAGCCAGCCAGGTTTACTCCGTTCAGTTAAGACAACACTGCTGTATTACAGGTAAAGGAATGATTGCCTCATGTTTATTCCAGTTAGCACCTCTGAATAACATAATTTTGGTGGTCACGTTCATCTCAATTCAGCAATATCAGGGCAGTATATTTCAAGCTTCATTTTGCAGTTGACAGAGGCCTTCAGTCATTGACACCTTGAACTGCCTTGACTGTATGGCTCCTACAGCCATCAGTGCTTGGTACCTTCAACTGCATTTGGTGTATGGCTCCTACAGCCTTCAGTGCTTGGTACCTTCAACAGCCCTCAATGTGTGGCTCCTATAGCCATCAATACTTGGTACCTTCAACTGTGAGCCATCAATGACTGGCCCTTCAATGGCCTTCAATATAAGGCTCCTACAGTCATCGAAGCTTGGTACCTTCAATGGCTTTCAGAGCATGGCTCCTTGTAAGCGCATCAGTGATTGTTCTCCACCATGTCCAGGTCCCACTTGCACAAAGCGACCTTAGCGCTATGAGTGTAACTCCCATTCTCCAACACAGGCTTAAGATAGTCATAGTGCTAAGATCACTTTGTACAAGTTGGCCCATGACTGATTGTTTAGTATCATTATAGCTGTGATTTCTCAGTGAAATGAATACACAGAAAGTCATAAGCTGTTTTTCCCTCACTCATCCTGGAAGTCCAAGGATGGTTTGATACAGTTCCACCTTTGTCTGAGAGTCTGTTTAGTAGCTTCATCTGCAAATATATGGTCTACTGACTGAAGGGAGAGCTGCCACAACTGTTGGCGTGTGAGTCCAAATGCTTCTGCAGCATGTTGGTATTCGTCTGTGACTGTGGTTTGGTACACACCCTTCCCGTCAGTCTGCAATAATAAGAAGAAGAATTTAGCATTTAACTCTCCACTGTTATACAATTGTCCTTCAAACCAAGTACAGTCATCAGTGACAATAACGCCTTTTTGGAAACTGAAGTTTCACTTAAACCTGAGGGTAATCTGTGTATTCCAGTCATAACATCCTGAATCTGTAAGCTTTGATACATGTGCAGAAAGGGAGTTTCAGTAAAAGCAACTTACTTACTTTAGAAAATATCATCAGCATGTTCTTACAAACAGGTCAATTATGACCTTATAAGAGGGCAGCCCCGCTATCATGATTGAATACCAAGCTGCTTTCATGTATAGATGATTGAATACCAAGCTGCTTTCACGTATAGATGATTGAATACCAAGCTGCTTTCACGTATAGATGATTGAATACCAAGCTGCTTTCACGTATAGAACATTATTGTTCAGTTCAAAGACGGGATCTTAAGACAATCAACCTCGATAGTAGTAAAGGTTAGTGGTGATCTGATAAACTGAAATAATCAAAGATGAGTCACAGTGACCAAACCACCAAGCAACTGATCACATTTTCACTACTGTTTCAGTGTTTGTAACACTTGATGATGATACATATCTTATAAGCTGTCGGGGCCAGAAAATGTTTTCAGTTCTTAGAAGACTTACTTCACTTTCTCGCAAGTGATGACTTAATATTTTTTTAGGACACCAGGAAATTTATGTTCATGATATATCAGTCATCGATTTAAAATAGCAAGTTGCATCATTTTACATTGGATGTAAATTTTGCAAATGCAATTTGTTCACTTTTTGAAAAATACCCAAAAACTATGGAGAACCATGTTATACTTATATGCGAAAACCTAAATAGGATAAACGTGAAAAATGACAATCAATTTCTTTTTTGATGCTTGCTCATTGGCAATGAACCAATCATCATTGTAAGATTTCAATCAATTCACAACCCTAGTAGAGGACACATACACAGATAATGACTGGGTGTTGCCTGTTGTACCAGTACTCAAGGTGATGTGAGCTGTAGTCCAACACAGTCTGAGCCTTTAAGTTGGATGTCATACATGTTTCTGGAACACACAGTGATAGAAAACTTCTTTGAATGGCATTTTAGAATTTTGGAGGTACAACACTGACAAACTTGAATGACAACAGCTTTATTTCGTGAGTGTGCCATTTCCAGAAATATAACTACCATCTGCAAGCCAATGAAACTGCACCTAACATACCAATTAGTGCAAGCAAGAGCATTTTCACAAGCCAAGAACCCGTGAAGAGCCGGGATAGAATTGGTCTTCAGCAACCGATGCTGGTTGTAAGAGACAACAAATGGGATTGGGTGGTCAGGCTTGCTGACTTAGTTAACATGTCATCAGTTCCAAATTGCATAGATCGATGTGCATGATGTGGAGCTCTGAATTTTCTGGTCCGGACTTGATTATTTACAGCTGGATTTTTGCTGAGGATGGTGTTCAAGGAAATGTGCTTCATAATGCAGTAAGAATACCCAACAGACCAGATGCAAGAGGAGGGAAAGTGCCCTACTATAATCACCATGGACTTCGAGTGCATGAATGAGTGAGTTGGGTTTCACGCTCGTTTTAACAATATTCCAGCATTATAAAAGCACAGGACACCCACCCAACTTTTCTGATGTTGGTGCATGGTGCTGACTAACCAAAAACTAAAATTCATCAGGGGTGGAGGGGTAGTCTAGTGGTTAAAGCGTTTGCTCATCACGCCGAACACTTGGGTTCGATTCCCCACATGGGTACAATGGTGTCCCCTGCTGTGATATTGCTGGAATATTGTTAAAAGCATGGCATACCCAAGGGCCACTAAAACGTGAGTTTCTGCAGTTGTGATGGCAAGGAGCGTTCTTACTGGACATCACTCACCAATGGGAATGCGTTGTTGTACAACACACTGTGTCAGGTCCTTGTAGTCTTCAGAACACTGATGTAGAAACGTCCCGTGACCTATCCTTCCAACGGTTGTGCCCTTTATAACTTCATAGGTCTCCTTGAAGCTAGCAATCTACACCACAACAGACTCAAGTATGAAAACTGGGATTATGTTGAAATGATTACAAAATGCCAGTTAGAAAGTGGTCAAATGTAACATATGTCATATTTGGGATCACACTTTCTGAGTAAGGTACGAATTCTAGTACTTTTTCGGTTGAGTCCCATGCCGGATTTGAACCTGCACCCTCCCATTTGTGTGGAAGTGGTGATGGCTGAGCAGGTTAGGTGGATAACTAAGTGTGTTGGCAATTAGGTGCCTGACCCTGAAGGTTCGGGTTCGAATCCTGCATGGGACTCAACCCAAAACGTACTAGAATTTGTACTTTACTAAGAAAGTGTTATCCCAAATATGACATATGTTACATGTGATGTTGAGATAGTACATGTCAGATGTGTATTCACAATAGATGTGAAAATTAAGGTTGGAACTGGTTTTCTGTTACCCATCCTTGTCACAAGAGGTGATAAACAGGATTGGGTGGCCAGGCTCAGTGACTTGGTTGACGTAGTTGTATCCAAGTTGTGTAGATCGATGTTCATGCTGTTGGCCACTATCTGGTCCAGACTTGATTATTCACATACTGCTGGCATGTAGCTTGACTATTGCTGAGTGCGCCATTAAATGACAAAGAAAACCAAACCAAATCTGTGTTGACAAAGGTTTACATGACATGCACTTAGCTAAAATTAACACTGAAAAGTGGCACCTTTCAGCATGTGTTAACACCCGACAAATTAACATATTTTAAATCACTAGTCTTCTGATACAGGAACCTCCACCACAGGCTGTGTTAACTCACCTCAGCTAGATGTAAAGCCAGCTTGAGCCCCTTGTTGTGGGCATACTGGAAGACTGGGATGTAGTCTGCAGCATCTCCAACCTATCACAAGAAACACCTATATAACTAACATGGTACTATAACTAACATGGTGCCTCAACTAACATGCTACCTTAACTAACCTGGTACTGTAAATAACTGTACCAAAGCAAACATGGTACAATACCTAACACAGTACCTAAACTAACATGGTACCTTAACTAACATAAGGTGCCATAACAAACATGGTACCATAACTAACACAGTATCTTAACAAACACGAAACGATAGCTAACATGGCACCATAGCTAACATGGTACAATAAATAACATGGTATCATAGCTAAAATGTTACCATAGCTAAACATGGTACCTTAACTAACATAGTACCATAACTAATATGGTATCTTAACTAAAATGGTACCATAGCTAACATGGTACGATAAATAACATGGTACCATAGATAAAATGTCACCATAGCCAAACATGGTACCTTAACTAACATGGTACCATAGTCAACATGGTACCTTAACTAACATGATGCGATAGCTAACATGGCACCATAGCTAACATGGTACATAAGTAACATGGTGCCTTAACTAACATAAGGTACCATAACCAGCATGATACCTCAACTAACTTAGTACTGTAACTAACATGGTACCTTAACTAACATGGTACTTTAACTGACATGGTACCTTAGCTAGCATTGTACCATAGCTGACATGGTATTATAACTAACATGGTGTCTTAACTAACATACGGTACCATAACTAACATGGTATCTTAACTAGCATGGTACCATAATTAACATGGTGCCTTAACTAACATGAAGCTATAACTAACATGGTACCATAGCTAACGTGGTATATAAGTAACATTGTGCCCTAACTAACATAAGGTACCATAACTAGCATGATACCTTAACTAACATGGTACCGTAACAAACTTGGTATTATAACATGGCACCAGAGGCTCACCAGCAGCTGTACTTTTTATGTCCAAAATAAAACCTGTTTGCAGTAGATCAGCCTATCACATTACAGAAGACTTAAGTAGCCTATGTCATTACAGAAGACATATAGCCTATCTCTTTACAGAAGACTTATAGCCTATCTCTTTACAGAAGACATATAGTCTATCTCTTTACAGAAGACTTACCAATGGGTCCCCACTAAAGTCAATCCCACACACAACACCATTGGACGTCTGGGCATATTTGTGAGCCAAGTCAACAGTCTTGTACGCCACGTCGACCCCGTTCCTGCGGTCAATGGAGGGGAGTATCCTCACAATGGTGTCCACCCCTTCTTCCTCACAGTCTTGCACGGCCTTCAACATGCAGTCCAGATACACCTCGGGGGTCAGTCCAGTCTCTGGGATTGTCTTGGGGGTTGAGCGGAGCTCTACATACTTCACGTTGTCCGCAGCAAACTCGTGTATGATGTCATGGGTCAGCTGAAGGCAGATCAATGTTATTCATGACAAGGAAAAGATATTATACATGGGCCATTACTGATTCTGTAAAATATTTATGGAATGATCCCTTTACGTCCTGATCATGGAGACAAAATGAGATACAACAAAAATACTATCTAACATTTTCAAAATTTGAGTCTAAATGTTTTAAATTTTAAACTGGTACCTGAGTGAGTGAGTGATTGAGTGGGTCAGTCGGTCAACACACATCCAGATATGTTCTACAAGTGGTGTCAGTCTCAGATCAGGAGCAGGGCTCGATTTAAGAGATGTTAAGCTACTTGCATCAGGTACAACTGAAGATAAAGACCATGTTGCACCAACCAAATTCCTGTTGCAACGTAGTGTGACATAACGTCAGAGGTTTCGGTGAACATAAACATATGTCCACGATGTAGTACCCGTAAAACCATAGCAACATGGAGAAATAGCTAATCCCTGTTTACATGAGCTGTCATAGCTGAGACGTGTCTATAAATAGAAATGTTTCAGTGCCATAGTTATTCAAACTGTAGACAAAAATGAGCTGACATATTTATGCTTATAATGTTAGATTTATTTTTGATTTCTTTCTCAAAAACTGAGATGCACCTTGTGCAGGTTACACTAGTAACTAGGTTGCACCAGTGCAAGTAACAAAGCACTGAATCGAGCCCTAAGGTGCTATCATGCTACCCTCATCAAACTTGCTCATAGACAAACACAAACACTCGTCAATATACCCGTAGTGTGTGAGTGTGTTTTCGCCCCTCGTTAATGCATGTAGATATCTATCAGTTTACATGTCTGTCATCATCTCAAGTGTCCTTGTCCACAACCCATGAAATTGACATAATGGACTCAATCACATTATGCTCAGCTAGACTTACAAGGAGTCACAGCCTGTCCAACAGACCTAAACAAACATAACCAGTACTTCTTTGTAGTGAGTGAGTACTGTTTTAAACTGCATTTAGCAATATTCCAGCAATATCACAGTGGGGAACACCAGAAATGGCCTTCATACATAGTAACCATGTAAGGATTCCAGCCAGGTTCTTCAACGTATGAGTAAACGTTTTACCCACTAAGCTATGCAACTAAAAGTTGTTAGCATGGGACCAGTGACAGCACACGATGGAATGCAGCCACTTTGGGTGTCACAAAATCAGCTATCAATAAATCAAAACTGCCCTTTCTATGCAGGTTTGACAAAACATGAAATATTAAAGTTCAAATTCTGACCCAAGAGAAGATTTCTGTTTTCAGTTGAAACTCTTATTTGTTTGCAACAAATATTCTAAGAAAGGTGAATCAGAATGATTATTGCTACTACTTACAGTGTAGATGGCATGAGCGTCATTGCATATCATGTGGATTTGTTTGAATATGTTGAATGATCTGGAAAGGAAAAAACGGGTGATTACAACATACTGCCAAAATACATGTCACTTGTCCATTTATTGGAAAGTCAAAATGTCACAGGAGAATAAGTTTCAGATATCTCACAAAAAATATTCTACGTGGCATGATGGCAAACTGGGGATAGAAATTACATGAAGGATTACTATGACACTTGGTGTTTGTGGTGAGAGTGAGCTTGTCCTACACGATGGTATTCCTGGTACTAATAAAATTTTCTTGACAACTCTAAATGCCAGCAAGAACAGCTGTTCCAAAACTCAATGAAAAGGTCAACACATCATGTTGACAAGTGTCATATTTATGTCACAAGTTCAAGCTCCTATTGTCCCAGACAAATGTTAAGAAGACAGGGTTTTTAAAACCTGTTTATTTGCTTGAAATGAGAAAGACAAAGAAAATGTTGATAACATAACAGGTCCCATATTAGTTACCTTGGTGTTTCCTGTATCAATACTTCCTTACACATTAGATGTAACTATTCTACAAGCAATTAGAGATAGATGTAGAATGTAAGGAGAGTGTTAACCTCTCATCATTACTGGTGCAATTGTACGCAACATACACATTCTCAAACACATACAGACATGGTATGAACAATCACAGTTAGTAAATGACCCCGAATAATGATGCCACTTAACTAAGTATTGTCCTTTAAAAGACTATGCCTTAATAACAATAAAACTAAATCTAACTAAACTTAAACTAAATGCTAATCTACATACTATCAGCACATGAACTAATGTATAAACAGCAGTTGTAACTATTCTACCTCAAAATGATAGGTGAATAATACAACTAATGGAGTAAAAATAGAACAAAAGCAAGTTTATTTATGGAGCTTTATCATGCAATGAATTGGATGTACAATGTGGGTATACAGGTCGTGGTGACATCGGTGACAATGTGTATATAAAACAATAATACACAAGTGATCCTGCAGATGAATACTTGTCAAAGCCAATCACATTCAATATCACAGATGAAAGTTTCACAGTTCAACTTATGGTTGATGGCACATGTACGAGGGCTCGTCATCAACATTGTGTTGACCAAGCCTCACTCTGTCACCACTTGGGCACCATTTTGTCTCAGGTTCAGGCTTCTGTTGTCCAAGACATATATTAAGGAATTTTCATAAAAGTTGTCTACATCTCTGTAATGAGAAAGATCAACATAAGAAAATATTGATGTCTGTCAGCCATTCTACCAGGGGAACTGGTGAGAACTGAATGTCTATATTACATACAATAGATAAACTAATGGATTAAGTAAAATAGGAAAAATACACTGCAACGGCTCAGGTGTTGCACATTGTAGTCATTATAATGAAATTACAGGTTCCTGATGTCACACACACGCACAAGGTCAGTGATCTATGAAATAATGATCTTTGTGCAGTATGTTTTTCATCATGCGAAATATATACAATTTATTCCTCTCACAAACTGACTTACATGAAGTGCCTGTTCAATGTTTATGTTAGTAATGAGCGATAAGCAGTGTATTTCCACTACACCTGATCAGCAACACAGAATTAGCTACCTTGAAGCTTACCTGTTTAGTAATTAAAAGAATGATTAAAATATTAGATAGATGTAGAATGAACACATAAGGAGGGTACTTACCTGTAATAGGAAAGATCAAGATCAGAAAATGTTGATATCTGTCAGCAATCATACCAGGCTGACAGACAGATGCAAGTGCAATTCAAATTGTCATTATGTCACAGACAGAAGCCTGTGAATCAGCTGAAGATCAAACAACTCTGAATCATTAAGACCATGGAAATGCACTGAAAGAGAGAGTAAAGACGTATGGCTGCCTGTGACATATAGTCCTCCATCAAAGGTAGCCATACATGTTCTGATATGACCTGTCTGTATTACAAGCTGATATTAGGGAACGCATTCTCCCATGGACATTTTGTTGATCATCTATTAAGATGGTTTGACATCTCTTTAGGTTTCAGCATGCATGCATGAGCTTTCTTTATGTCTTATGTGTCTGGTTGTGAAAATCAGTTTCCTACTCTTCTATTCCAGCTGTCTCATTCCCATCAAAGGTCATCTTCTGGGAGGTGAAGGTTGGATCATGTTTGATCTTCCTGTCCACCAGTGCTTGCAGTGTCACTTTGCTGAAACTGGTGTTGAGGTGTGCATGAAGCTCCTGCAGAACACAAAATATTGCCTCAATGTAGTTCTGTGTGAATATAAACTCAAAGACAAAAATAGGGATTCCATAAAATTTCAGATTTTAATCACATTGTACATAACAGATTTGACTCATTGTTTTTAGTTCAAATACAGAGATTCAGTATCTTGTATGCCCCAACATGCTCTTGCAACAGTCTGACAATGTGTGGGCATACTTCCAATTAATGTCCTCATTGTATATATATAGGTCAGAAAATGGAGGCGATCCTGTATGTTTTTCCTTCAGTATTTTATGCAGTGATCAAATCTAACAAGAGTCCTGGTGCCAATCAGGTTTTTCCCATGACATTTGAACACAAGGATAACCTAAAAAAGTTAACTTTAATATTAGGGTAATGACATCTGAGATAAATTTGGTGGACATCAAGGGGAAGATTGTTCCTGGCAGTGTCTGAGCATATGCAAACGATTTCTTCCTGTAACTGGACAGTTTCACATTTGACTAAGTAAACAGTCTGGATTCAGACCAAAGGGTTCTGCTGGGACAGTACCATGAAAAAAAGATGCAGAGGTACTGTGTTGCTGTTTGAGAGTTGCATTGGAATGCCAGACAAATGAATTCTAGACTGATTGAAAACAAGCAGATTGTGAAATTTACGCTGGTCCTGAGGTCCCTGGCAAGCAAAAATTCATCAGGACAGTAAGACTTCTGCCCCTATCTCCCCTATTTTTTATGAGGATAAATTTCTTTGATAAATGTCATTTTTGGCAATTTGATATGTGACAATAATGTCTTTCACATTAAGAAACGTTAAAAATCACTCTTATCAGATGAGGAATATATATTTAGGTGACAGTATTTGACTAGAATGAAATATAAATTATGATATAGGTGGAAATCTTTCCGAATGTTATTTTGGACCTGTTAAGTACAGACAGGACCACTAATTGCTGTCCACAAAGTGGTCTTGTGGTCTGATGCGAAACTTTGAAAGGTTTCTCTCTCTGACACGTTGACATGAGTAAATACATGGCAAATTTGGAAGGTTGACAATAACAACAAATCTTTTAAGAATCTTTTAAGTTCTGTTTTCTCCGCATTTGTGGACTTGCTGATTGTCGTGAAAATACTAGGAAAATTCTGGGGCTAGTTGTAACCCAACATGTACAAAAACAATTACATGTGTGCCTAAATGACATACTATTTTAGGCAGAGCCGCACAAAATTTTCTCAACCCTTCGTCTGACATTATTCGTATAAAATAGAAATCCTGAGTCCTGACTTTCTTTCACAGCTCTGAAGCAGATCGACTCATCTGCTGGTTATTTGGATCGACTGGGTAACAGTCTTGCACGCTTCGAATACCACGTACCGGTTTAAATAGATTTAGTGGAATGCATTCTTTCCTTTACAAATTTAGCTCCATATTGTGTGTCAGATACCAGTAATCACGTCTACAAAAACAGAGTGGAACTGTTCGGGATGAGTTTAAGAATAAAGTCGAAGTAATGCTCGTCCACAAAAGATACAATATTATGTATTTTTATGGATCGTCCCGACAATGAATTTGCACGTAATTTCCGTATTTTAATCTAAGGGAAATAACTCTAAACCGTTTATGGAAAAATAATGAAAATTTTGGAATTGTGTCAGTTTCGATGGGTACTCATATAATGAATGACAGGCCTTTTTCGAGCCCATTGAATGCCGCTGATGGGGACAGACGGCGAGCATATGAAGATGAGGATACTGACGAAAGAGCATCTGGTGACAACATTAAGACCCAGATAGGTAGTATTGACTAATTCATGACAAACGATAATATTATGACATTGAAATTTCGTCAAGATCAAAGTCTGATGAGTTTGCTCTGATCACTGATTTCGTAGTTAAGCTTTATGTCTGCTTTTAGTTGGTGGGGGCCCAAATGATTGGTACATGAGAACCAGAGACACATTATAGATTACCGGGATGCTGAGGAGGTCGTTTTCTGGGACATTTAGATAGTCCAATGAAAGGGTCTAAGTCCAAACAAGATCACACTTCACGGAGTGTTTGTTTTTAAAACAACTAACATGTACAGTGTGGTAAAATAATTTTTGAAAATATATACTTGCAATGTTAATTCCAGCTTAGATACAGAAAATTAAATACAAATCAAAGGTCACGTGCTGTGCAATACACAACTTTGCAGATTCTGATTCGTTTTGGTATGGACTTACAGTAACAAACTATCAAAAATACAGATTCAACTTAAAAGGTTGAAAACTATCAGCGTTGGGGGGGGAAATTGTTTTCAACAGCTGTGCTGCGCTGCACTCATAATGCATGCACAGTGATTAGGTTCCTGCAGCTTGGAACAGGGAAGGTGACTCATAAAAACACAGCAGGTGATGCGTGCAAGGATTATCGATGCAGTTGAAGTTCGAGAACAAGAGATTTTTTTTGTAATTAGAAGCATCTGGGGTCTGCAGTAATAAAGATACACTGGCCCCATACTTGCAAAGATGCAAACCAAGGTTTCAAGGAAGTGTAGCTTGAGAAATACTAATTTCATTGTTAAGAATTGCTCAGCTTGAAAAATGAAATGTTTTAATTCATATCGGTGGAAACATAGAAAAAACATGTTGATTGTGTTTGTATCCCATAAATAAGTGATAATTGTGTTTGATTCATGTTAGCTTTATTGGCTGCATGTGACCTTTAGATGAGAGGTATTCAGTGGCGAGTGATCAGTGTTCACATATCCTATAGTCAAGAAGCACAGACTATATATCTAGTATGCCCTGCTTATCAGATGATATATAAATAATAAAGATCAGATGGTTACAAATTGTGACTTGGGTTATTGTGTGTCATTCCAGACTTACTTAAGAAATTGTTTCCCATGCTGTCGACCACATGTTTTCCTGCCCCATCAGTGTGATAGAGCAAGAACATTGCTGGCTACAGTATAAATACCAAATCAGGAGCTAATTTACAAAAAGAAAACTTGGCCAAGGGAATAAAAAAATCCATTTAACATCATGCTAAAGATACAATATTATTTGTGAAGAGACAGTTCCAGTATTTTGTGTAATGTACTTGTGTAATATGCAACGTTTATAAGATTTTTTAAGAATCACTATGGCTATAATAGCAGTAGTAGATGTTTACCTTATCTCTTGAGCAGCCAATTAATTGGTCAGACATCAGACCATGGGGAACATCCAGAGTTACCCGACCCTTATTATAACTTGAGCTTCCCAACCAAGGCACAGTTTTATAGAGAAACCCTTTTCTTTTTCAGATCAGATCCAAAAATTTGCCGGTTTCAGTATTGGACTTTCAAGGTAGGTATTTTGTATACACTCAAGATTAAGTTCTGGAGCTTGTTATGTGGATGTGGTTTCCATTTAATTTAAACCCTTCTTCCTGATTTTAGCCATTACTTTGTGATTACATGCAAGTCTAACAGTGTAAACCTAAATGTTTTGAGCAGTGTGCAAGAAATACTTGTCCACATCTCACACAAGTACATCTTTTGTCTTTGGAAGAAGAACCATATTGATTATGTACTTTTGTTGTAAAAAATCAGATCTTTTACTGTGATGTATTTCCGTAACTAGATGATACCACACAAGGTCATGCAATGTATGAAACTCCTGAAATACCCAGCAAGCCCACAGCGCTGATAACTGAAAAATGTTGCTGGACCTGTTAACATGTAGCCAGCCCTGTATTTCAAATAGGAAACTGAGATAAGGTGCTAAAATAATGTAATTAATGAATTGATGTGTGATTGCTACATACTATCAGAAAAGAACAACACTGTTCATTGGCTGAAAGCATTCTCTAGACCAATCACATTTAGTGTTAGTTAAATGGGAAAGCTGATCTGTGGAAGTTATGGTTTGATTGATCATGAACTAAAGAGACATTGTCTAGCTACCACATTTGTACATTATTTTCGAAATATTTCCTGTAGTCAATGACATGGTCAAATGTTTACCCTTGGAAAATGTATTGGCCCACAGGGCTGGCTATAAAATAAAGTTGTAAACCGGACATGTAACTAGCATGAAGTGGGCGACCAGGCAGACACTTTTTCATACACTTGGTGATGTCATGGAAGTCTGAGAAGACTTAAACCACATTGTCAAAATAATAAGAGGAATTATAATGGAAAGTATGTCTAAAATATGGACAATATGTGTTAGGAAATTGCAGTTCCTCTGGTTTTACTCATTTTTTGAGTTACGGAAATCAGAGGTGCCTGGCTGAATGCTCTGCTCTCTTACGTTGAGAAATTAGAAACTTCAAGCCTAACTGGCGTGATTGAAATGTTCCACTGACACTACCTCGCATGAAGCTGACATCAGATCTTAATGTTGAGAATTATTGCATCAAAGTAGAGATCTGAGATTATTGTTCTGTTCAAATTATGCATGTTGTGTTATGGCTATAGGATCTTAAATCCATCATATGTATTCATATGATTTGACACATGTTTGACTTGTGTTTGTTTCAGTATATTTGCAGAACAGGTTCTGTCACATCCATGTATTGTGTTGAGGAGACAATGTCAGGTAGGGTGCTCAGTATTCTCCCATGGGAAAACACAGAAAGAATGTCCTAGTAGTTAGTGTGACTGAAATGTGAAGTCCAGACAGATTAGCAAGTTGCAGACAGATTTCTTGGACTGAATTGCCAGCAGCTCAGTATGACTAAATCATGAAGCACAGAAATGGATTTTCTTTGTTTTTTGACAATGCAGTCAATGATATTATATATTGCAATGGTCTAAATAATGGACTCTGGTCCAGGCAGATTATTGATCTACGCAACAGGGATATGATGGCATGTGTCAACCATGTCAGTGAACCTGACCACCCAAGCCTGTTAGTCACCTCTTACGACAAATGTAGGTTGCTGAAGACCAATTCTAACCTTGATCTTCATAGATTACAGTTTACAGGCAGGTACATTTAACTATGTTGAAGATGTGAAGAACAGACACAAGTTGCAGGCTGATTAGCTGTTGATATTTTATTGAAGGAAATAATTAATTTCTTGAAAAGAGGTTTTGGTCCATGCTTACAAAGATACAAAGAAAAAATAAAATAAGACTTCCATCCTCTGCCAGTTTGAAATGTAAAGAACACTAGTGATAGAATGGTTCAGTATGTGAGGTATGAAATATGGAGTGAAAGTCAATAGAGCTGGCTCTTCTGTTATCTTTTGTAACGTATTGAAACACATTTTTCTTGAATTTGGTCCCCGTTTTCTTTGGAGCTTGAGTTGTTCCACTGTTTCTTGCAGGTACACCACAATGGAGAGTGGTACCATGTTACACCCTTCACACTCTTCCAGGTTCTCATCAACCTCCAGAGGCATCAGGTAACTATGACAACGTACAGTCCTGAAAGGTTCCTCGGGTTCTCTGTGGGACATAATGGTGCCTCATAATATTCCATAACATTTCATGTTTGTACGTTCCTAAATAATTAGAACTGGCTTACAGTGTAAAGTCATAATGCTGGTCTGGTCACATCAACATGCACGGTTATTATTTATGAAGGTTTTCAGTAAATCTTTTTGTTGGATATTGGTCTGTTTCTAGTAGATGTTCAGTGTGATTATTAACCTTTGATATTAATCGTATGAAGTACAATATTGTTGATATAGTTCACCCACAGTACAAAGGCTTTGACACTGTCATGCAAAGTATCATACGTTATTTGCCTTGTAGTCTAGTTGAAAGTTGTCTCCTCGGATAGCAGAGGATAAATAGTTCAAAGCTCAGCCTTTTCTTACCAAAAGCTGTTAAAAGATGGTAATTGTTGTTAACTGGCTGGGCAGATGATTAAGGTGATGAAACTACTTATATCAGTGACTGTAAAACTAATAAGACATCACCGTGAGATCAGTTGGTTGTCATCCACACCTTCCAACATTAATTAAGTGTGTTTCCATGATGTTGGGCTAATATATGACAGTAAGGACCCATGAAGATCCAGGGGTAGAATAGGTCTTCATCAACCCATGTTTGCCATAAAAGCTGACTTCTTGTAAGAGGCGACAAATAGAATCAGGTGAGCAGGCTCGCTGGCTTGGTTGACACGTCATTCGTTCCCAATTGTGCAGATTGATGCTCATGCTGTTAATCACTAGTCCAGACTTGATTATTTACAAACCGCTGTCATATAGCTGGAATGTTGCTGTGTTTGGCGTAAACTAAACTCACTCACTCATGACGACAGTAAGTATCAGTGCCTGGAGATTTCACATATGTTTGTCATGTTTGTGATGCTTTATCCACATTGCCAACAGTGATGTTAGGTTTGTTTTGTATTAGTTATATGTACCTTGGAAAGTCATTCAATTTTCTCAGTCTGTGTATTGTATGAACCCTGATTACAATGTATGAAGTCTTGCATTATGTATCCACACTTATCGTCAAGGTGTGACAAGGATGGCCATTGTTTGTGTTGCAGGGCATGACAACCATGTGGAAAGGCATTGGAAGTGTGTTTGTGGTGCGTGGAATCTTCATGGTCAGCGAGACGGTCATCAGTGAACTAACGCCCTTACCTAAGTAAAATTCTTTATATGTTCATTTGACCCATGAAGGTCCCGGGGTAGAATAGGCCTTCAGCAACCCATGCTTGCCATAAAAGGCTTGTCGTTAGAGGCGACTAATGGATTGGGTGGTCAGGCTCGCTGACACGCTGTCATTGGTTCCCAATTGCGCAGATGGATGCTCATGTTGTTGGTCATTGGATTGTCTTGTCCAGACTCGATTATTTACAGACCACCACCATATAGCTGGAATATTGCTGAGCACAGTGAAAACTAAACTCACTCACTCACTATATGTTAATTTGAGAAACTGTTAGTAGTAGAGGGTAAGCTGCCTCTGGTTTGCATTTTATCAGTGCTAGTGTTTGTTATATGAATGTGTTTATTGAACATGCAAACAAATTGTGTTCACTGAACATGCTGATAGTTTGTGTTTATTAAATGTTTGGACAGTTTGTGTTTAGATGGGAGAAACAGTTATAACAGAAGAATCTTACAACAACTGGAGACACAAAAAGTGATCAGAGTTGGTTTGTTGGATGGTCTTGTGTGATTGTACATGGATAGCATGGAATACAGTCGAACCTCGTTTACCCGGACCCCACATATCCGGAAACCCCGCCTTCCGGACGATTTTTATGTGAAACAAAACTTACATTCATTAATTGTATTCGCTTAACCGTATCCCGCACTTCTGGATCCTGACGGCAAATTTTCAAACCATTACCATACATTTCCATTGAAAAATGATCCAGTTATCCAGACGCAGAGATCTGTGTAACGTGCATGTGTATGTGTCACGTCAATACGACTATGGGATTTCTTAATCTATCAGGAGGCATTTGGTGTGAATTGATTAATTAGCCATCAAAACACTAGTGACACGTGTCACTCGGGTTGTTCATTAGGATTTGGCGCATGTGAGAACATCTCATCTGTAACGAAAACACATGTTAAGTAGGATTAAGGGAAACTACACGGTAATTGTACTGTATATAAAACTTATATATCGACCCCTGTTATCTGTCGCGATGCAAGTTAAAAATAGCCTGCCATATTATCTAAGTCATGTGATCCCGTCCGGAAATTTACTTTCTGCAGACAGCATAAATTCGATATGATGTCGTATGTTTTTAGGGCATTTAAAATTAACAAAAGAATATGCAATTGGCAAAATAGAAACTTTGTGTCATCGATTTATGTTTTTCATCTAACTTACCATCTGAAGCTCCACACGCCATACGATTACGTCTGAGACAACCTGACAAATGGTAACCTACGTTTCGCCTTCCATGTATTATCGGTACACTTATATGTTATGATTCACTGTTATTACTAATGACTGTTGATTTATTGATATACATATGTGAATATTTGTTGCTGTCACTTAATTTTCATGTTTTGGATGTGTGATCCAGTTAACCGGACATCTGGCTATCTGGACGATTTTCGAGTGAAACCAAAACGTCCGGGTAAACGGGGTTCGACTGTATTTTGATCAGTTATCTAAGTTGATAATTTGCCATCACATAGATGGAATATTGCTGTGTGATAAATGACAAAAGTTACAGTTGGTATAAGTCTACTCAAGTAGTATTTGCTTTCAGGGAAATTTCTCGACACAGTTCCTTGAAGAAATATGGTGAACATCTCCTTTTGAAAGCGTGAGTTACCACAGTGTATTGAATTTCACATCTAGAATAGGTCTTAAGGCTTAATCATGCTACACCTCAGAGACTGAATGTAGTCTCATTAGGTTCAGTCTGAGAGACATGAAGGTAGCGTAGCTGACAAATGGACTCCTTCCTTGGCTCAGTGATTGTCTCTGCAGCCCTTTGAGAACCGTATTCTAAAAGGATTCTGATACAGTTCCTTAGTGTGATTACGGCTTATTTTAAAAATATCAGAAAGCAATGTCCCAACTGCTTTTAGTCGAGGATTCCTGAAATCAGTTAAAAAGACAGGCTCGCTGACTTGGTTTACACATGACATTGATTCCCAGTTGTGCATATCAATGCTCATGCTGTTGATCACCGGATTGTTTGGTCAAGACTCGATTAATTACAGACTGAAGCATTGTAGGTGAAGTATTGATTCACTCACTCACTCACTCACTCACTCACTCACTCACTCACCTGATTAAGTAATCTTATCACTAAAGACAATAAGACAGTTAAACCTTACTACAGTTCTACAGCTGAACTATTTAGCTTCTTTAAGATTTGTACTCTTTGTATAAAACAGATAATATGTGTGACAAAAATCATTCGTGTCTTTTTATTAGTTCTTAGAAAAATTGTAGCTCAAAAAAAAAATTGAATTGCAGCAAATGTTGTGTTTGTGATATTGAAAAGGTATTTCTAGTGTTGTCATAGAATGTTCCTGTCTTCTTCAGACTGTCCACTGTTGTGACCACACCCTTCTTTGCTGCCAGTCTCATTGAGACAATCCAGGTAGGGTCTTGTGTATCCCCAGTTCTCCATCATACACATATATCTGATTACGATCTGGGGCCCTAGTGGTGTGATAGCCTTGTGGTTAAAGTGATCACTTGTCATGCCGAAGACCCTGGTTGGATTCCCCATATGGGTACAATGTGTAAAACCTGTTTCTGGTGTCCTCGGCTTTGGTGTTGCTGGATTTTGCTAGATGCAGCATAAAACTAAAATCAGTCACTCAGTCGTCAAGGCCTGATCATTTATTCTGATGTGATACCTGTCTGAACCAGGATTGAAGGACACTTTTGCCGTGACAGCCCCATCAAAATAAAGGATGCATATGCTGTTGAAGCAATCAGATATCAGCATAGACAGAAATGAGATATTCTTCATTGAATGGCTGACTCTGTCATACTGAGCATTTTATAAGCCTTTACATTGATTTGCCTGATTCGAAAGTACACTGATTGTGAGCTTCTTTTGATCTTCATGCTGAGAGGTATAATTTCAGAGTGAAAGATCTGATGTTTAGGGCACAAAGACTGTCTTGTGCAAAAAGCACTTCTAATTTCTGCTGGCAGACTGAAAGATGCATACAGCTGTACTCATTTTTCTAGTTGTAAAAATTCTGCCAGGAAATGTGGCAAGGTCATTTTTATGGAGATACCTAGGAACAAAAAGGACTACCATTGACAGAGTTCATCACAGTCGCTGCTTTAAGTGTAATTTGTTCTGGAAATATTTTCGTTCTTCCCCTTTCCATCAACTAAGCCATGTTTGATTACCTCCCTTTCTTTTGGATGTTTTCAGTATTATTTTGTATTTTGTCAGAGTGACATAGCCAGTGAAAAACCAGGAATCTTGGACTGTGTGAAGGAAGGTCTGACAAGGGTGTTTGGGTGGGGGATGCCACAGACTACACGCCTGCTGCCTGTGTGGCGCCTAGTCCTGCCCACAGTTGCGTACCAGTTGTCCCACTACATCATCACCTCTATAGCACAGTTCACCGTGATATCCACAATCCGGTCAGAACAGCAGGAACTCCGGGTCAGTACTACACCAGATCAGAAGCAGTCACATGTCAGTTTTTGTAGGTCAGAACAGCAAGAGATCTGGGTCAGTACTATACCACATCAGAAGCAGACACATGCCAGCTTTTGTAGGTCAGAACAGCAAGAGCTCTGGGTCAGTACTATACCACATCAGAAGCAGACACATGTCACATGCAGTATGTCAGAACAAATTCTGTTGTTTGAGTGAGAGGTTCAGCATTCAAAATAATTGAAACCCAGAGGCCAAGCACCACTTGATATTACACTGTGCTGGGAGTTTCAAATCTTTGCAGGTCCTTGTGATTCAGTAAATTATCTGTTAGTTTGCGTATTTTCCAACTGGAATCTTTCCCATAATAGTTTTCTTTATTATCGTTTGGGGATCATCCACCATGTTACAATAGCTTATAGTTTTACTGGCATTTCAACGCTTTGTGCACATTAATATCAACACCAGTCTTTAAAGTATAAAACTCTCTACGCCATAGGCTTTGCTAATTGATTTTTAAGAAACAGTGGGAAACTGTACAATGTAGTCTATTTTGTTTTTATTGGTTTGACTTGAACAAATATAGTCTGCAGATTCATTCAGGGCCTGTAGATTTTAAAGTCTGCAGGTGGCAGCAGGCCCCGATAGCCAGCTGGCAAATTAAAGTATTGCAGACACTGGAGAGATGACCATATTAGATTGTCAGGTTTAGTGATGGTGATGATGTTAGGAATCAACCATATCTGGACTTGTGGACAGGACCTAGGATGATTTTAGAGCGACAGGATATACAGATTGTGTTTGTGGACAGGATGTGTATGTGTGATGATTTAAGGAACACTGGATATAGAGATTGTGTTTATGGACAGGACATGTGATGATTTTTGGCACATTGGATATATAGATTGTGTTTTTTGACAGGACATGTGATGATTTAGTGACACTGAATTTATAGGTTGTGTTTTCTGACAGGACATGTGATGATTTTAGGGACACTGGATACATAGGTCATGTTTTTTGACAGGACATGTGATGATTTTAGGGACACTGGATACATAGATGGTGTTTTTGACAGGACATGTGATGATTTTACTTTTAGGGACACAGGATATATAGATTGTGTATTTTGACAGGACCACAGTGTTGATGTTGGAGACACAGGGAAGTCGGTTTATGAAATATACTTCCCCGACCTCCTGGCAACCTTCACGGGCAATGTATTGGCAGACCTGATGCTCTTCCCACTAGAGACAGTGTTGCATCGTATGTACGCCCAGGGAACACGCACCATCATCGACAACACAGACTTGGGCACCGGTGTTCTCCCTATTAGCACAGGGTACGAGGGATTGGTAGACTGTTTCAAGTGCATATTGTTAGAGGAAGGACCTTTTGGATTTTACAAAGGTTTTGGTGCACTCATTCTTCAATATGCTCTCCATGCTGCCATTTTGAAAATGGCCAAGTATTTATTTGAAAAGTTATCCCATGAGCTCTCTCCACGACGGCGACACCCAACACCACAGAGAATGTGTAAGTATTGTTCCAGATCCAACCACTTCCACTGTAATGTGAATGAGCTTTCATAAATATTTCTTAGATGACAATGTTTCGCGTCTTTGACTTGATTTGCATGTCAGATTCATACTAAAAGATTTAGGAAAGATTTGAAATAGTTCTTTTTTCTCAAGTTGATGTTTTCTCAAAGTACACGGTTGATTGTTATGATTTGTATTAATGACCTTTATTCCTGTGCCAGTTTTATGACAATGTGACAGACAGTTATACCATATTTTCCAAGCAAGAGTTTCTCATTGTCAAGTCAATATCTAGCTTGTACTTTTCCCTTATCAAGCCAACTTTCTTGAGCTAAATCAGTCATGCTGGTTGAGGACTAGTGGACATATTGAGTCTATAAAGTCAGAGACATATAAAGTCTAATCAGACAATGAATGCAGATCCAACATCCAGATTCTTAAAATATGGCCACTGTCATGGCTACAGCCATTTCTGATCAAATTTATGTTGAATGTGCTTAAAAAAATAAGTAAAGACAAGTGTTTCTGAAATAGCTGATAGTTTTTAATCAGCTTGCACAAGTCCATGTACTTATATGTATGCACCCAAACTTAATTGTTTTGTAACTGGAAGATAGACTATTGCATCCATTGCTGAGCAGTTCATGTTACTGGCATACTGTGCTGTGTTACTTGACACTGTGGATAGGTGAATTTAGAGAGGTGTGCAGGGTGTGAAGGGTTATAAAGTGTGGTAGTCTGTTATGCCAATGCAGTGCACTGTCATAACAATGTGTTTAATTTCAAGGTCCCTGTGTGTTAAATATTTGAGTAGGATTAGGAGAAATGGATAATACCAACTGACAGAACCTGTGGCCTTCTGTACTTCCTGTTGTTGCTGCAGGTAACCATGGTAATACCATGGACAAGGATGAGAGTTGATGTTGATTGTCATTTGTATTGCTACACATCTTGTGCTTTCAGCCTCCTATGAAGCGCCATATACACTGTATGGCCAGAGACGCTACACTCGGGGTATGACAGTGTCCGTAGCTAGTTCCATCACTCATACTCAGTAGTAGACCAAGGGCTCCTTTCACGAAGCAATCTTTACTGAAGTTAACCTTAACTCTCATTCTTTAACATTGCATTAAGGTTACCTCAGTGACTTACCATCACCTTAATGCTTTGTGAAAGGAGCCCAGAAACAATACATCAGTATACCATGTGTGATGCTTTGTTAGAGATATGATAGTTTCCCAGACATCGTTCTGTTGTTTCATTTTGATAAAGCAGCTTCAGAGAAAACAATGACTTTTAGCCCATTTGAAGTTTTTCATTGTCAGTTGTCAATTGGTCTTTCTTATTGTCTTCAACTGTTTACCACTAACACTTTTTGTGATGTGAAGCACTCTCAGTTTGTAAATCACTTGATCAGGAAAACAATTTTTTAGCATGAGACGTACAAATACAGTGGATGTTTGCCAAGCATTAGATCGATAACACTGCTGCCATGGTATTGGTGCATTGGTAAATGGTGCCACATTTGGTATCCAAGGTAACTTGCAGTGCTACCAGTTTCACTTTGTGTTGAGTTTTGAAAACAGTTGATTTGTGCTGTCACGTTTAGTAGCAGAAGTAGAAAAATGTTACTTGTCACGACTGATAAAATCATGCGACTAATTTTTTCAGTTTTTATGAACAAATAAGACAACATATGAAAGTACAAGTGTTCTTTTATTTATTTCCAGAATTTCACCCACATTGCAATACATACCTTGTGAAGAAACCACGAAAACTTACAGGAACACTTATCTTACCTCACACATAAATATTGTATTCTTACTGGCTAAGCTCTCTTCTATTATTTTCAGTGTATCCCACTTACAAGCGAGATACATTTCAATGTACCCTGGTGCCAATGGCAACTCATTATGGTACTTCTTTGTCTCGAGTAACACTCAATCACGCATGATGCATGGAAATTACCAATGTTGTCCGAATGCCTATCAATGGAAGGGAGATGACTCTCTGTTTTTCATCTGTCGTCTGCAAAGTCTAGCAGTGGTTATGAAAGGATGCGCCTCACATTCCAATAAATAAATTTTGACAAAACATTCAAATCTAGTCCCAGTGAAAATTATGAAGGGTAATTACACTGCATTGACTTTACTTAGGCAATACCTGCAGGAAAAACAGCAAGATGGAAGATGCAAATCGTTTGATTCACACATGTTGGTTGAAGTGATCCAACATCTGATACCTATGCTTCAAACAGTTCAAAATGATCATTGAGGTGTTTGGTAAGATACATACATTGTTCATTGGTCCCCTGGGGCCAATGGGTTGATGTATCTTTTATGTTTGTGTATGTTAAACAAACATCGAGTGCACATCAACCCATGTCCCTTCATGACCAGTGAACAATTTATTTCGTACTTTCATGTCTTCCCCCGTGTTCCCGATCATTTCTATGAGTGTATTTATGGTGACCAGTTCTTAAACTGGCAGACACTAGATGATATAAACCAAAGCTTTGGTCAAGTTTACACCCTCTAGTGATAACATTTGGAGGTGTATTTTAACTTCTGTTGCTCCATCTGTTCAAACAAGTTTCACTCATTCAGAACTAAATGTCCTCATGGACTATTATATTCATGGACATGCAATATTTTATGACAAGAAAATACCAACTGAAGCTGGTAGATGTGTGATATGTCATGTAACACTGCATCAGAATATTCAGCCATACTTAGACAGGTGTATGTAGAGAGTGAGTGGTGTTGTTTCGGCCATTTTGCGGCAGGTGGATGTAGACTAATTGATGCATGTAACTCTGGACATAGGACAGAATGCAGCTATGATAACCATGGAAGTGTGTAAACACTGTAACCATGGTTACATGCAACATTTTATGTGACACAGAATTGTTAGAATATTCATTGTGATTGATGTTGACCACTTCGAGAGATCGATGTTAATCACTTCGAGAGATTGATGTTGATCACTTCGAGAGATTAATATTAATCACTTCGAGAGATTGATGTTAATCACTTCGAGAGATTGATGAATATAGTTTCAATGTAGTGATGGCAATGTAGCAGCATCATATACATTATTTCTGTCCTTGTTTCATTGTGTGTGGTGGATGTTGTATTAACAATCAGGGTGCTGCTGTACAAAGCAATCATAGTGCTATGCCAGTCGTAAGTCTATCTCAAAGTATGGGAGTGGTGTGGCGGGGTGGCATGGCATGGTGTGGTTTGCAGTGTGGCGAGTTCAGTATGCTGAGGTGGTGGGCTTGGGAGATGCTGCCAGCATCACAAGGTTTGAATTGAAGTTTTGTCTGAGGTGGTGTGACACTGATTTTTATGATATTGCAATTGACAGGTCTAATGTTGACAAATAAAAGCATGCCATCCTGTTGTCTTTCAGCCACCACCTTCTCTCACAATAAAATAGGTTTCCATTGTGATGTCACCCTGTTGCCTATCAGTCACCTTCATATACCAGTCTTGATATGTCTCTCATCTAATGGTGTCATCCTGTTCTTCGTCAGCCACCTCCAAGTACTGTACTTGATATGTTCCCAAGTGTCACTAACCCATCCTTTTGTCCTTCAGCTACCTCCAAGTACCAGCCATAGGTGCGGCTGACCCAGCGTCATCAAACCCATGGACCTGATTGGAAACAGTTGTGGACAGAGATCAGTCAGAGGATTTCCAGTCAGAAAATGTAACATCATTCCTCAGGGAGAAAGTTAAAATCAAGTCATGTTAAGGATACGGGAATGAATATGAAATTGTAAATTTAGATTGATTTTTAAGTGAGTATACATATGTTGTTGTTAAAATAGGGAATACATGTTTGTACACTGAACTGAAAGTGCTGTGAAGGAAGCTGTACATATCAGAAAGGTGACTGAGCATGACATCCTTGACCTACTGTACACATCCAGGTGGAAGGACAAGAAGTGATCTACCAGAAACTTGGTATGAACTGCCTCATACTGGCTTGACCTGCCTCATACCCAGTGTAGGTAATGTGAAACATGGTGTAACTGGCTTTGTCTGGAAGGTCAGGCTGCACCAGGAAACATAGGCAGTATTCTTTGTATTTGTGTGGAACAAGGGTTGCTAAGTAACACTCATGCTATGTGATTCTGATTTGTTTCCAGTAGTGTTCTGTACTGTTAGGTTTGGTTTCCACTTATGTCTGTGATACTGATTCCACTGCTGCATGTTTACCCTGCTGATCCTGAACATTTGCATTACTGAACATGTGCTTGCACAACTGTACTCACACTTGCAAGACAGAACACCAGTTTGCAGGACTGAACACGTTTGTGGACAGAATACACTCATTGGCAGGGAAGACCACACTTGCAGGGATGAACAGTTGTAGGGCAGAATGCAGAAACAGGACTGAATATATTTGCCAAACTCAAACCACACTTGCAGGACTGTATATTTAGTGGTCTGAACAAACTTGCTGGAGTGAAAACAGTGAAGAGAGTAGGTTCTATCATATTGTCAGGTCCATCTGGCAGTGTGCACGTCTGACTTACATTGACTGAACAGCCTGTATATATGGATATAAGTAATATATAATTACGTTGTACATATGACTAATATGTTCCTGTAATTTAATGAATTCAAGAGATTATAGGAGGTGAGATAACGGTAAATGTTGCCAATGCCTAGATGCACTTTTATCACTTCTGTATGATTTATTCAGAGTAGATACTAACAGAATCTTATGACAGGTACCCAGAACCCATTCACCAACATAATGGTTCTGGGTTATTTATCATGACAGCATGGACATGATATGCTTGGAAGTTGTTCTATATACTGGAACTGTATTACTTTGGATAACTGATGATGTGGCCAATAGGTGCACAGTACAGTGCTTGTCTGTATCATGGTCACCAAGTTCCCAGTTATGTCAGAATATCACAATATGTACTGCTATAACCAGGACCACACATGCTTGATCTGTGATTTGCTTCTAGGATGCTTCTATTTGTGCAATACTTATATACACTGATCTGTGAATCAGTTTGGATACAGACATCTGTAGATGAGCTTGCCTGCATACCAAGGTCTGTAGATCAGCTTGCTTGCATAGTGAGGTCTGTATATCAGCTTGTTTGCATACCAAGATCTGCAGATCAGCTTGTTGGCATATCAAGGTCTGTAGATCAGTTTGCGTGCATAGTGAGGTGTGTGGATCATCTTGTTCACATATTAAGATCTGTTGCTCAGCCTGCTTGCATACTGACTTTTATAGATCACTTGCCTAAACAGCCACCTGTAGTTCAGCTTGGTGAGATATGAAATCTCTGCCCATATACCGTGATCTGTGGATTGGTTTCTGTAGATACTAAGATCAATGGATCACCTTGTTAGAATATGATACTTTGTTTAATGATGTTAGAACGTGACACCAGACTTGGTCACAATGTCAGTTGTTCTGAAGCCATTGAAATGTCAACAGGTTATATTAGAAACCATTTTGACAAATCAAACTTTTGTTAATTTACATTGTTTTTCAATCAAACAACATGCTTTAATGCTAAATTGGCTCAAATGAATTTTTTCCCTGGTTATTTTTGTTTTATGCCTTGTTGTCAAGAATGAGTTTACTTTTGAATGTCTGTGTGGCTCAAATGATACAAGTAAGTTGAGATACAGTAAACTGGTTGTTGTATATCTGCATGATATATTGTTGTTGTATTAATGAAAATGAAATGTGCAGCTATGTGTATCCTGGATATTAATAACAAAGCAAACAAACATTAACAACGTTTGTAAGGGTAGTGTAAACAAACATATTTATGGAAAATGAAATATTTGCCTTGACTGGTAAAAGCTGTTCATGAATGCAGACCGAAGTGATGTTGTGGAAACAATGACGCATGAAATGTTAACCTTTGACTAATGTGAGATTTCTTCCATTATTGTACGTACTTGATTTCTCAAATAAACTTTTGCCCAGCACCCTTGTATGCTGTGCATCCAGCTCCCTGTTAACCAAATCTACCATTAGTTCAGGTCAGGGATCAGTCATTTATTCTTATGAGCTGAACAGGTTAATGGGTGGTTGGTCAGAAGGGATATTTATTTAATATTAAACATGAGAGCATTAATGTATGTTTTCAGTGGTAGTGCATATCATAATTGATGCATTTGAAAATTTACTTAAACTTGGAACATAATTGTTGAATTCTGTATATTAACCCTCACCCTGTCCATCTTGTGGAGATAAATGGCTGGTCCCCTGTGTTTATGGATGTGTAAATGTTGTTGTGTAGAGTGGAGCATAAGAGAAGAATAAAGGATTTAATTCAAATACTCTTTCATTCTTTCATGTGGTTTCTATAGAATGGCCATGAAAGAACAACCTGATGATGAGGCAGGGATTGGGAAAGGCAGGGGCCATGGTCCATTTTGCATATTAGAATAAATAATGGCCCATTAAAATTTGGAAGTTTGCTATTGATACAAGGGCAGTGGCCCATTCAGAATTCGGGAAATGGCTAATAATCCTGAAAATGACCCATTGTCAAAGTTCTTTTTCCCAGTCCCTGTGAGGCCTACAATGCAGTATTTAGTTGGACTTGCAGGTGGAAGAAAACAGAGCAGAGTCTTCTGTGTGACGAGCGAACACTGTAACTAGGCTAACTCACCACCAAGACTTTTCAACCGACTTTCACAATGTGGGGCCATCTATGAAACAGATACGTAATACAGTAACAGATCTCACTCTTGGATTCATCCCTACATGTAGTTAGAAAAAGTTAATAAACCACTGATGACAGCCAGCTAATGGACTGATGACAGCACCCATCACTACTCTGGTGTCTGGTAGTATTGTCAATGAAACTGAAACTACAGCAGATCTAAACGTTGCCAAAATAACATAAAACTACAAAACCTTGAATTCGTTGTATTTTATTGGCGTTTGTTAGTAAAATAGACCATTGAGCAATCAAATATACTCTTACACAACTAACATTTGTATGCAGTGTAAGTATTGCCATCTTTAATTGGACATTGCCTATACATGTACCATTGCATAGAGTTGGAAAATACTGGAATGTGTAGAGTAATTCATCCACTCTTACAAATCAAGGATTTGACTTCTGCTTCTTTAATACACTGCCCAATGACCAATGAAAGGATGAATGACAGTTGGATTCTGTCTTGATCCTTGTAGAAGAGTCACATGAAGCTTGTAGTAATCTCCAGGTAGCCATGGACTGATACAAGAAAGGATTATCCTCTTTTATCCCAACCTTAAAACACAGCTCTCATGGCATTACGCAACATGGGTCATTTGAATGGAGCCTTTCTCTGTGGTAAGCGTGAGAGTTTTGGGAGATCTGAGTGGATCCTGTCCTGACCCTCATCTTTACAGACACGAGTGTCCTCCCCTTCCCTCCCTGCACCCTCTGCTGCTCTGGTGTGAGGACTTGCTGTGTCGTTAGAAATTCGAGTTAAGCTTCCTGACCTGCGAAGTTTTAGCGTTCTATTTGGCACATACAACTGAGGTTTGTAGGAGGTTCTGTGGGGTGATGGTGTGGCATCACTTCTGTTCTTGAGGGGAGGCTTCCTGTGCACCTTACCTTGCCTATTCTGGGGGGTTCTGCTCGACATTACCTCCCTTTCATCCACACCTCCAGTTTTCTCATTTTCAAAGGAGTCGTCTTTCTCAGGAGAAGAGTCATGTTTCTCAATGTTCATGTCTGACTTACTTTTTCGTATTCCAATATTTGAGCTATTTTTGGGAGATGCACTATCACTTTCAATACCTATCCCTGGTTGATTGTTTGACATGCTTGTACGGTTGACATCCTTTACATTTTCTTTCTCATATTCAATGTCCTTGAGTAGCGTGCGGAGCTCCTCATCTAGCTTTTCCTGTTCCACCTTCAAGTCTTGCCTCTCCTGCACACCTCTCTCTCGCTTCCTCTGCTGTGTCAAGACATGTTGGTCCAACATAGCCATGAAATTGTCACCAAAAGCAGTAAGTGATGAATTTTCTGAAGAACAATTAAAACAAAACCACCATAATATCGTTGCATCAAAACAAAACTGAATGTAGTCAAAAACCATGCCAAAGCCATTGTTTTTTTATGTTCTCATTGCTGAAAAATACAAGGTCCATATATACTGGCGAAGATTACTTGGATATATACCCTCATCAGGATAACTAGAAATGTATAAGTGAGAGATACTGGAATACCCACACTTTCTGTGGGGTATCAGTTGACATCAACACAGCTACAGATATGGGGCATATTGACCACAGCTGTAGCAATATGCACCTATGCATGACCCATCGATTAAGACATTCAAACATACTGAACAGCAAAAGAAATGCAACTGTTTTTGTTTTTTTTAGTCAAGTTTTTAAATAGAAATCATAAACATGCATGCTTATGTTTGTGAGGTTTCATTTTTTTTAAAACTTGCATTTCTGTTCACTATATAGTCATTCAACTACAAAGAAGCATGTAAAAAAAAATGTGCAGGCACTTGCCATGAGGTCCTTGAAAGAATGACATGCATGAATCTCCACACAAACTTTTACATGGGCCCTTACTGAGCACATTGCGTCTGGACATGACAACTGCACACTCCTTATTCACATTCTGGGTAGCTGATCATAAAGGAAATGCCATCTGGGAGGATTTTGTAAGTGGCATGCATGATTTTGATTTTGAAAACAAGTGAGTGAGTGACTGGGTTGAGTTTTACGCCACGCCCAGCAATATTCCAGGTATATGGTATATATCAACAATTGGGTTACAAGAATGAGATATGTTTAACAAGGTGGCCTACTTTCCTCTCTGCTGCCCTCGGAGTGTAGAGCCAATTTCTCAACTGCCTCTGAAAACTGAAGAGATGAATTATTAAAATCTAAATATTTTAGATATTTAAATACTTACCTTACCATAGGTCTTATGCGTATTACCTCTAGCTTCGCTAAACGAGATCAGACAGTCGTTGATTCGCCATCCCCTCGATGGCTACCTCATGTAATCTACGAATGTAGTCACGGAAGTGACGTGATCTCTCCACTCGCGCGAGAGCGCAGAATCCAAAATTCACATTTACCGTCAGCCAGAAGGTCCGAAGAGTCCAAAGTGGGGAGGAGCATCCAGCGTTGGGAGGGAGTCACCGCCCTATGGTAAGGTAAGTATTTAAATATCTAAAATATTTAGATTTTAATAAATTTTTAACTTACCTTACCATAGGCCTTATGCATATGGCTTCGACAGATGGATGGTGGTGTGGACTCCGGAGGACCATCCCTCAGCAAACAGTGCACATGCATCAGGAGAACTCGGGAAAACCAATGTCAACAATCTCAGGATAATACCTGGAACAGGACAAAGAGTAACCCAATAGAACTCCAAAGAAAAACCGACGCACCCGGGGGGGTGAGGTTAATCTTAAGACCAACGGTAAGTAGAAGTGTAGTTACCTAATGGGCGGATGGTCGGGTAAGTTGCTGAGCAACCACCAATGGACCAAATGACTGTAACCCCTCAACGTCTTCAACTGCCAAGTCCCTCAAGTAGTGGGATGCGAAGACAGTTGATGACCTCCAGAAACAGCCCTCCATGATCTGCGGTACTGTGCAGTTCCGATGGAGGGCCATTGTAGACGCCAAGGCCCTGATCTCGTGCGGGTTACTTGCTACCGGATGAGGCAGGTGCTTGTCGTCATAGGCCGCCAGGATAGTCGATCTGAGCCAGAGGGCAATAGTATTTCTGTTTACTTCGCCTTTGCAGGACACGGCAAAGGGAATGAATAATCTTTTGCGGGATCGTCTCCTAGAGGCTGACCTTTTAATATAGCATCTGAGAGCCCTGACTGGACATAGCAGCTCCTCCTCCACGTCATGATGACCCAGGATCGTAGACAAAGGAGGGATGGAAAATAGCCTGTTAGGCTGCCCGGGAAGCTGGTTCTTAGCCACAAAATCCCAAAGCAAACCCAAATGAACACGTCCGTGTCTTGACTGTTCAAATCGGATCTGAGTAACGTCCAGAGCATGGATCTCGCTGACTCTAGCCGCTGTTGCCAATGATAGTAAGAAAACCGTCTTCTTGGAAAGATGTTCAAAGGAGGCTTCCTCTAATGGCTCGTACGGCGGCCCTCTGAGATGTTGAAGGACAACATTAAGATCCCAAGCTGGAGGACGGAACTTGGCCTTCTGGTCTTCCAGCTTGAAAGCTTTGAGAAGCGCAATAAGTTCCGGTATCTTGGAGATCTGTGTATCTGACTTGATAGCAAGGACAGAATTCAAAGCTGACAAATAGGTGCCTAAGGTACTGCCTTTGAGATGTCTAGAGTTCCGTAGATAGAGAAGGAACTGTGCCACAAACTGAGGAGATGCTGCCATGGGATCTTGAGATCTTCCTGCGCAAAAATTCTCAAAAGAGCGCCATTTGTCGTCATATAAAGAGCGGGTAGAAACTCTATGCGCGCGAGCTATAACGTTCGCCACGTGCGCAGAGTAACCCTTAGCCTTTAATGTCCTCTGCAGATGACCCATGCGTGAAGATGGAATCGCAGTGGATCCGGATGCAGCTGTCGACTGTGTGGATGTCGAAGCAGATGCAACCACCCTGGAAGTTTGTAAGGGTCTCCGTCGAAGATCGGGAAACCACGACCTGGCTGGCCACCAAGGCGCGACCAAAAGCAGTCGGAGGTTCTGCGTCAGTCTGATCTTGGCGATTACGTCCGAGAGAAGGACTGGAGGAGGGAACGCATATGCGTCCAGGCCTTCCCATGACAGAGACATCGCGTCGACTGCCCACGCCTGTGGATCCGGCACGGGAGATACGTACGTTGGTAACTGGTGATTGAAACTGGTGGCAAAAAGATCTACCAGTGGTCTCCCGAGTTGCCAGCAAATCTGGTGAAATGCGTCCGGATGAAGCATCCACTCCGTCGGGGATGGTTTGCCGGGGCGCGACAGGGCGTCTGCCAGAATGTTTTTGCAGCCGGGAATGTGACGAGCCGCGATCACGATGCCGTTGCTGTCTACCAGATCCGCTAACAGGAACATCTGGTCCAGAAGTTGTTTGGATCTGGTTGTACCCTGATTGTGAATCACCCACACGACCGTGGAATTGTCGGACGCTACCAGGAGTCTGGAGTCTGTTAGAACCGGTAGCCAGTGGTGGACCGCTAGGATGACTGCCTGCATCTCCAGGTTGTTGATATGCCACTCCCTTTCAGCGTCTGATCACAGCCCTGAGGTTGTCTGGCCGTTCAAGTGAGCGCCCCATCCCAAGAGGGATGCGTCTACAAACAATTCGTGGTCGTGGTTGAAGCTTGTCAAACAAACACCGGCGCAGACGTTCCATTCTACCGTCCACCACCTGAGGTACTGATGCAGGTGCGGGGGTAGAAGAAATGATGACTGGAGGTCGTTCTCCCGAATGAATGGTAATAGGAACCTCTGTAGTGGGCGCAGCATAAGCCGTCCTCTGAGGGTGAGGTCTTGCGCCGACGTCAACAAGCCCAACAGAGACTGCCATTCTCTGAGGGTGAGAGGTAGGGACAGAGCTCGATCCGTAAAGGCGAGAATCTTCTGCCATCGATCGGGAGGGACCCTGACCAGATTGAGCCGAGTCAGGAACAACCCCCCAATGAAAGTTAACTCCTGCGTTGGTTCCAGTTGCGACTTCTCGATATTGATAATCCACCCCAACTGCTGAAGTAGGCGTGTGGAGAAGTCCAGTTGTTTGCGTAGCAACTGAGGATTGCAGTGATTTAGAAAACAATCGTCGATGTAAGGATCGAAGTCTATCCCCCGGAGGTGCAGAAACCGGGTGACAGGCAGTGTGACCCGAGTGAAAAGCCACGGGGCCGTAGAAATTCCAAACGGCAGCACTCGCCACTGGTAGTGTACTCCGTTGAATATGAAACGCAGGAACTTCCTGTGGCGCGGGAATATAGGAACGTGCAGGTAAGCATCCTGTAAATCTAGGCTGGCCATCCAAGCTCCGGGTGACAACTTGGCTCGGATCTGATCCAGTGACGTCATTCGGAAATGCGGGGGCTCGGCTAAATACAGGCTGTTGAAAGTCGCCATGTTGTGAATCATCCGCATTTTGGTGGAACCTTTCTTGGGTATCAGGAAGATGGGTGAATAGAACCCCGGGGAGTGATGGGGTTCTGACACTATCTCTATAGCACGTTTTGTTAATAAAATGTTGATGTTCTCTAGTATAAGTACCTGTTGATCTATTGAGTACACTCGTGACAGGGGAGTGGTAGTCAACGGCGGAGCTCTGGCTAGTGGTAGCTTGTAGCCGGCTCTCAGGATCTTGCAAACAAACGGGTCTTCCAGGAATGTCCAGTTGGCCCAGAAGATCCCTAGTCTCCCACCTACAGGGGTCGGATGAACTGGTACGACTGGGGGTGGGAGGTCCCAGTCGTAGTAGTCCATGGCTTCAGCGGCCGGAGTAGGGACGCTTGCCCCTACCTCGACCGGACGTAGATGGGGCATCCCTGCCGCGTTCTCGAGGCTTGCGCTGGACATCTGAGTCCTTGGTACGACCTCGTCCCCTCCCAAACGAGGAACGGATAGACTCTCTCCTGGGTACATATCTTTTCTTGGCATTACCCCTGGCTCGGCCACGAAATGCAGAGCCCAAGGCCTCGAAGGTTGACAGCGCCACTTCCGTGTTAGTGAGTTCGGCATGTTGTTTATACACCGTTGGTATCTTTTCATCAAAGAGGAACTTAGACGTAAATGGTGCACGAAGTAGTTGTCGTTTAAATTCCTCTTGCCAAGAACAAGCATCTAAAAATCCAGATCGGCGCATAGTAGTAGTCATGGCTAGCGCCGCGCGTAAATGTCCAAGCAGGTCATGGAGTACTCTGCCTTGCCAAGCAAAAATGGTAGTTAAATGATCCACCCTCGAGGCATTATCCTCTGACAAATCCAAGGCTGCAGCGGAGGTGGCTGACGCAAGCGCCGAGATAGGTTTAAGCATACGTTTCAGTTCCGTATCAATAGCTGCTAGCTTTGAATCCTGAACTCTGTAAGATGACGGAGTTGAGCTTGACAACCTCTTAATTGAATCGTCTAGCACCGCCCCGTTGTCGGCAAAATCCAGACTGTGTACTTTATAATCTGATTTCTTAGACTTCGACGCTTTGATGGTTGGATTTAAGGATAACTTCGCAAAGTCCGAATCTAACAAAGCAACAGCATCCGCCACCATAGGGTGTGGTGGAATAAGTAACTCAGGAGACAAGTGAATCGACGCCAGGTTGCTTGAATCTGAAGAAGGGGAAGGACAGTCCGGTAATCTGTCGGCAATCCACTCAAAGACAGCAGCTAAGGGAAGATAGGTGCCATCACTATCACCATCATTGCCAGGGTCCTCCTCATAATCTGGACAAAAGAACTGTTCCTCGTGATCCTCCCAGGAAACAGAGGTTGATTCTCGTCGCTGACTAGAGTTGGAAACAGAGTTCTTAGAGTTCAATTCCTTGCAGGAAGTCCGCAGTGGTTCCGGCGATCGCGAACGCTGGGATCTAGAGAGACGCCGTGGTGATCTTGACCGAGATCGCACTCTACGTCTACTTCTGGTACGTGAGTCTTCCTCTAAGGAGCGCCTTGGAGAGCGGGAAACAGACCGGGAGCGCCGGCGCCGGCTACGGTGTGGAGAACGAGAGTGCCGACCCCTCGGGGACCTAGAACGAGATCTGCGCCGGGAGCGCTCAGCCTCTAAACGACGAGCGCGCTCTTCATCCAACTGGCGCTGTAACATTTCTTCTTTAGTCAGCGTATGAGACACTCTGGGGATCCGATAAGAAGTAGGCATAGGAGCAGGGTCCGGCAACAACACTGGCTCTGGCGTTGGTACAGGCGCTGGCGTCGGAATAGGCGCTGGCGTCGGAATAAGCGCTGACGAAAACACCGATGCTGATGTAAACAAAGGCGCCGGGACAGGCAGTGGCGCCGGGACAGGCAGAGGCGCTGGTACAGGCAACGGCGCTGGCGTAAGTCTAGGCGCTGTCGTTGGTAAAGATGTAGACGACGAGGTAGGGCGTACAGCAGCACCCGGTGTCAAGAGAGATCGCAGAAGCCTCTGAACTTCAGGATGGGATAAGGCATCTGGGTGAGATAAGTCTACAAAGGCGTCCGAATGCGTAGGCTCTGGAGAGGAGCGCGCCGGCGTAATAGATGAGCGCCCCACACTAGGCGTTGATACTGGTACTGAAGGCGGTGGTAGATCCTGGTCGTCAGGTAAAGATCCCAAGGAAGACGCTGGCGACGACATTCTTCTCTTACGTTGTGTAAAACGTTTCCTCCGAACCGCCAAAAAGGTCTTGAAATCGGCGAGAGATAACGCTTGACAGTGTAGGCACCGATTATCGATGGAGCAAACAGCGGACGCACAATCCGGACACCAGGGATGTGGGTCCTTGGCTGACTTCTGCCCCTTGCAGACAGTACAAAAGTGTCGAGTCATACACAGAAACTGTAACAGACAAGAAACCAAGACTTGACGACATGTTGATACAATACTAGGAGAAAAAACCCCTACATAAAAATGTAGAAAGTAGTTACACCCCTACGTAAAAAATAGACACACCCATAAGTGCGGGGCAGCGAAAAACAACAACCACAATGGCTGCCTTCGCTACGCTGAAATTCATGGCAGAAAATGGTATGAAAAATACCGAAAACACAAGTGAAAATGACCAAGCATGGGCAGAAACATGACGGGCAAACAATCAACAAGATGTACTACCCCCATGGACGCCATGCCGTTCTCACATACGGCACGGACAGGCCATGCCTGAGTGAGAAAAGAACAACACGAGGTAGCAAGGTAAGCACATTAAATGCTTGTATGACTTGACTTTAATACAAAATGAGGGGATACAAACCATACCTACCAAGGAGTAGCAACTTTATTGAAACTACACATAGTAGAAAAAACAGCAAACCAACACGTCCGTTCGCACGAACGCTAAAGGTAAAAGTGAATTTTGGATTCTGCGCTCTCGCGCGAGTGGAGAGATCACGTCACTTCCGTGACTACATTCGTAGATTACATGAGGTAGCCATCGAGGGGATGGCAAATCAACGACTGTCTGATCTCGTTTAGTGAAGCTAGAGGTAATATGCATAAGACCTATGGTAAGGTAAGTTAAAAATAATACTTTATCATGAAAAACCAACAAGCTAAACTATGATAACCTCGATAACATTAACAGGGATTGGGAAAGGTAGAATGTATGTGCTATTTTGCACATTAGAATTAAAAATTTTGAAGTTTACTGTTGGCACAAGGGAAGTTGCCCATTCTGAATTCAGAAAATGGCTAATAATCCAGTAAATCGCCCATTGTCAAAATTCTCTATCCCATTCCCTGATTTAACACACAAACTGTTAACTCCATATAAGGACAAGTATCTCAGTACAAGGATAAATGATGTTGTACACAGAAGGATAAATAGCACTGTACAAGGATGAGTAACACTACAAGGGTATGTAACACTGTACAAATATACATGGAACAGTGCAAGGATAAATAAAGGTGAGTGAGTTCAGTTTCATGCCACTTTCAACAATATTCCTGCAATATCACAGCATGGGACATCAGAAATGGACTTTACACAAGAGAACGCCTTAACCACTAGTCTACTCCACCAACCCAAATGAAGCTGAAGAAATGTATATGATACTGTACAATGTAAAATGACTACCTACCAGTTCCTCATTGTCCTTGAACACAGACAGGAAGGTCCTCAGGGCGTCTTCATCTGTTGTTGTCTTCAAGACGGTATACGCTTCCAGCAGAGCTGAAAATGTTTCATGAAATATGTATAAGCAAGCGAACTAAGTTTTCTTTGACTGATTCTCCACTCGCTGCTATGCATGTTCATACTGACAAACAGTCTCATTCTTCACAGCGATCCTTTGCAGCCTAATGGATAAAACCGCTAAGCTTGTAAGTATTGCAAGGTTGAAACCAGGTATGGGCACAATGTTTTGGAAGTTTTCAATAATGTGATATTTTGTGATCATATTCAGTGATAGGAAGACAAAGTTATATCAATCTTCAAAACAATTAGTAATTCAAAGCCAAGGTCTCTACCTAAGAAAATCCACTGGATTTCATGGAGAAGGACCATAAATTGCCTGTAGAGGTAAGTTTACTTGGTAAAGGGTGAACCTGGCGAGACCACAGCGTGGCGTCACTGGAAGTTTGTAAAGAGTTTATGGCAGGTCTGTTATGGAGGCTACATTTAGTATAAGGCCACATATAGTATACAGTCATGTATCCCCATGTATACAGCCTCATAGAGTTTATATATACCTAGTATTTTGGTACATATACACCAGAAAAGGTGTCATTAATGATCAAACTGAAACAAAACCTAGGAGCATAGTGCTTTTCAGAGCCACAACCTCTCTGAATGAAATTCACTGAATTAAATGGACTGTGTTTGTTATTTACCTGTGAGAGGCTTCACTATTACTTCACTTGTAGATGTCTCAAACTCACAGTAACTTTCTCTGAAAAGTATCAACATGAAATGAGCATGGTTTTATGCAGCTATGAGCAGTATTCTCCAAATATCATTGTGGGGACTTCAGAGATAGGCTTCACACACTGGACCCATGTGGGAAACTGAACTCAGGTATTTGGTATGACAAACAATCACAACCACAAGGCTAATCCACTGCTCCTGAACACAAATTGTGAAGCCTAAAAAGGTCAAGTTTTTGTTTTCTTTTTGTCAACGCAAAAAGTGCTCATGTAATAATTCCTTAGCCAAAGCAGAACGATATTAGCACCTAATATACTTTTTTATTATATCTATTGACATTTTGCACATTCATAGAAAGCTCTATGTCGACAATAAAATGAACACACAAAGGCTTATATCCCTTGCCATATGACATCACTGGTGCCAACTGGTAAATGAATGATGTCGTTAGACCTTGTTAAGTACTGTCAGGAACAACAGATAACTAAGGCTGTTATTCTGTATCACTAAAATTTTCTACTGGAGATAGGATATGTTGAAATAACCTACACTATACAGTGCAGTGTTGTCAACTCCCTAAAATTTCAGCCTGACAACTGGTCTGGTAACTCTCAAAAGTTACCAGACTGGTTGGAATTTTGCTAGTCCAGAATTTTCTGGATTAAGAAAAATAATAGGAAGGTAAATAAGAGGGAAACTGCATAATGTTTTCAAATCAAGGCTTTAGTCCTCATACTCAAAGCCAGGTTTGTCTAAGACCATTGGGCATGCAACATTTTAATACTGCCCGTCCGCTTGCAAAACAGGCCTTCCCGGATGGTCAAGCAAGAAGAACATGTATTACCGTGTAACCTAACCCTTTTAACATTTAAGCATGAAAGAGGGTGGGGTAGATTTAATATATCGGATTGTCTTGTCAATGCTACACTCATATTGATTTGATATTGCAGTAAACATTAGCTGCACAGATATAGAGAGTACTATCACCAGACGGATGAACAGATTTAACCAATCAGACAATGACTACTGTTTAGGATTCAGCAGAACTTACAAAATACATCGATTAGTGACACTAATCTCAAAACAGACGAAAATCAGCATGAAACACAGATATGTATGCTTGAAGCTTTCTGGTGACATTAGCTAATATTCTGCAACATGACATCCTTAAATATTGACAAAACTGCTATTTTCAGCGTGTTCCATGTGCATCACTGTGCATCAAGTGACTGTACAGAAAATAGCATTTGGAATCGTTTGGATGCAAAAATATTTTAGGTAAAAGTTCAAAAGACTTGTGTGGATGTCAACTTTTGTGATTTGGTAAGTGGTGTGATTGGTCTGTTGAAAAGGTTGGCCGACATGACAGTCTACTTGGGTTTGTTAGACTAAGTATAAGCAGTGTAGCAAATAATACTGAACCCAAGCTTACCTGGACTGAAGCGAAATGCTGACTGAGTCACATCCCTTGAGCTGAGGTACAATGGTATCTAAACTAAGGAACCAGAGCACCACAACCAAATCCAGTAAGTCACTTCTAACAACAAACCAAACTCTAGCCTCTACATACCTGACAGCATCCAGGAGAGAATGGGTGTACTCCAGCTGCAGATCATACACAGATTGATGGAACTTGACTTCCTCTCTCAACGCCTTTAGCTGGAACATATATCTGCATCACCAGAAGGAATCTAGGGCTGGGACAAGTACACCCAATACCAGGGGTGGGTGGGTAATCAGTTGGACCCCGGTACCCGTACCAGCACCCATTATGATCATATAACTAACAGATTAAACGATGTAATATGTTACGCTTTCATGATTCATTGGTTGTATTGCCTGTAAGAATTAGATATAATTTAGTCACTTGTTTGGAATTTAATCCATGTTTAGGATGTTGAAAAAACACAATATTTCCTTGAGCCGAAGAACGTATTGCCATTTCTTACAAATTCTGTGTCAGGAATTAATATAACGGGTATTTGGGTAGGGTAGGGTAAAAGTGGCTGGGGTACCTGGGTTGAAAATTTGGTTGGGGTACCTGGGTTGAAAATCAGGACCTGTCCCAGTCCTATAAGAAACAACAAGGACATCCCAAGAATATAGCTTGTTCAAGTTATGTGTGAACATATCCACAAACTATATTTCAGGAAGTACGTATGACTAAAGGTAAAGAAAGACTTGAAGTAACCCAATGTAGATGCCAAAATATTTTCAAGTCACCTTATAAGATTTGAACCTGGGACCTTTTCGTTTAAGGCTGGATACTGCCCACCTAACCAAAGACAGTACCACATCAGTGAAAATGTGATGTCTCTTGCGGGATGTCATTTGTGTGGTGACTCCTTGCTACATTCTCCCATGTGAAAAGATGCAAGTGTTGCAACCTATTTTGTTGAAATTCGAAAAGGATGTTCTCATTTGGGGCCAAGCAACAAGATGAAGTGATGGCATATCTACTTACACTGTTATCCTTACAATACTTCTGATCATTTAGTGAAAGTATTCTGCGAGAACAGGTCAATAAAAGTTTGTGGAAATTTGGTTATCCTTGTTTGCCAGTAGAAGTTTGCTGTTGTGAAAAAGATGCTCTGTTGATGTGTATACGTACCTCTCTGTCCTGGATGTGGTGTCTGTAGTTGCACACTCTGAGAAGTTTGTCCACTAGCTGGTGCACCGTCTGTGACTTGCCACGTGGCAGTGATGGGAGATAAGACAGGAACTCATCAGCACTCACATCCCTCAAGACGGGTCTCTTCAGAACTGGCTGAAAGAGCCAGTGATGCTACAGTGGTCAAACTGCTCCAAGTAACTGATATTGCCATGTGAGATTAATTATAAAAAACTGAACTACGTCTAACTTAGTAACTATATGTTTGTAATATAATGCCGGACTGTGTAACAGTCCAACTATATCTTGGTGATCTGCAAACAAACATGTCTGAGCCAGACAATCTAGTGATTGACATCATGAGCATCAATCTACATGCTTGATGACATTAGTCATCTTTGACAAGCACAATTCTAACCCAGATATTTACAGGTCCTTAGGTAACAAGGAAACTATGCTGTCACTAACATAGATCCTAACAACACACTTATTGTGCTGTAATTTGAAATTATACAGTAGAGATTTCATTTTGAAGGATTCTGCTTATAAATGAAGGGACATTTCTTCTTCTAACATTCTTACCCAGGGTGCACTTGGGAAAAGCAGTGACAGGGTCAACAGGTCATCAGCACAATCCTTCATCATTGCACAAGATCGGAGCACCTGCGTATTGAGTCGCTCCTTTATTGCTGAGGTCATGTGACTTGAACACAGCCTTTCACCAGTCAGTTTGTCATCGGTGATCAGATGATGCATGCGGATCAGTTCCTTGTACAGGCTGCTCAACTTAGCCTCCACCTGAGACTGAAACAAAACCAGGCTCAGTAAACAAATACCTCAAAACCAGTAAATCCTATAAAAAAGAACACACATCTGTAAACAGTAAATATTATCACTTCCCCCCAAATACCATATACAACGACATCCACTAAACACTGAACATCAAACAAACACAGAACCTCCAATAAATAGAATTACAACCGGCAAACACTGCACAGTCAGTAAACAGAGAACTACATCCAATAGACACAGAACTACAACCAGCAAACACAGAACTACATCCACAAATCAGAGAACTGTACCCAGTAAACACAGAACTGTAACCAGAGAACACAGAACATCCAATAAACATAGAACAATACCCAGTAAATACAGAAGATGAACTAAACACAGAACAATATCCAATAAATACAGAACAATAAACACTACACTACATAAATCAAGGTAACTGAGGTGTATGCAGTAAAAACAGACAGTCATACCACTCGTTTGAGATTGAGGTGCTCCAGTTTGCCTGATGCCACATCCAGCAGTGTATGGTCCTTCTGTAGTCCTGGCCGAAGGAAGTCATTCATCAGTAGAAGCGGCTTAGACAAATGTTCCTGGGAAGAATTCTGAAATATAAATAGTTTGATATTAAATGCCATGTTGATTGTGTTATCCCACTTTGTCCAGTTTCTGATTGAATCATGGTCACACACTGTGCCAGTGTCTCAGTGAGAGAGGGGCTGTATTAGCCCCCATCATTAGAATCTCAGTTCTCAGTAAACATTCCTCACTGACCAAACCTTTCTTGTAGGACTGACTAGGTAAGTAAGGAACAGACCTTTGACCTTTGATATTCTGGGACTGGGGAAGTGGGGAGGGAAAGGACTTTGGAATTTATATGTTGACAAATATTTCTCAGCTGCAGTTGCAAAACCAGATTTTTTGAATAAGCGCCTAAATAAATAAATGGTCAAATAAACTCACCATGAGAGTGACATATAATTTTAGAGCCAAACAATTTCTTTCATCACTGTTTTTATTCAATTAGTTTCAAGGGTAATTTATCGTTTCCTATACAATCATTAACTTGGTTCATTGTCTAAAATCATCCATCAACTTTTCTAAAAACCGTATAAGTATATGTACCTGGATATTTTTGAACAGTTTGATTCTGGCTGACTCAGCTGTTTCGACCATCTTCACAAGGTCTGAGCGAGATACTGGAACTGTGCTGCCCTTTACTTCTGCTGCTATGTGAGACCTGAACAGACCAATAACATTGTCAGGAAACTAGGTAAGCATAGATGTGTAAAAGTCTAATGGCAATGGTTAAATTATTAAGATCCCTCAAGGAAAAGATGCTGATACCTGTTAGGAAATATGGACAGAGCATTCTTCACCTCAGTCACTGTATTTCCTGTCAGGAAATAAGTACAGAGCATTCTTCACCTCAGTCACTGTATTTCCTGTCAGGAAATAAGTACAGAGCATTCTTCACCTCCATCATTGTATTACCTGTCAGGAAATAAGTACAGAACATACCTGAAGCTGTCAGCCAACCAGGAGAGGGCATTCTCTACCTCCATCAGTGTTGCTGTTCGGTTTCCTACTGCGTCATTGAGAAGTAAGATCTGGATAAAAAAAACACCAACAAGTGTTTCATTTTATTACATCTAAACATTCTTTTATCATATCAGGTTACATGTATCTCAACAACAAATGTTGTGCCATTAGACACATACAAGCATCTGTCTCACAGTCCCTAAATCATCTTCTCGTTAATTCTAATGTCCAAAATAAAGCCTGTCTAGATGTTTCTCAGCTTCAGGGTCTGTTGTCATCTGCAAGAAAACTATTCAGGTACATTGTCAACACATCAAACTGCCATGGTTGCCTGGACCAAAATCTTCACTGGTAAGGAATAGCCATGGGCTAAGCCAGTCTGTTGTGCCATGTCCGTTGTACCCATCTGATGTATCTGTTTGTTGTACCTGTATGATGCATCAGTCCATTGTATCTGCCAGTTGTACCTGTCCATTGTACCTGCCAGTTGTACCTGTCTGTTGTACCTGTCTGATGTCCCAGACTGTTGTACCTGTCTTTTGTACCCATCCGTTGTACCTTTCTGTTGTACATGACTGTTGTAACTGTCTGTTGTACCTGACTGTTGTGCCTGTCTGTTGTCCTTGTCTATTGTAAAAGACAGTTGTACCTGTCTGTAGTACCTGACTTTTGTACCAGTCTGTTGTACCTGCCTACTGTGCCCGTTGTACCCGATAGTTGTACCTGTCTGCTGTAACCGTCTGTTGTACCTGGCTGTTGTATCCATCTGATGTACTGGTCTGTTGTACCTGTCTGCTGTACCTGCCTGTTGTACCAGTCTTTTGTACCAGTCTGCTATATTTGCCTGCTGTACTCATCTGTAGTACCAGGCTTCTGTACCTGACTGTTGTACCAATCTGTTGTACCTGACTGTTGTACAAGTCTTGTATCAGTCTGTTGTACCAGTCTGTTGTACCAGTCTGCTGCAGCTTCTGCTGTACCTGACTGTTGTACCAGTCTGTTGTACCTGTCTGTTGTACCTGACTGTTCTACCAGTCTGTTGTACCAGTTCGCTGTACCTGTCTGCTGTACCTGACTGTTGTACCAGTCTGTTGTACCTGTCGGTTGTGCCAGTCTGTAGTACCAGTCTGTTATACCAGTCTGTTGCAGCTTCTGCTGTACCTGACTGTTGTACCAGTCTGCTGTACCTGTCTAGTGTACCTGACTGTTCTACCAGTCTGTTGTACCAGTTCGCTGTACCTGTCTGTTGTACCAGTCTGTTGTACTAGTCTGTTGTACTAGTCTGTTGTACCAGTCTGTTACACCTGTCTGCTGCACCTGACTGTTGTACCAGTCTGCTGTACCTGTCTGTTGTACCTGACTGTTGTACCAGTCTGCTGTAACTGTCTGTTGCACATGACTGTTGTACCAGTCTGCTGTACCTGACTGTTGTACCTGTCTCTCTTGCTGTATGAGCTGGCACTTAAGGAGGTTGACCCGTCTCTCATCAAACCCTTCATGGGAACTTTGCTTCACCAACATATCCAGGGTAGATCTGCATTGCAACATATTGGGAGATACATTAGATTCAGCCAAAGTGGTGCAAACCCTCCAGATTTATCTTTAATTTCTGTGTTAAAGTAAAGATATTCAAACCACTGAGATCTTTACATGATACTTGTTTGCATTCAGACGTCTATTGGATTTAATAAATGTGTATTGTGTCAAACATAGATGAAAGATTCTGAATCATGCATGACTCACCTGGCCTCTTCAAGTTGTGAACGGAGGAGTGCATTGTCCTCTTTGGCCTCCTGGCAGCAAGAAAGTGATTGAACTTTTCAACAGATTGTCATTTTGTCAGATCACATTCTGTTATCATTGCTGCTGTAACATTCTTGTGATGGAATTGAAATTAGAATATACTGACTACAACTTACATAGTGTGCAAAATAACCACTGGCCCACTAGGCCATGTCCAGAAACAATTCCAGTCAGGCCGGTAAATCTCCAATGTCACTAGCCCGATTTTCATTGGGTCATTTTGTAAACATATCACTCCTGCATTGTTCAGTCAATACACTTTTAAATCATGCAAGATTACGGTTTGATAAAAATGCTGCATCTTATAATCAGCTTAATGAAGAAACCAGTGTCTACATTCAAATTTCAGAAACTATTTCATGCACTGCTTACAAAACAACAATTCATAACCAAGCCTGCTTGCATAACTTTGATTCAAAACATGAAGCTAAGTCTTATTCTTTGGCTGCTTCTTTTCTATGTTCAGTATGGTATACTATTTTTACTAATAACAGAACATGGTTTTGATGATCACCTGTAGGTCCCTCTCAAGTCTGGCTTGAGTGGCACTGGCTGTATCCGACCCAATGGGCTTATCATCAAACATGGACTGGCGATTGAGAGCACCCATAAGTCCCAGGTGACCACTGCCCCTCGACATGTTCCACAGGGATCACTACTGCTCTCTCTCTCTCTTATTTTCCAGACATCTTCCTGGAAAACATCAGGACTTGCAAATCGAATGCTACTTGCTTTCTCAGAGATTTCAAGCATAGTTTTGCTTTTTAGTCAGTATCAGTTTCAGAGCTACCTGACAGGCATCCTATATAGTTTATTTCTGTCAAAGAGGCCACAGACCCATAGGACAACTACAGCTGTAAAATCCACATGCATATGTTTAACAAAAGCATCACATAAACACTGGCAGTAAAACGACATACCCCAGTATTAATAGACCACAATATTTTGCCTTTGGTATAGTATACTGTAATGCAACCAAAAAATTCATTTTTTTTCGGTTTTCATACTGTCATTTAATTAACCTTTTCAGCTTTTATAAAATGTCCAGGATTCAAAACCTTTTGTCAAAATGTAATCAATCAATCAATCAATCAATCAATCAATCAATCAATCTAGATATTTCTATGTCACATATACCAAAACAGACTAAAGCAAAGGTCTTGTATCACAATATAAACTATACCATGGTAAGAGCATACTGTTTCACCCCACTAAACACAGTCCCAAAATAGAATAGATATGCATACTGATGTATACGAACAAAGCATCTCAGTGAATACATCTTTCGCTACTGTTACAGTTATTTAAATATACATGGCATCCTAATAGAATGTAAAGGGATATTCCAATCAGGGTTAAAAAATCCCATTGCCCGATGTGCAGGACAAGTCAGATTTCATTTTGGGCAATCAGTAATTTAATTTGTACATAACATGCAGGAGGGGTCACTTACTTTGTACATAAATTTTAGGGGAAAGGGGGAAGCGTTTCTTTATCATTCACACTGTATATGCTCCTCCATAAAAATCATCATCTACAAACCATCTCGCTTACAAGTTATATCTCAGACTGATCTATCTACTGTAACCCATATCCCATCATCTCAAACTGAAAACTAATTCATCTGCTTAGGCCAGTGCATTGGTACATCGACCAGTGAGTTTGCATTAACCAAAATGCAATATGAGGATATGTTTAGACAATTTGGAAGCTGAAGTAATTGTCAGCAATAAGTGAACGTAAGTGTCATGTATCAGGGGTCCATGGACATTATCACAGATAATTATTACTCATTTACAGTGATCAGTTTGCATTTGTTTACAATAAGGTCCAAACGATTCCACGAAGCATGAAATATTGGCAGTTCGGTAACTCTCCAGTGAATGAAACACAATCATGCGACAGACTGTCAATTATTGGGCAATGAGCAACAGCTGTGATGTTTCTACTGAACTATGCAAGGTAACATCCCTAATGTCAATATTTTTATGTATGGCACAGCTTGATCAGTTTTTGTTGAGATTTCCTATGGCCCAGTTTATAACTGAAACATTATGTGGGAACAAAATTGTCAGGCCTTAACAAATATGACATTGAATTATTGAAGGTTTAAGTTACTCACTGATTATCAACTACTGTTGAGGGTTACGTAGAGGTAAAATGCTAGTACAGTGGAAACTGCCTAAACCGGCACTCACTGGGACTGAAGACATAATCCGGTTTAATGGGAGGGTCAACTTTTTAGTAGAGAGTAGGTTTATTGGGACAGGGATAGGCTAGGCTATAAATACTATATTAGGTTTTAGCTTCAGTGGGCTGGTCCATTTAGCTCTTGATGGGTGAGGATCCATCAAGCATGCTTCTTCCACAATGTCAAGTAATGGGATGGGCCAGTGCATGGGCTTATCATGGGCACAGGGATCAGTGCACTGAACTTTCCTTTGTAAGCACTTATTGGGTAATTTTCTCAGCATGGTTTTTATTGGCCTGTAATTGAAGGTAAGGGATAGAAAAAGGGCATAATATTTTTTTCTCTTGACTCTGGGGTCTGACAGCCAAAGGTGAAGGATTCACTTGTTTGTCTGGCCTCAGAAAGCAGAGATTTAGGTTTCTTTTAGTTTAACAGTTTAGTTTTAGGAAGAATTAAAGTTGAATAGATAATATTAAGTTGTTAAGTTTTTGTTTTCTTTTGCAAGGGAACATTATTTGGAGGGTAATGAGTTGGGATAAAAATAAGGGCCAGTAGGATAGGTTTTTCCAAAAGGGTTTAGATATTTATTTACTTTTGTTTAAGATCTTTGAAGGAAATATTGATTTTATTGATTGTTGATTTTATTTTTTTTGGACCCGGAAATAAATTTAGTTTGTTTACAAAATCTTGTGTTTTGAACCCCTGAATCCTGCCGACCTGAGGACCCAAAACAGGATAGTCCTGTTACACCGGTTTAGACAACATGCTGGATTGTAGAGCTGATGATAAATGTACATGTCAGGGTTAGGACTCAGATTTTACGTCAGTGTTGACAAGTTGCTGGAGTGGACAGATGCTGGTTTTGGCTGCCTCCACTGTAGTTGGTGCACAAAACAGTGATTTAGTTTATTAGTCATGATTTTGCCCAAACTAATGCAAACAATATTGAATGAGATTTTGTATAACATTATTAAGTAGATAACAAACTTAAGTGTAAGATACAACTTCAAAATGTGACCTGCCAAAAATAGATTTAACTTGAACAGACACCCAACATTTACTCAATTGCATGGAACATCTAACTTTTGCACCAGACCGTCAGAATGACTAGCTACAAATTTAGTCTGTCCATGAGAAATCTAGTCTGTCTGGGGCAGACAGACAGGCTTTATTTCATACACTGTACAGATGTACAATGAACATTTACATACAGCCAATATTTGTCATGACATGAGTGGATCAACACTGGAAATAATGATCACATCATATTTCAATTGTTGCATGTGGGGTGATAAACTGCAAAACAATCAAATGCTTGATTGGCAGTGGCATTTAGCAGTTGGAACTTGGAACAAGGTTACATGACAATAAATCGTATGAATTTACAACTTCTTTAATATTTACAACAATTCTGGGCTACTTCTTGCCTCTTCATCAGGTTAATGTTTTCACAAATGGCTTCCAATCAATCTTATCATGTATATCCAATATGTTTCTTTGTCTAAACACTCTGTACATCTGTTGCATAAACCAATTTTACTGGACACTTTAATTACCCTTTGCTGTGTTTGTACCCCACTGAGTTCCATGGTGATTGAACTAATTAGGGTCAAGCACTTCAGCTGGTACCACAGAGCATATCTTCTAGCATACAAGAGACCATAGACTGTCTCCCATACACACTACGTCTCTGACCGTAAACATACCACTTCATCTCTTTAAACTCTGCCCATCTCAATCAAAACATATCACTAAAACTCCTTGATATCTGTATATATCAGTCTGTAATATTATGTCACTAGCTTCCTGTAAATACTATATATGATATATATATATATATGATATATTTTGCCCATAATCATATTGTGTCATTCACCTGATGAAGAGGCAAGAAGTAGCCTAGAAACACAGCGTTGTGAACACAAAGAACTTGTAAATCCATACCACTCAATGCGACATGATGTCATGTGCAAAACAATCATTGTCAAGCATGCCCTTATCTAGTAAGTGGGAGACCGTATTCTGCTTTTCGTATTGATGGCACTTAAAATTCACCATCTGGATGCGGAAGCTACATTTGAAGAACAGTATATGAGGCAAAGTGAAACATTTGGTTTAGTACTCTTTATATTTTACATAGGGTATAACTGGAGTCTTGAGAGGCAGGTTCCATTGTAATATCATTGTACAAGTTCTTTGAGAGGCATTTCAGAAGTTGTACTGTTGAAGGAAAACCAAGTTCCATGGATAATCAACTTACTTATTGCAATGGGCCCATACCACCCCTACCATACCCACTGAAACTATCATTCAAACTGATCACACCAACCCACACCTTAACAATATACAAAGTAACATATTGTGAACAAAGCACACTATCAAGCAGCCAATCGTTACTTGATTAGAACTTGTTTCATAACTGAACTTACACACATCTCATTCAATACTATTTGTTTCCTCTGACCACTAGTCTCACCAAGTCCATATCCAACTTCAACACTTGCTCATGTTATTTTTTCACCAAGACAGCCCAATATCACATTATCCCAATATGTGTGGGTGAGGTATTTTTTGCATTTTATTTATTTACTTTTTGTTGGTCACTAAAGTAAGATGGATAACAGTCAGATTACAGAATACCTGACACCTGCCATCTTTGAAAGCGAGCAAGTTTACGTTTGGTCAGGTTTAGGAGTAGGGTTAGGTTTAGGGTTGGGGTTAGGTTGACATGACACAAGGTACCCGGTATTCTGAAATTAACTGTACATTGATAACATTGTCTGATAATAACCCGATAGCAGTAAACTGGCTACACCGTCAAAACGAAAGATGTCTACCTACTTTAGTACTTGACATACCGGTAGCTATGGTTCGCTCAGTCACTTACACTGACTGTGTGATGGCAATCCAAGACTTCGCTGATAAGGATTTTGTATATGGATGGATATTGTTAATGAAAAGGATCGCCGTATATTAAAAATTAAGAATGCAGACATCTGTAGAGTATCACGTAACAGACCAAAGTTCACCGATTTGTTTTGAGCGCCATTTGTAAACATTCTACTGGGACAAGTCAGTATTATTTTCGTCATGTGTTGACATGTGTAAATTCAATATCAAATAGCTTTCAACAGCGAACACTGCCCCGTGCACGTATGACAAAGCCAAGTTATCAACGGGCATTGAATAAATAAAATCGAACAACAAACTAATTACCGTTCTCGATTTGGAAGTTAACACTGGTAAATGAATAGTCCCTGATACTATTTTTAGTGCCGCTCTCTCCCGTCAGGAAAACACTCCAAATGGAGTGAATGGATTTTCGTTTTGCGCCGCTTTAAGCAATATTCCAGCAATATCACATGGTGGATACCAGAAATGGGCTTCACACATTGTACCCATATGGAAAATCGAACTCGGGCATTCGGCGTGACGAACGAACAATCTAACCATTACAAACTAGTCAATCTTTCATAATGAGTGAACCGGCTCATTTATTTGTGGTATTTACTCACATACAACACAACGCTCATTAACAATTAATTACTTCTATCACGGATAATCTACAACAGAGCAGGGAGACTATATACAGATTATCCCACAACTGAGTTAGAGTCACCCTGCTCCCATTAAGCGAAATAAGCGAAAGGTCTCCAATGAGCGCAGGATCTGGCGCTTATTAGAGGAAATAGGGTAATACTATATTTTAACGTGTCAGTATCCATACCAAATGGGATTACTTGATATCTTTTATATCTTTTGGGAATTGTGTTGATTGTAATGCAATGAAAATCGTCCTGCGGATGGTGTTTTCCGTTTCAGGGGGTATACCGTTTTATAAATTCAAGTAGCCAGGGAGAAAAAAACACACACACACACCAAAAAAAACAACAAAAAACAAAAACAAAAACAAAAAAAAACCCCTTACTTCATGGACTAACGTAAACGATAGTTTGGTAACTTATTAGATAGTCGTACATGCTCCCTGGATGAATAGGATGTTCTCCAGGTACTCACTGCTGTAGAGGCTTTTTCGAATGATAATATATAGGACTCGAAAATACAATGGTCTTAATTTGAAGGGGCATGTTCATGTTCAAGAGAAAACAAGCTCATGAAAAAATGAAGTTACAAGGGTCAGGAGCTCTTGGGTATCTTTTGTAAGATCAAGCCTAAGTACATCTATCTTAGAATGCAAGTTTCCGACAAGCTCCAGAATGCCCACATTCCAGAAACTTTTAGACTGAGTATACATCTCGCTTAAACAAAATCTGGAAACTAAAATGAACTCAATGAAAGTGTTGGAAAGTCTGGGAACTCAGTGAAAGTGTTCTTATAAGGCATAAATGACTCAAACAAACAAACAAACAAACAAACAAACAAACAAATAAATAGATAACTAAATAAATAAATAAGAAAACGGTTATAGAGAATTGTGGTTATCCGTGATAGAACGGATACTATCGCTTCTTGGTAATAAATCAAGAGATATGCAGTAGAACATAGTAACTTGGAGCAACAGACTGCAAAAGATTCTTAATGGTGAATCACCCATTGCAGGGGCGAATCCAGTATTTTGGAGAAGGGAGGCGGGGATGGCGGTTGGGGTGTTGCACATAAATCATGTCCTTTTTCATTTTAGATCATGCCATTAAGTCTAAAGGTTAGGGGAAATGATCCTCGGGGAAAATGTTTTCGGGGGGCGATGGGGATACGGATCCTCCCCTGGATTGGTACTTTATAGTAATTCTCCGACAGGAACGGTAGAGTTCCTGACCATGCTAAACGTCTTGAAAGGAGTGTCAGTCACAAACAGTGGCCAGCTGACCCATGTCCAGTTGCTGCTCGATATATAATCAATGCACCACTCATATCTGATGAGGAGTCGGATATGGTAACCTCCACCACACAACTGTCAACCCTAAACAGGCATAAAATGTCACTTTGGATATACAGGAATACTTTTCACTTTTAAAATGAATTGGGGAGCTAAGAAGAATACCCAGTGAAAGGCATACTAAGGGGATTCACATAGAATTTTCAACAAGACGTTTCAAGTATTGTTTCAGACCAATTGTTAGAATTAATCAGTGCAGATAATCCAGACTTCATGAGATTACGTAGAGGCATTTAGAGGTTGGTGAATACTAGTATATAAGACGAGTATATGGATGACAACTTCTTTATTGTATAACATGACGTTTCCCGGCTACTTCTTGTCCCTTCTTCGGTTATTCGACTTACGTATAATCAGTCAAGTATAAATTTACCTGATTATTTGGCATTTACGTATAACTGCATTAGCGTACTTTTCCCCAGACACCAAAAAATTCCCAAATACTGTCTTTATATATTCCGTTTGTGCAAGTGTATATTATGTTTAGCACTATCTAGTAAAACATACTCATGTACAAACCAGCTGTGGCAGTTTTTTACCAGGAGAGGAACCTAAATAAGCAAGGTAAATTTGCCCTCTTTTACCAATCCAGATTTCCTCCAAATAAAACTATGTTTAAACCCTTTGGCATTTTCGGGGCCAAAAATCAGAATTTTCTATAGATTTTCAAACATGTTATGGTGAACATGAAAAAAGAAAACAAAACACTGTCAAATGTTACATAGCCCCAAACCCAAAACGGTTTTTACATGCGAACTTGCTTTGTTTAATCAATTGCACGTAAATGAGGCAATGTAGTTTCACGCTTTTAGCAACATTCCATCAATATCAGCGGTACAGCAGAAATGGGTTTCACACATTGTATCCACGTGAGGAATCGAACTCCTGTTTTCGGCACGATTTGCGAACGCTTTAACCACTAGGCTAACCCTTGATTGTTCAGTCAAGGAGCACTATGTGTGATGTTAGATTCAGATTAAAAGGGCTTCGTTCGATAGCTCTCGGAAGCGTTTTTCTATGAAACGTGATATATTGTCTTCAGTTTTGTGGAGCAGCTGTCTTCTTACTTCTGACATAATCCATATTGCGCGCAACATCTTGTCCTTCATTTTAAAACTACCTTAACTTCTCAATCTTTGCCATCTGTCATGCGTAGACAAAGGAGACATTTCTTTTGTCTCTGATGACTTTTACACGTCATACTGTGATGGAGTTCAACAGCCTAAATATTACCGAGCAGTCATTTGTCAGCGTTATAAAGACTTGTCAGTAAGATAACATTTCAAAAGTGATAGTATCCGATAAATATTCCATGTTCTAAAGGTATCGCAATATTATTATTATTAGCATTAAATATTATCTTGTTTCTCTCCTTTATAACTACAGAAAGAATGTTTAGTCATATCTTATTACTCTTCATAGGACAGGATTGTATTACTTTTCTTGAGAGAAAATACTTGAAATCGGATTTAATGTCTCACATATTACAGACAGCTGTTAGTTACTTGTGGTGCATTGTTTAGTGCTTTCTCTTCAATATTAATTACTTGCTGGAATCGATCTTCATGCCTGGAAATCGACATTTCCATGTGTGCTCTCAGTCGGTCACATATGTATATAGAGAGAATCTCACTCGAGTGTCTTTTGAAATCAAATATGTCACCATGAGTTGAAAAAGGTAAAATATACGAGTGTTGTTATATCAAAAGACACCAGAGCGAAAATATGTTATGATCAAGATCACTCTTCTTTAGTTTTCACTGTTCAAAAGAAGTACAGTGCAGGGATGTCACAACACTTTGACGTCATCAAGTTCATGAAGTCATAGCATTGTCAGGGCATTATACAGTATCTACTTTCAAAACGATATCTCCTAGGAGATAGGAGTTCCTTCTCGTATTTCACATCACAAATCATTTACTGAATAGATAGAGGATACTAAACGACCTTCCGTGTAATACCATTTTTATTAAACGAGTTAATGATTTGGTATCAAACCAACGAAAGCGAGTTTGATACTAAATCTTTAACGAGTTTAATGAAAATGGTATTTCACCGAAGCGAGTTTAGTATTCTGTTTATTACTCGCCAACATAAATTGACAGAAACTGACGCGAAATTCCCTACAGTGTGATCACTCTCAGCTTTCAAGTCAAGCAAGGTCTAGTAAAATTGCGACATCAACATTAGCATTGTGACGTCACAACTTTGAACCATTTTGACGTCATACGTCAAGTGGTATTTCACTAGTGTAATATTGCCGTATCTTCAACGGGCGAGTAATAACTTTAATAACTTTTTATGCTCTTGTCTGCAATAACAGATCTCATCAATGTTTTCTATGACCTAGTACATATCTCGTGTGAACTGGATAACGAGTACTGTAATAATTATTCGATATTGTCTGTTAGTATCATAAATAACATGTCTTTTCAAAGCCTAGTGTTCTTCTTAACAAGTCGTCGTAGTTCATGGTGTCACATTTATCCAAGCCTTATACACAAAGAACTTAAAGATCATATGCAATGTAAAACACAACTTTGCAGATTCTGATACTTTTCGGTATGCACTGAATGAAACAAATTATCGAAAATGCCAATTCAACCTATAAAGTTGAAAAAAGACGCGATGAAAAAAGCCCGCGAAATCGGAGTTCACTCGCTTCACTAATTTCGCTCCGGCGCTAGGGGAAAAGAGGTTTCAATAGCTATGCTGCGCTCCGCTCATAAAGCAAGCACAGTTCGCGGTGCAGTAATCTTGGTTGTATACACAAATTAATTAATTAAATAATCTGCTTGTTACCTAAAAAAACCAAAAACACCCTTCTTGATTGTAATAATCAGACTCTGTGACGGAGAAAACTCAATGTATGGTTTATTTACTCCTATGTGTCTACCTGCCTGTCTGCTAATGACAGTATATGCAATGCACAACTTTAATCGCTGACCACATGCAATTTGAAATTAACACCTATCGAGCTTATAAGCCATAAACAAAGAACTGGTTAAGCGTATCGGCAAATGAACCAATGGCCAATGAAAAGGCTTCGTTGCACGTGAGTGCACACCCACTGACTCTGACTGGGTTTGGTGTCGCGGCTGCTTCGTTTCGAGGGAGGTAAACCATAGAACAAACTATTGTACCTTTGATTTGCGATTACACGCTTATAATTTTATCTATTTGTTTTGGTTTGTTTATCAGCAATGTCCTTTCTATATACATGTATCATGGATAAGTGATAACTGTGTATTAATTATGTTTGATTTTTGGTTGCATGCGACCTTGAACTAAACACCAATGATAGGTTTTCAAGGCGCACATAAAACTACTTGTGGCGACCACGATGAAAAACAGGCTTATTTTTGTCCATTTAAGAAGCGACAAAATGATTGGAATCCATGTTGTGATGATAATTGCTCATTTAAAAAATCACCCCCAAAGCCCACCGATTTTAATACAAAACCACGTCTGTACAAGTACGGCTCTGGCATGTTTAATGCTGAATTTATTAGTGAAAGTGAACATTCAAGATGTCGTTTGCGTGTCTTACACGATTCAAGGTCAATACGGAGTGTAACCTCCACGTGACTGTATGACAGCCAGCATTCTCCTCCTCATACCCCCTATCTGCCCCCTGATCCTGAAGGGGCAGTCCGCGCCATTCTTCGTGTAATGCAGCTTCAAACCGGACCAGCTTCTGTACAAAATCGACCAATCATGTCCTAGATAATTATGCTCCAAAAAGTTAAGATCTTGAGGTGCTAAACGTGGGATATGTCAGAGGGGTGCTAAACAAAGGTCTTCATGTATACATAGTTGGTTATCGCATTTCTCAAGTGTTGTCGCCCCATAGCCGGCTCACATTGTTTTGGGATGGGAAGGAAGCACTTCCTTCTGTGTCGTTGGACCCACTCAACCATTCGTCTCCACTCGTCCCTTTCCGTAAACTCCAAGAAGCTTCGGCTTGTCCCAGAATAACGAAGATGTCACGAATGACACTATCAATCATTTGGCTCCATTCGTGCCCAACTCGTGTTATTCCGGGACAATCTGAATATCCTCTTGGGGGTACCGGAAAGGGGCGAGTGATGACGAATGTTCTTGAAGGTTATGGACAGAGGCGAGTCGTGACGAATGTACGGAAAGGGTCGAGTGGTGACGAATGACCTGGCTCCACACATCGGACGACTGCTGTACTCCGAGCACAGCAAGTGCACACGCAATGCACCACAAGAGAGCATGACTGCTCTCAGAACAGAACATTTATCACTCTCGGGCCGGGATTCTCGACATATGAGGTATTATTATAGGATATATATTATATAGCACACATATCCATGGAACTATCGCTTGCTCAAGGCGGTGTTATTTGAACTGGCAGTATACAGTTGTGAATACATACAACAAAAAAGAAAACAAACAAACAAAAACAAAAAAACCCAATGAAAACCCAAAAACAAAAACTCAACTTAAAAACACTAATTCGTTTACAGTTAAACCATTCGCAATTTCCATGTCACCATGAGACTCCCTACCAAGATGTTACTGTGAGGCCTAGTCTCTGGAGATATTTAAATTATTACTCGCCCGTTGAAGATACTGCAATGTAATATTTTACGGCAATATTGCACTAGTGTAATACCGCTTGACGTATGACGTCAAAATGGTTCAAAGTTGTGACGTCACAATGCTAATGCCGATGTCGCAATTTTACTAGACCTTGCTTGACTCGCGGAAAGCTGAGCGTGATCACACTGTAAGGAATTTAGCGACAGTTTCTGTCAATTTATGTTGGCGAGAAATAAACAGAATACTAAACTCGCTTCCGTGAAATATCATTTTTATTAAACTCGTTAAAGATTTAGTATCAAACTCGCTTTCGTTGGTTTGATACCAAATCATTAACTCGTTTAATAAAAATGGTGTTAGACGGAAAGTCGTTTAGTATCCTCTATATATATAGGAACAAATAAACCCATTTACATGGAAATGAGCCTTAATGAGATTGGGAAGCTAAGGGAGCCTAGACTTATTTAGAGCTTTAACACGGTAGTAAGATCTAGGCAGTAGGGGAACTAATGCGGTCCAGGGACTGTGAAACAGATCATGTTGGATCTCACAAGGTTGTGTGTTTCGCCAGTGGCATTTCGTTGTGGGGTTTGATGCCGACACCGAACCGATCATGCTGTGAGCGGATGAGTGTGGTTTTACGCCGCTTTTAGAAATATTCCAGCAATATCACGACTAGGGACATCAAAAATGCGATCATGCAGTGACCTTTCCTGACCAAGACAGTGCCAGAGAATTCGTGAAATCTTTGGTGAATGATTTTACCGTATGGGGTCGTATAAGCAACGTATGTCATATTTGGGATTTCACTTTCTCAGTAAAGTACAGATTCTAGTACTTTTTGGTTGAGTCCAATCCCGGATTCGAACCCGCACCTTCAGAGTCAGGCACCTAATCGCCAGCACACAAAGTCAGCTGCCTAACCCGCTCAGCCACCGCGACTTCCACAAAAATGAAAGTCGGACAACTGGTAGTCTAGACTGCGTACTTTGTGCACCCCTCTGATAAGTGTGAATTGGCAGGGCTCCCACGGCCGAAAGCTATGATTACATGATGCCATTTAGAAAGTGGTCAAATGCAACATATGTCATATTTGGGATTTCACTTTCTGAGTAAAATACAGATTCTAGTACTTTTTTGGTTGAGTCCAATCCGGGATTCGAACCCGCACCTTCAGAGTCAGGCACCTAATCGCCAGCACATAAAGTCAGCCGCCTAACCCACTCAGCCACAAAAATGAAAGTCGGACAATTGGTAGTCTAACCGTACACAAAGTACGCAGTCTAGACTACCAGTTGTCCAGTTCATTTCTGTGGATGTCGCGGTGGCTGAGTGGGTTAGGTGGTTGACTTTGTGTGCTGGCGATTAGGTGCCTGATCAAAATGATACCGATGGATCACAAACTAGGTCTAAGTGGTTCATGATCAAAATTTTATTTCAACGCAGAATGTGATGAAAATGTTAGACCAAGTCTGGAAGAAAGCTACTCAACAAACCCATTTTGTTTAGATTTGCCGTGTGAAGTAAAGTAAGTGGGTAAAGTAACACCGGTACTGATGCAGGAACAGCATGCTCAGCCCTATCCCGTCCAAGTCACCATGTAAATGAAGTGACTGTGTGAGTGAGTTTGGTTTTACGCCGCTTTTAGCAATCCTTGAGCAATATCACGGCTTGGGACATCAGAAATGGACTTCACATAGTGCCAATGTGGGGAATCGAACCTGGGTCGTCGAGCAAGGGATTTAACCATTAGGCTACCCCATCGCCCTTATAAATGAAGAGAGGGATTGAGTAATGAACCAAATGTGAGTATGGAATTTGGTGTTGGGTACTGGCGCACATTCATGCAATGTTGTTAGTTAGGAGTACCGATCGTTGGACCCCTCAATCCTTGACTTTGCATCCCTCAACGGACCAAAAAGAGTGTAGAGCCTGAGCTTATATCTCTCCTGACAATGTAAAACCGCCACGTTAGTAAATTTAGTTAGTTGGTTGGTTGGTTGTTGTTTAATTCCGCACCAGTATTCCAGTTATATGGCGACAGTCTGTAAATAATCGTGTCTGGACCAGACAATCCAGTGATCAACATCATGAGCATGACCTACAGATCCCGTTAGTCGTCTCTTATGTCGATTATGTGTTGCTGATGATCAGTTCTAATCCGAATCTTCACGAGTCAGCAATATTTGCAGCTAATTGTAGTGGGGTCTACTGAAACCTGAAACAATTACGACACTACAGAGCACGTGATAAACATTCAAAACGTAAATACACTCACTTATTGCGCTTGTCAGTGTATTAGTAGTGGTAGTGCGCACTCGAACTGAGTTCTGGACAATTTGGACTGAAGTTCGTGTACGAGTAATACATCTGGTCAGCTCCCACAGTAATCTGGATGCCATGTCTTATTGTTCGAAACAGCACTGATTAGCAAACAGTGCCATGGCTGTCTTGGAGAGTCTCTCAGCACTTCTTCTTCTGGCGACATATTGTATTAGTTGGGACCCAGATGCGGGTTTAGTTCCCTCCCTCACTAAACAACAAGGCGCCCTTCCTAACGCAACCTCCAAATACCACGACGCTTTCTTCATAAACGACGGGAATGACTCAACGCACTGGACGTCTGGCGGCTGTCTCCCGTCAGCCTACATCGTGAACGGATACCTGAACGTTTTGAAGGGTAGGTGTTCTAACGAGGTATGTTCCTCCTCCTCCCACGACGCCAAACTGAGCGACGTCACCGACGGCAGCATGTACACAGGAGCGTCAATCTCGCCCATTAATGGCACAGCTGTCTTTGACTTGGCACTGAAAAAACCCGTGAAGGTGAAATATGTTTCTATTCGGGGCGTGTTCTTTGGCGACACGTTCTTGGAAATCTGGGAGGGGAATAGAACTGTGTTTACAAAAACGCTCGGTTTAGCGGATAAGTACAAGACTGAGACGTTCAACGTCTCACAGCTAACGTTGGGGAAGATCAGGGTCAAATCAGCAAATAAGTTTACCCTGACTGAGATCGATGCCTTGGGAGAGTCAGGATGCACGGAAAGAGCTTGGGTTGACTTGGGGACGGTAAAGACTATTGGTGTTATCAGAACGAGGCACTGGGCCGGAAGTGCCACGCTCGAGTCACGACTCCTGACATCTCTTGACGGCAAAATGTGGAATGAGGTAGCTAAACTTCAACCAGGGGCTTTGAGAGCAGTCTTCACAAAGTTGGATGCACCAGCTCAAACTCGGTTCATTGCTGTCGAGCACCACATTGCAGAATCCAAATATGCGAAAGCGTACGTGTTTGAGATAGATGCTTGGGATAGCCACGGACAATGGGGAGTACCCCCGAGGGGATCCCCAAACAAGGCAAGTCTGAGGGACATGTTTGGAGTGAACGGAATATGGGGGTGGGGAAACAACAAATACAGCAGCCTCCTGGACGACAAAAGCGGCCCGCGTCTGTACAACGACATCGCCTCCCACGCCAGGAACTACCACAATCTTGGATGGGATGTGAAGGACCCGGATAATGATCCGGGTTACGTCAATATGACAGCGGGCCATGGGACCAATGGTGAATGGTGGTTGAACTGGGATACGGAATACAAAGCTTGGGCAAATGCAAACCTTTCCGTAGATGCTTCGGTTCAGTTTACATCAAAAGGGGGATTTCCGCCATCAGTGTGGGGGGATGCCTTTCATGATGGGTTTAGATATGGTAAGGAGTTCGCCTCGCATTTTGGCCCAACAATAGGTAACGGGTTGATTCAAGCCATGGAGGTGGGCAACGAGCCGTGGGATTACCCAGCGGATTTCTATGCTAAAATATTGGATGGAATGTCAAGAGGAGTCAAAAGCGTTGACAAGAATCTTCTGGTCTTACCTGGTGCTTTTCAGGCTCATGATATGTTTCATGCATCAAATTATATAGGCACGCGAGTTCTCCAGCCCTTTGCTTCAAACATAGACGTTGTTAATGGTCATTTCTACAGCTTCATGGTCAGGTCAGACGGGGTCCGAGTAATGACGCACCCAGAGGACTTGGAGAGCGAGTTCAACGCCGTAACTAATCTCCTCCGATGGCGTGACGTCAATATGCCAGGGAAGCCTGTCTGGATAACCGAGTGGGGCTGGGATAGCGAAACACCGGGGGAGAGGTGTAGATACACAGAGTGTGTCACTGAGGACGCCCAGGCGTTGTATGGACTGCGTGGCCTGCTGATTTTGGCTCGTATGGGCATTCAGAAAGCCACGTGGTTCTTCTACGCTGACAGCAAGACATGTGACAATCACATCTTCTGCAGGAGTGGTCTGACATCCTCAGCACTCCATGGTTTCACCAAGAAGAAAGTTTTCCATTCTTTCCATGCCCTCATGACAACACTCGGAGACAAACATTTCCTCAAGGTACTCAAAGAGAACAGCCACCTCTATGTTTACATATTCGGCGACGTGGACAATGGAAAAGCAGGTCTATGGGCAACTGACGTTGTTGCCTGGCGACCGGTCACTGCAGACGACACAAAACCATATCAAGCCTCCTTCCGCCTTCCGACCAAACCACTGAGTGCCTGGAGAATATCTACCAAAGATGGTGTTCCAGTGCCGGCAGGTTTCACACATGCATCAGAAAGGGTGACGTTTGATGCTACCCCAGAAGTTGTTATCTTTAAGCTACCCGGATTTCCGGTATCGGAGCATGTACAAATAATTGGATGAATGTAATTGTACCACAAAATTATTTCTCTGTGTGGTTTCCTTACTGTCGTGGTGCCATTCATAGAAACTGCACTTTGTCGACCTTGACGCAAAAGGTCCTCAGTAGATGCAGTCGTCCTCATCGTTCTAAGACTGCAACGTTCCCACTTCGTTGTCAGCTGAAGGATGTCGTCTCTTTCGAGGGTTTTCAGCAGTTTATGGGAAAAAATATATTCACGGAAATGGAAACAAAATGTGTTTGTTTTTTGCGTTTATTTGTATATTACTTCATTAGAATATGTTGTTTTAACAGATATTTAAACCACAATGTTTTTCCCATCAAGACCTTTTAATTTGATCTTCTAATCATCATCCAAAATACGTCAACACATGTAGAAACATGCCATAACTCACGACATAATCAAAATTGGGTGGTAACAACTGCCTGCAGCACTGTTTAGACAGTAAGATGTTTTTATGCGTGCGTTGCCATAGCGATTGTGCAGCAGACAATCAAACTGACAATACAAATGAATCTGCTTTTGCTTGATCCGGTTGATCTGATAATGTATGCACGAGAATGCATGAATAGATTAATATAAGTAGGACGTCACGGGGCCGGAAAGGTCAGTGCAAGGTGGGTGTTGTAATGTAGCCATGCTATTTTGTAGAAAACCCTTTATAATAATGAAAATAATAATAATAGTGAGTATTTGTAACTGGGCCTGTATCCGTGGATTCGATGCTCGCTCAAGGCGCTGCAAAAAAGGTGAATGTATGTTTAACGTATATGTGACGTTACTAATAGTTAGAATTAAAAAAGAAGAAAGATCTAAGAGAAGCTATGGAGAAGTAATAGGTTTTCAGAAGGGACTTGAAAGAGTTCAATGATTCGGCACATTTGATTTCAGCTGGCAGTGAATTCCAAATCAATGCAGCGGTGTAGGTAAAGGTCCTCTGACCATAGGAGAGAATTCTTTGGGAACTGTAAGTAATGCTGATTCTGGGATCTGAGACATCTTGCATACGGTGTAAGAAGTTTAGATAAGACGCGAAAAACTAAAGCAAAGTGTAATGAACAGAGCTAGTATGTTGCCCTGAATAGACAGGAAGCACCTGTCAATCCAGTTTCAATTGAGCGCGCGTGACATCTCACGTGACATCTCTACATTCAAACAGCCTGCTCTCGCCACAGAGTTTTTGAGGAATACAGGGTGTGTGTTGAAGGAACATCATACCACTATGGAGACGGGTTGTGTCAACAGGGTTCGGGAGTCTGAATCTTCAAGTCATGAAAAATGTGTAGGCGAATAAATTTTACACAGAATGTATCCTGTATAAGTGTAACACCATACAAGTAGTGGACAGTTGTTATATTTAAATGCTACCGACATAGTTCATGCTAGATTTTCCGCTCATGAAATATATCGTCATGGAAAGTTTGATTTTGACCCATGTAATCTAGCACGGTGTATACAGTTTGCGCAGCGTGATCTTTTGAAAATAAATGCTTCGAAATACGTATGGATAGAAACCTACCTGTCATTCAGAAAACTGGTTATTCACGTAGCAGCGTAACAGGACCTTAAAGAAAATATATATCGTGGGAATTTTTTAAACGCAGAAGAGAATAAGCATCTATAGGAACAGAAAGAAAACGTTATTTCATAATCATTCAACAAGTAAAGAAAATCTACAGGAAAAAAACGTGTGGTTCTGTATATTTATGCTCAGTCTTGATGCCCAGTGATCTTAAACACGTTGGAATATAACAATATATTTACGGTTTCTAAGCATGGAGTAGAGATATACAGTATGGTTCAAAATTATTGAGAATAGCTAAAGCATTTCATATTATTAAACGAGAACAAATCAGATAAAATTGAATGTATTGTGAAAATGAACTGACCTTTTCATGTTGTGTAGGTAACAATTTAATATTTTATCAAGTCTCCTTGAGCTTCACGGCACAGTCTAAGACGGGTAGGCATACTTCCTATCAGAGAGGTTAGTGTCTCGTGAGTTATGCTGTCCCAGTATCGGACCACTTCTCTCTTCATGTCTTCAATTTTTGTCAACCCCTTTTGATTCACACATTCCTTCATCATCCCCCAAATGTTCTCAATGGGATTTAAGTCAGGACTGTATGCAGGAAATTGTAATGCAGTCACATTTTTCTCCTGAAACCACTGCTTGGCATGTTTTGCGGTGTGTTTAGGATCATTATCTTGCTGCAAAATCCAGTCATTTCCATAAAACACATGTGCACTTGGAAGGAGAAAATTATCTAATATGTTAGTGTAGCGTTGACTTGTCAGATTTCCCTCAAACACACACAGCGAGGTCGTTCCTAATAAGGGTATCCCTCCCCATACATGAAACTTTGGGCTGTATTTAGGTCGTCGATACAACGGTGCTGACGCAGACTTTGTCCATATTTTCACATTATCGGGATATACCCATATTGAGCTTTCATCAGTAAAAATCACATTTTCCCAGTCAAAGTTTTCATGTGCCAAACACCACTCAACACGCCTGTCTTTATGTTCTTGTTTCATGAGAGGAGAAGGAATTCCAGTCTTTTTCTCCCATCCAAGATCAATCAAATTTCTTCTAACTGTAGATTTTGATACAACTGTTGATCCCCTTTCTATCATTTCATACCTGATGTTGGAGATGCTTGCCCTTTGCTTTTTAGACGCTAAAATTCCCAGCCGGACGCGATCTGAGAAGTCCAATTTTCTAGGTCTCCCTGCTCCTTTCTGGTGCCCAAAATCCTTTCCCTCTTTAAAATTCTTCCTAATCCTATACACAGTAGAAAGAGGAGTTCCTGTTCTCTCTGCCAGTGTATTTACATCATCAATTCCTTGATTACACAACTCAAAAATCAACCTTCTTTTATCTTCAGCAGACATTGTTGACAGTGCTGAGGAAAATGACGTCTGCTACAAATTCAGGGGAGGTAACTCTAATTGTACTATACTCAGTAGGCCAAGATGAGTTACCTCCCTTATACCATTACTTAGTTTTAAGTATCAGTGAATCAGTTGAGGTGTTAGGATAGCTCAAAGTAAGAAGAAAAATTCTCAATAATTATGAACCAGACTATAGCTATAAAGTCCGCGTTTCGGGCTTGTCTCGCCGCACTTGCATCATGTTTACACACGTTTCTGCATTATCCATTTTACATGATACACGGTGTGCACTCACAACTGCACACCAAACTTTTCAGTAGTGTGAGTGACATCAGCCATGACTGCATAACTCAGCAGCTGTGTACATAGCGTCAGTAGGGTCGAGAGACGACAGTCACCGCCTCTCCCTCGTATGAAACACCCACCCAACCTCACAGCTCATTTAGCTCATCAAAACTATTCATGAAGTTTTTTTCCCCGTGTGAACATGCAAACATATCGCTTGCGTTGGAAGCTAAACTGAAAATCCACCTGGTTAGATGTTATCAGTTAATATCAGCAAACCCACCTTGTCAAGCATCCACGATAAAGAACCCGCCCCTAAAGGTGGGAGATCAGTCCGAGACAAACAGCAACCTTCTCAACATCACCATCTGTGTGTTTTTGGCGAATTCGGATCCTACATTATTAACTCAAGATGGATTCAAGCATTGGGTACGTGTAGTTTATTTATGTTCACGTTTAAATTTGTGGGTTTTGCTATTTCTTGAAAGAGTGTTAGTCACGGTGTATCACTTTCCTCAGACTTCAAATCATTCAGAAAATACTCTTGTCCAGAATGCGGGAGTAACCATTCTTCTCAAAAAATGTCAACCGTCATAGGAGATCAGTTTTATGTGTGAGAGGCGCAGTAAATCGTACACAACAGTACAGAAATTAAACCAGCATGAATACGGCGTCATGCTGGAATGATCTGAGATGTGGTCACTGCCGTCTGGAACCTGTGTAGGAGATGAGTCAACAGCATTCATCTGCCCTTACTCTGGGACGCCCAGAACGGGGGTGGTCGGAGACGTCAGTAATGTTTCCATAACGCCTGACCGGAGTATACCCACATCACCTAATTTTGCATACCATGGCCGATACAAAGTTCACAGTCAACAGAAAGAAAGAGCCAATATACTGGGGCTGTACTGAATCTCGCTGTAGGGGTACAATCCGGACTGTAGAGGACCGACAAACAGGGACTGGAACGGGCCATGCCCCCCCACTAGTTTTCCGTCTGAGGTGGATGCATTCAAGCCCAGACTGCTTGTCCATGCTGCAGCTGATACCACGCCCATACCCTAGATCATAGAAACAGATCCACGATGACGAACTTTCAACTCTGAGGAAGATTGCTGGCGTAATTCAAGAGGATTACCTCCAGTTTATCTCAACATTTGATGTAAGCGGTCACCCATGTACAGACAGCGTCAGAAGACTGATTTACCTGTTTTAAAGGAGAATGGCTGTAGTTTAGTAGATTATATATTATGTTCAACTAGCTTGTTTCCTAATATTGTTGATTTTAATGTGCACACCAGAGACGAGTCGAATCGCTTCCCTTTAAGTGTGAATATGCAACATTCCCCGAATTCACTGGAGTGAGGATAACATACGTTTGTAGGATGTCTAATCCAATTTTACACGATGTCAGCCTAGATCAGCGTTGTGACCTCCCGAATACGATCATAGACTCGGCAGTAGACAAACTGACAACAACTTTAAATTATAAACCTGTGCAGTGTGCAGTAGCTTACAGTCAAGGGGCAACCCGTAAAATAAACGAAAACCCAACTTGTGGTGTGATGATGAATGTGAACAACGGAAAATGAAGAAAATGTTAAATCTGAACTAATTAAAACTAACAATGAGTGAGTGAATGAGTTTAGTTTTACGCCGCACTCAGCAATATTCCAGCTATATGGCGGCGATCTGTAAATAATCAACAAAATGATCATCGATCTGTGCAATTGGAAACAGATGACATGTGTCAACCAAGTCAGCAAGTCTAACCACCCGATCCCATAGTCGCCTCTTACGAAAGCATAGTCGCCTTTTACGAAAGCATAGTCGCCTTTTACGAAAGCATAGTCGCCTCAAAACTAACAGGAGATAGGGACAAGTTACGTGAATAATGCAGAGAGGAATAGTTATAGGTCTATATGAAAGAAAAATATAAAGAAAACTGAACTTGAAAATAGTGAAGTTAAATATCTTGTGACAAGACTTTCTGGAGTAAAGTCAAGTCACTAACTGGGTCTCAAAGCCAATCTAGCACCACCACGTGGACAGAGTGGACGTGCTATTTTACAAGTGTAGGTAATACAACTGATGCATCTGTTGGCGATCGGATGATTCATGATGCTTAAAGATTGTTTGACTTTATTGATGGACCAGATCGTGTCGACTGTGAAATCGATAATGACACTGATAATGATGTTGATTGTATGTTAACAGTGATATAGCTCCAGAGGAGGTTGAAACAGCAGTAAAAGACTTGAAGTGTGGGAAAGCAGCTGGGCCAAATGGCATTAAGACTAAAATGACCATTTACTGTATCCAAGAAAATCGCCTTATTTGGTGTTAATTTATGATTATGTTCTCAGCTCCGGTGTATACATCATCTGATGTACTTTAAAGAAATTAAGTCACTTTTAAATCTTGAATATTATGTAAATTTCATCAACCAAATAACTGTTATGAGCTACATTTGCCTTCTCAAAATAAATTCCTCCCTGCAATATAAGAGGAGTGTGAATGTGTTTGAGTGTGCTTCCTATAATGCAATCATAGACATAGATATATACTTGTAAATAGACAGTTACACTAGTCTCTAACTATGATAATATGTTAACTAGTAAGTGTAGATAATGTAACTAGCAATTGTATTTTAGCGCTTTGGGCGAGATATTCATCCTGCAATGGCTCTCTATAAGTGTCCTATTATTTACAGATTACCTATGTACATTGTTGCAATTACATCAAAGAGGTTCTTGCTTGTAGAAAAATGTTACATTAGCCATTTAATTGAATTACTTTGTACAATTGCTCCTATTCCACGAACATGTACTCCCCTTCACATGTATTGTACATGGGACGATGGCCTACAAACCGAATTAAAAAAACAACGACGACTCTGCTGTGTTCACACCTGTATTTATGTATAAAGACACTGTGCCTATATTTATATCTTCGAAGTGAATAGTTTCTTTTTGTGGCACGTATTTATTGTTTGCTAATAATCTTAGCATAATTAATCTATCGTAATGTTTTATTAACTTTGGAAATGCATGAAAAATGGAGTCGATCTGTTTTTCAGTACATTACTAGGGATTTTATTAATTACCTACATGAATATATTTTTGTATATACACGTATAAGAAGGAAAGGTTTCTGAACAAAACGACATAATGTTATCTGTCCCGTTTCGAAGGCATTCTGATTGATAACGTAAAGAAGTGGAACAATTCTGTTCAATGCTACAACACATAAATGAACACAATATGCAAATATCGTAAATGTTCAATAATATCAAACGGTTACAGTGTTTTAGGATATATCGCTCAATATCCACATAAAGGAACAATCTCCATCTGTTCCATGTCACGTGCCTTATTTTAATACTGCAATATATATATATCGTTACGGGTTACCATGCCTCGTGATACATGTGATGTCATCCTGAAAACTAGTCAATACCGGAAGATAGCTCCACCCAGCTGGATGAGTCTGTCCTGCAGTGCCCTCCTTTCAGGGTGTACACCATGTAGCACCATCCCACTGAGGAATACCGTTAAATAGCTCCACCCGGAGAGGCCATCATGCAGTCCCCTCCTTCCCAGGTGTAGTAGGATCCCACAGAACAATACCATTACATAGCGTCACAAAGATGGGCGTAGCTTTCACGTATTTACCTCCTGAAGGATGTCCGGCAGTGTATACATGGACAGTAAAGTTAGACGTAGTAAGGTAGGTTGCGGTTCATTAATCATAGTTGTTGTCGACTTCGACGCAAAAAGACCTTAAGTAGATGCAATCGTCCTCATCTTCCAACGACTACAAGGGTCAAGCTACGTCATCAGCTGAGTGATGCCGCGCGTCTTTCTAAGGTAACTGCTTTTTCAGCAGTTTTAGTAGAAAACTAAAGTATTCACGGAAATGGATATATTCCTGTACCCCATGTAGTGCGTTTATTTGTTAATTACTTCAGTAAAATAGGTGTTTTGAACAGATATTAAAACAACAATCTCATTTTCGTTTTCCCATCAACAGATTTTAAGTTGGTCTTCTAATCATCATAAAAAAATACCGCTTTACCCGTAAAAATACAAATCAACACATGTAAAAAAATGTTATAACTCTCGTCAAAATCAACAATGGATGGTAACAATTACCAGCAGTTCTGTTAGACGGGAAGATTGTGCAATTGACGACCAAAGCTGCAAATGAAATAGAAACATAGTAAACTTTCAACAAGAGTACAGATATTGTGTGTACATCAGTAAGGAAAAAGGAAAAAAAAATAATGGTATGTGACGTTTTTCATAAAACATACTGGACAACATAAGTTAGGGATTTTTCTGTTTTTATGATTGATATTGCATCAGTGTTTCAATGAATGAATAGGTCATTATTCATAATTTCAAACTTTACATATATCCCTAGCTATTTTTGCCCAGTACATTGTCCACGCGATATTGTCACGGTTTGCACTCCTGTAAACACATCTATTTCGAATGATTATGCTAAAGATATTAAAAGCAGAACTTGTTGTGGTGTATGCCGTGTGTGGTTGTGTATGCCCTGTGTATGGCGGTATGTATACCCAGTGTGTGGCCGTGTATGTCCTGTGTGTAGTGGTGTATGTCCTGTGTGTGTGTGTGTGTGTGTGTGTGTGCTGTATGTCCTGTGTTTGGTGGCGTATGCCCTGTGTGTGGTGGCGTATGCCCTGTGTGTGTGCATGCTGTGTGTGGTCGTGTGTACTATGAGTGGTGGTGTGTGCTGTGTGGAAGATTTGAGCGTCTATGAGCCTTGTATGTGCCCTTTATGTATCGATGTGTCCTGTATGTAGCGATGTGCGCTATATGTAGCGTTGTGCCCTGATTGTAGCCATAGAGTCTTGAACACGTGCTCGCTTGCTCATTTATTTGAAGACGGAATGATGAAAACCTCTCTAGTATCATTTAATCATAGATTTGTTCAGTGAGGTATTTGTTTTGTAATGCACACAATCTTTTTTTCAGAAACCACAGCCTCATGTCTTCAAAGCTGCCCAGAAAGCTATTTCTCCTTCTCGTCCTATTTCTACTAGCGTATCTCACCTACCCGCAGACTAAATTTAACAAATGCACTCTCCCAGAAAATCTTTCCAGACTGTCAGATATCATACTAGGAGAAAACTTTGTTCAAAATAAGGCAAGGTCTTTATTTTTTGAAAGAATTACGGAAGACGAGAGAGAACAATTCAGAAATTTGATGAGAGTGTTTCATGACAAAGCCGGGTCGAACATTACATATTTCTTGTACGCGGGTTCGCTTTTGGGATCTTACTCCCACCACGGGATGATTCCTTGGGACGACGACATTGACATCATAGTCAGGTACGCCGACAAGGAAGTGTTGCTGAAAGCACTGGAGTCCTTAGCCCCAAGGTATGAGTATACTGAAGGCTCATCCAGCTGGAAGTTTTATCAAGCCAATTCCTCAGAGGCTGGGCTGAAGCCTTGGAAGTGGCCCTATCTAGATATATTCTTTTATTATGAATATCCAACATATATTCAGGATGCTAGAGAGGAGTATAAGAAGTTCAACACAAAGGACGTGTTTCCTTTAAGCACTCGGCCATTCATGGCCATGACACTGCCAGCTCCAAGAAACACTCTTGAGTTTTTGAGAGTAACGTATGATATCGATATGTGCAAGGCCAATTCGTTCGACCACAAGAGGGAAGTACACATTTCGTGTAATTATGTAACAACACTCCCATGCCATCTTCTTAGGGATCGGTTTCCGTTTGTCCGTAGGGTGAAGGAAGGAAACAAAACAGTTGAGATACTAGAGGATCATTTACTCCTTATGGCTAAGGAGAGGGAGCATGAAACAGCACAGTAGGATAAGTGCCTAACTACGACACATAAGAGTTTACATGACCACAGGGATTTGAAGATAAGTGCCGAACTAGTGTACTGCAGAGTTTTCATGAACATGGGGATTTGCAGATAAGAGCCGAATTAGTGTACTGCAGAGTTTTCATGAACATGGGGATTTGAAGATAAGAGCCGAATTAGTGTACTGCAGAGTTTTCATGAACATGGGGATTTGAAGATAAGAGCCGAATTAGTGTACTGCAGAGTTTGCATGAACATGGGGATTTGAAGATATGAGCCGAATTAGTGTACTGCAGAGTTTTCATGAACATGGGGATTTGAAGATAAGAGCCGAATTAGTGTACTGCAGAGTTTTCATGAACATGGGGATTTGAAGATATGAGCCGAATTAGTGTACTGCAGAGTTTTCATGAACATGGGGATTTGAAGATAAGAGCCGAATTAGTGTACTGCAGAGTTTTCATGAACATGGGGATTTGAAGATATGAGCCGAACTAGTGTACTGCAGAGTTTTCATGAACATGGGGATTTGAAGATAAGAGCCGAATTAGTGTACTGCAGAGTTTTCATGAACATGGGGATTTGAAGATAAGAGCCGAATTAGTGTACTGCAGAGTTTTCATGAACATGGGGATTTGAAGATAAGAGCCGAATTAGTGTACTGCAGAGTTTGCATGAACATGGGGATTTGAAGATATGAGCCGAATTAGTGTACTGCAGAGTTTTCATGAACATGGGGATTTGAAGATAAGAGCCGAATTAGTGTACTGCAGAGTTTTCATGAACATGGGGATTTGAAGATATGAGCCGAACTAGTGTACTGCAGAGTTTTCATGAACATGGGGATTTGAAGATAAGAGCCGAATTAGTGTATTGCAGAGTTTTCATGAACATGGGGATTTGAAGATAAGAGCCGAATTAGTGTACTGCAGAGTTTTCATGAACATGGGGATTTGAAGATAAGAGCCGAATTAGTGTACTGCAGAGTTTTCATGAACATGGGGATTTGAAGATATGAGCCGAATTAGTGTACTGCAGAGTTTTCATGAACATGGGCATTTGAAGATAAGAACCGAATTAGTGTACTGCAGAGTTTTCATGAACATGGGGATTTGAAGATAAGAGCCGAATTAGTGTACTGCAGAGTTTTCATGAACATGGGGATTTGAAGATAAGAGCCGAATTAGTGTACTGCAGAGTTTTCATGAACATGGGGATTTGAAGATAAGAACCGAATTAGTGCACTGCAGAGTTTTCATGAACATGGGGATTTGAAGATAAGAGCCGAATTAGTGTACTGCAGAGTTTTCATGAACATGGGGATTTGAAGATATGAGCCGAATTAGTGTACTGCAGAGTTTGCATGAACATGGGGATTTGAAGATAAGAGCCGAATTAGTGTACTGCAGAGTTTTCATGAACATGGGCATTTGAAGATAAGAGCCGAATTAGTGTACTGCAGAGTTTTCATGAACATGGGGATTTGAAGATAAGAGCCGAATTAGTGTACTGCAGAGTTTTCATGAACATGGGGATTTGAAGATAAGAGCCGAATTAGTGTACTGCAGAGTTTTCATGAACATGGGGATTTGAAGATATGAGCCGAATTAGTGTACTGCAGAGTTTTCATGAACATGGGGATTTGAAGATAAGAGCCGAATTAGTGTACTGCAGAGTTTTCATGAACATGGGGATTTGAAGATATGAGCCGAATTAGTGTACTGCAGAGTTTTCATGAACATGGGGATTTGAAGATATGAGCCGAATTAGTGTACTGCAGAGTTTTCATGAACATGGGGATTTGCAGATAAGAGCCGAATTAGTGTACTGCAGAGTTTTCATGAACATGGGGATTTGAAGATATGAGCCGAATTAGTGTACTGCAGAGTTTTCATGAACATGGGGATTTGAAGATAAGAGCCGAATTAGTGTACTGCAGAGTTTTCATGAACATGGGGATTTGAAGATAAGAGCCGAATTAGTGTACTGCAGAGTTTTCATGAACATGGGGATTTGAAGATAAGAGCCGAATTAGTGTACTGCAGAGTTTTCATGAACATGGGGATTTGAAGATAAGAGCCGAATTAGTGTACTGCAGAGTTTTCATGAACATGGGGATTTGAAGATAAGAGCCGAATTAGTGTACTGCAGAGTTTTCATGAACATGGGGATTTGAAGATAAGAGCCGAATTAGTGTACTGCAGAATTTTCATGAACATGGGGATTTGAAGATATGAGCCGAATTTGTGTACTGCAGAGTTTTCATGAACATGGGGATTTGAAGATAAGAGCCGAACTAGTGTACTGCAGAGTTTTCATGAACATGGGCATTTGAAGATAAGAGCCGAATTAGTGTACTGCAGAGTTTTCATGAACATGGGCATTTGAAGATAAGAGCCGAATTAGTGTACTGCAGAATTTTCATGAACATGGGGATTTGAAGATAAGAGCCGAATTAGTGTACTGCAGAGTTTTCATGAACATGGGAATTTGCATTCTCTTCCCACAGTGGTTACTTGTCATATCTTCCTACGTAACCTCTGTTCTAATACGGCCATATTTCGCGATTCTCATACAATTCTCTAGCAGCAAAAAAATGGCAGCAGATTTATCTCCCTTTTTTCTGTCAAGTCAGAACACATGTTACATCGACCTAGATTCAACTTGATAAATGCGAGCAATGTGGAGAAACAAACATGACATGACTGAGTTCTGTCTAGAACAAAACCTTGAATATCGCGCTCGGGAAGAGGTTCTAGTTTTACCGAGATATTGCGAACGATCACTTTTGAAACAAGGTCGCTGATTGCACTACTAAATCTGATTCCCTCCAATCACGACTCTTGAACACTCGCACCATGAAAGGGTCGTATTAGAACAGAGGTTCGTAGGAAGATATGACAAGTAACCCCTGTGGGAAGAGAATGGGGAATTTGCAGATAAAAGCCGAATTAGTGTACAGCAAAGTTTTCATGACTATGGGAAATTGCAGATATATGCCGAACTAGGGCACAAAACTACAGTCCAACTACCACACGAAGGAACCGTATCTCCCAAAGTTTCTTACGCTGGAAAATGAACGTTTCATGCTGGATCAGACCCTTGAAGGTCCCTGGGTAGAATAGGCCTTCAGCAACCCATGCTTGCCATAAAAAGGCGACTATGCTTGTCGTAAGAGGTGAGTAACGGGATCGGATTGTCAGGCTCGCTGACTTGATTGACACATGTCATCGGTTCCCAATTGCGCAGATGGATGCTCATGTTGTTGGTCACTGGATTGTCTGGTCCAGACTCGATTATTTACAGCCCGCTGCCATATAGCTGGAATATTGCTGAGTGCGGCGTAAAACAAAACTCATTCACTCACTCACTCATACTGTAGCAATATGAACAACGTTTGAAAGCTATGTATCATTTAGCTGTCAAATTTGCACACGCTTACGAAGGTTTTGAAATAAACAAACACTCAACTCTGTATTTACATCTTTGTCATTAGTATGTAAATCTGGCCATAGTTTTCAGACATATACAGCAGCCGAAATGCTTAATCACACAGTATTTCCAATATTCCAGTTTTGATTGTAATAAATGATACAGTTTCTTTTCTAAGTTTACTAGGGTTCGAAATATGAATATTTTCTTAGGCGGGGAAACATTTGTAAATTTATTTTTTTAAGTGTCTTCGTGGCCTGAAAAACATTTGCATCATTCCGGATATCACGGGCATGTATGTGAACACTTTTTATATGCTTATGCTACCAGTATTGAAACAAAATTGTCACAGACAAACTGATGTTCACATTGCGTTATTCACATACGCTGAATGCTTCATGGCTCATGCACGTGAAGGCCTGTTTGAGCAAAGCATTGCCATGCATGACTTATTTAAATAAGTCACCACCTTAATCACTTCGCTTCAATCAATTGTCACATTAGACAGATGTGAGTGGAAGAAAAAGTTACATATACTGAACAGCAAAAGAAACGCAAACTTGGTTTCTTTGTCAAGTTTTTAACAGGAGACATAAACATGAACGCTTGTTTTGAGATTTATATTTTTCGAAACAAGCGGGTTTTTTTCTGTTCAGTATATGTTACAGACTTTAATGCTGTCATTAACATTGTGGTTTGATAGTTATGGAACATGTTGTTACTTACTCTGTTCATGCGACATTACAATTTGTGACATCTTCCTCATTCGTGCATCATACAACACAGTTCTTGAGTCTCATGATTCCTGCTTTCGGTCAACAGCAAGATATCTGTAGACGTAATAGAAAGCTGCTCAAATCTTCATTTGCTGACAGGTGCATGTACTTACAAACATTGTTGTTATACTTTCAACGTTCTTTGAGGTATACTTGTTTTCAAATGTATTGCTTTCGTATTTTGAGCAACGCTGCAGGTTTTCTGGAGGCCTGGAGACGTACCAACGGATTAACGCCTTGAACAGGTACCTCCCTTAGTTTCTCTGTTTCCTGTAAACAACGGATAATTGGAAAATATTCGTACATACAACGTGCTTTGATTGAGTTTTTCATTTTTCCATAAAATCAGATATTCACTATCCTAAATAAATGTTGATCAGTTTACAGTGGAAACTATATAAAGATTAAACCATGATTAAATATGGTGATTAGGTTGTATAGCTGTGTGGTATTTCACAAAAAAGGAGAACAAGATGTCAAGGAGACATCCATCTTCATTTGAAGTGTGCTTGCGGGAACGGATAGCACAGTTTGCCCAAACACACGCAAAGTCAAGTCACCACAAACCATGGGTCATTGTATTTGCTATTTCTGTGTTTGTCGGGAAATAATCAATTTATCCTGCTTATATGGATAACCTCTTCCATTGCCCAGCCCATAAACATGCCACAACAAACAATCAACAAACACACGTAAACCTAACCAAATGTCATACACAGCGTGCAAGTTGAATACTGGACCTTCAACAGGTTCATAGTCTGAGATTAAATCAGAAATATTGGAATGATCTTGAAAAACCAATAAGCATATCCACCTATCCAGTGTTCCATTCACAGTCACAGTATCCTAGCACCGTATTCAATGCGCAAGGCCCTGAATGCAATGAATAACTCCGTTTACACTGAATTAGCCCCACTGAGCTCCAATATTCAGAACCAGTGTTAGTGTCATTTTTGGACTATTGCATTGCAGAAAGGGTTGGACAGACAGTTTGGAGTATGAGAAAGCCCACTGGACCCGAGGATGCAGAGATAAAGTGGCTGTTACAAGGAGGGAAACACATGTTGAAAACAAATCTTATCTCCTAGTAATATTAGTATTCGGATTTTGGAAAATCAATCTATAGATCTGGGCAAGCAGAGCGTCCTTCATTTAAAACACGTTGATCACAGCTGGTGGCGCCATAATGCATGCTGGAACAATGCAGTTTACTACAGCTGATTTGGTAGAGTTCATCTGGGCAATGTCTGTCAATATTTTAGGAATGGCGTTGTATTGTTCACGTTCACCAGCTGATGAAGATAATCGTTCAGGAGGGCCAATTCGAGGATGCGCTAACTATTGTCAGTTCATTAACTTTCTGTTTGAGTGACCACGTAGTCATGCGACATACTGAAATCGTGAAATGAACGACAGTTGGTCTTTTCGTATCTATCTAAGCGAGGTCACTCACTGCTGTCAATATATCTATATATACGATTCCAAGTCTTTAACGCAAAAATCTAACTCTCAAGCATCTGCTTACGCCTATACGGACATCTGTACTAAATAGCTGATAGTGATAAAATGTAACTAGACAATTCCCTCTCTAAGGTACGACTTCTGCAGAGACCAACTGATTCTGGCCACATATATTGTGACGTCTATAATAACACTTGGAATGACCTACAATCCATTTGACGAGACTGACCATGCATACATTTATTAACCACTCGCAAACTAATAAACATAACATACTCAACAAAACGCTGATCATAATCAGAACATCATACCAACTCAGAGAGGTTTTTGCAGAATTTTTTTCCTTGAAATAAAAAAGTTCTTTAACACACTATCATTTAAAATACTGACACAGTTCACTATTTGTTACGAGCGAGGAGTGCACAGAAAGGGACAGCAAGATGTGCGAGGAAGCATGGGGACAGCACAGCACAGGTTAATGAACATATAATTTTCTGGGTACTTGTGCACTTGCTTCTCAAACACCTGGCTGTGCCTTTCTCTGCACTCCTCCCTCGTAACAAACAAAACAGGCTTCCGGGTGGACGTTTCAGCTTGATTCATGTGCATGTTAAAGTCAAGAACACGAGGTGCAGCCACAGGCGCTCGTGCCATTGCGAGGATTAAAGCATATATTTTTTTATAACATGAAATGTTTGAGATGACCCCCAAATTGAAACGCTTCACAGTACAATATGTCTAGATATACTGTACTGTGAAGCGTTCCAAGTCGGGGCTCATCTCAACATTTGCATGTTTAAAACATCTTTAATCCTCGCAATGACACGAGCGCCTGTGGGTGTAGCTGCAAGAGGCTGACCCTGTTGTGTACTTCAGCATGTAGGTGTCGACCTGAAACATGCTCCTGTAATCTTGACACGGTTGATATTGACTAAAATATCAACTGACAATACACTATGACTATGAGGAACAGTGGTGAATGGGTGAATTTTGTTTTACGCCGCACTCAGAAATATTCCAGCTATATGGGAGCGGTCTGTAAATAATCGAGTCTGGACCAGACAAATGAAAAGTGATCAACAGCATGAGCATCGATCTGCGCAACTGGGAACTAATGACATGTGTCTTACGACATTTTATGGCAAGCATGGACTGCTGAATATTAGAAACAATAGATACGAATTGATACGAACGGTTAAAGACTAACGGTTAGAGACTAATGGATAAAGACTAACGGTTAAAGCGTCCGTTCGTCACTCTGACGACCCGAGCTCGATTCCTCATAGGCGTACAGTGTGAAACGCCATATCTGGTTTCCCCGCCGTGATATTCTGGAATATTGCTACAAAGCGGCATACCATACTCACTCACTCACTCACTCACTCACCCCTTGTACTGTACAGTGCCAACTAAACATATATATGGTTAATAATTCTATGAGAAAAATATAGTTTCAATACAAATTACCTTTAATTTGTAAACTTTGATTCATTTTCTTTTTTTTTTCAAATGCTCTATTGAAATTGACCTTTGACCTTACCAACATATTCTTGCTATGAGTATATGTATAGGTAATACTATTGTCCACAATTTTAAATCATGATCTGAGCATTCCAAAACTACTATTGCAATGAAAATGGGTCAGTCCAAATCGGTTATTAAAGAGTAATTAAATTGAACCATTCAGTTTCTGTTATAACATTGCGATAAGTGGCATGACATGCTGAACCTTGAAAGGGCCCCTGAACGGTTGTCACACACGGCATCTGATGACGAACGGCTTCATAGCAAAGCTAAATAATTCCTGATTGTGTAGAATCACATCTAGTTCGATATCTAACACTGCACCACATTTCACCATTTTGTGGGGTCTGGCTTCTCGACAATTTGACCACAGTGCACACAAGTCATAACTGATAGTGGCATTCGTGACCAACCCGTGTTGCTCGGGGACAAACCGAATAATGACTCATTCGTCAACGCTCGCCCCTTTCCGTCAACTCCAAGAAGACTCGTGCCCCTCTGGAAGGATTACATACTGGCGTAGGAACACAAGAACTACTTGAAACAGGAACGATAACTCCATTCCTGTTTAATTCCAATGCTACTCAATATCACCGGGGTACTCATGCATTTCATTGCTGTTTTTTTGTTGTTGTTTGTTTGTTTGTTTGTTTGTTTTTTTTGGTTTTTGCTTATTTATTTTAAGGAATTAATACAGGAATTAAGGAAGAACACACTTGTTGAAGACGTATTCTGGCGTAATTATTACCAAATGTTCGTCTTTCATTTCCAAGTATATTTCTGAAAAGGATATGACAATCACAAATGGGATTTGCTTTTTTTGATTGTGCAGATAAAATTCATACAAAATACAGCTACATTAAATCCAAAAACCATACATCAAAAAATTACTTTTAAATATTTTTCGAACTGAACATTCGTGTAACCTTTTAAAAATAAATTAGCTGGCAAAAATAAAATGATCAAACAAAAGTTACAGTAAAATATTCCCAGAGATTTGAAATATAAGCCCAATGTCAATGTTGTTCAGTTACATTCAGATATGGTCATATTGTTTAGAAACATTCCCTGAAACTGTTAGACGCGCACGTACAATCACCACAGCAAGACCAGAATATACCGAGAGCCGTCATATCTTTGAATTTATCACCGTAAAGGGCATGATTCCTACCGTCCTATGGCCCATTTAGGCCACATCTGTGATATTTAAGGTCCTTTTGACAGTCAGACCGAAGACCTTTGCTGAAGAGTTCCTTGGATGGGTGACCGTGTTTGTCAGCTTGACTCCTGAGAGTTTCTAGGATTTCAGTCCTGCCCCACAACAAGGCACATAACACATGTGATCTCACCGTAGCCAAGTGAATTTGTTCAAAATTGCATCTGTTCACCCAGCAGAAAGTGGGTACCTGATGGAATACGTCATGTAACCAATAACATTTTAACGCCTAACAGGCTGCTTGGGTTAAATCGGGGTAATAATAATCAGATTTGATTGGGTGCTTCGAGCATGCATTGTGCATGGAGTAATGCGCATGATAAATGGACCTTTAAAAGAGTCTATATTGAGCGTGTGGAAAGTGTGCTTCACTTTGAAGAGAGTGTTTTGGTTTTTTTTCACAAAACTGAACATTCGTGTTACCTTGCTGCCATAGGCCTCCTGGAATTTGGAAATATATACGCTGAATAAAAATGTAGAAAACCAGAAACGTCCGACTGAAATATCCCCGAGACGTGAAATGTAAGCCCGGGGTTAAAGATCGAAGTTGATTTGTTATACATGCATATATTGTTTCTCAACGCTTAGATACTTTTGCTTATAATTCTTAAACAAATGTCTAAGAGCGCATGTAATATCACCAAAACACGCCCTCATGTTCACCAGAAATAGAATGACAGTTGTACATTCATTTTGGGCCCATGGGAGTCTCTATGTTAAGAAAAGCACGTGTACGTGCCTAAATCTCCCACCATTCCCACCAGGCAGAGATTTTTGAAGCTCTCTTAGCGCTAAGATAGTCGTATGTGCCATACGTTAACAGACAGACATACATACAGACATATGTATTCGGTAATGTGGACCTAACGTCCTACAATACAATTGACAGATACAATATTTTACAATGTCACGAGTTAATTTCAAGAATAATGCTTAAACATGTGTTTCAAAAACAGAGCAATTGATTTAATAACACGTGGATCTTGAGACTGTAGTACATTTATCATGATTTGTTCACACTGAGGCATGGCATTCAGCTGCGGCAAGCACTTCTGGCGAAACATTAACGTACGACTATCTTAGCGCTAAGACAGCTGCAAAAACCTAGGCCCTGATCTATATGCTTCCCATTATGCAACCCAGTTATTGTTACATGTTCTTTGTACTTTCAATATGCTCATGTATGTAGTTTCATGGTTTTTCTTAAACAATCAAGTAATGCCATACATGGTAGAGGATCGCTACTCGATACTGAATAACAGGATAGACATCAGTCAGATAGACGATCGCACGACGATATTGAATAACAGGATAGACATCAGTCAGATAGACGATCCGTACTCGATACTGAATAACAGGATAGACATCAGTCAGATAGACGATCGCTACACGATATTAAAAAACAGGACAGACATCAGTCAGATAGACGATCGCTACTCGATACTGAATAACAGCATGGACGATCACTACTCGATATTGAATAACAGGATAGACATCAGTCTGATAGACGACCCCTACTCGATACTGAATAACAGTATAGACATCAGTCAGATAGACGACCTACTCTATGTTGAATAACAGGATAGACATCAGTCAGATAGACAACCCTACTCTATGTTGAATAACAGGATAGACATCAGTCAGATAGACGACCCCTACTCGATACTGAATAACAGTATAGACATCAGTCAGATAGACGACCTACTCTATGTTGAATAACAGGATAGACATCAGTCAGATAGACAACCCTACTCGATATTGAATAACAGGATAGACATCAGTCTGATAGACGACCCCTACTCGATACTGAATAACAGTATAGACATCAGTCAGATAGACGACCTACTCTATGTTGAATAACAGGATAGACATCAGTCAGATAGACAACCCTACTCTATGTTGAATAACAGGATAGACATCAGTCAGATAGACGATCGCTACTCTATGTTAAATAACTGGATAGACATCAGTCAGATAGATGACCCTACTCTATGTTGAATAACAGGATAGACATCAGTCAGATAGACAACCCTACTCTATGTTGAATAACAGGATAGACATCAGTCAGATAGACGATCGCTACTCTATGTTAAATAACTGGATAGACAACAGTCAGATAGATGACCCTACTCTATGTTGAATAACAGGATAGACATCAGTCAGATAGACGACCCTACTCTATGTTGAATAACAGGATAGACATCAGTCAGATAGACGATCCCTACTTGATACTGAATAACAGGATAGACATCAGTCAGATAGAAGATCGCTACTTGATACTGAATAACAGGACAGACATCAGTCAGATAGACGATCCCTACTCGATACTGAATAACAGGATAGACATCAGTCAGATAGACGATCCCTACTCGATACTGAATAACAGGATAGACATCAGTCAGATAGACGATCCCTACTCGATACTGAAAAGCAGGATAGACATCAGTCAGATAGACGATCCCTACTCGATACTGAATAACAGGATAGACATCAGTCAGATAGACGACCCCTACTCCACACTGAATAACAGGATAGACATCAGTCAGATAGACGATCCCTACTCGATACTGAAAAGCAGGATAGACATCAGTCAGATAGACGATCCCTACTCGATACTGAATAACAGGATAGACATCAGTCTGATAGACGACCCCTACTCTACACTGAATAACAGGATAGACATCAGTCAGATAGACAACCCTACTCTATGTTGAATAACAGGATAGACATCAGTCAGATAGACGATCGCTACTCTATGTTAAATAACTGGATAGACATCAGTCAGATAGATGACCCTACTCTATGTTGAATAACAGGATAGACATCAGTCAGATAGACGACCCTACTCTATGTTGAATAACAGGATAGACATCAGTCAGATAGACAACCCTACTCTATGTTGAATAACAGGATAGACATCAGTCAGATAGACGATCGCTACTCTATGTTAAATAACAGGATAGACATCAGTCAGATAGACGATCCCTACTCGATACTGAATAACAGGATAGACATCAGTCAGATAGACGATCCCTACTCGATACTGAAAAGCAGGATAGACATCAGTCAGATAGACGATCCCTACTCGATACTGAATAACAGGATAGACATCAGTCAGATAGACGACCCCTACTCCACACTGAATAACAGGATAGACATCAGTCAGATAAACGATCCCTACTCGATACTGAATAACAGGATAGACATCAGTCAGATAGACGACCCCTACTCCACACTGAATAACAGGATAGACATCAGTCAGATAAACGATCCCTACTCGATACTGAATAACAGGATAGACATCAGTCAGATAGACGACCCCTACTCCACACTGAATAACAGGATAGACATCAGTCAGATAGACGACCCCTACTCCACACTGAATAACAGGATAGACATCAGTCAGATAGACGATCCCTACTCGATATTGAATAACAGGATAGACATCAGTCAAATAGACAATCCATACTCCATATTTCCATGCCAGCAATATATTGTTGTGAATGATGTTACATTGGCAGAAATTCTGCACAAATCCTGATTCATAATAATTGGATTTCATGTTCCTTGGAAAATCGAGGTTAGAATTTTGAAGTTGATAGATCAGACTTGTGTTTTCCGTCACGTAGTTTTTAAATATTCGACGTACGGAACTCACAATTTGGCGATTTGAGGGAGTCTTTCTTGTTTAATTACTATGACGTCGTTCCCTATCACGTTCAGTGGAGAAGGAGGTAGCCCTGTGGTTAAAGCGTTCGCTAGTCACGACGAGGGTCTGGGTTTGATTCCCAACATAGGTGCCATGATATTGCTGGAATATTGTGGAACAAAAAACATACTTACAAGCCAACTCAATGGGGAAGCATTCCGGCCTTATTGCCGGCAATGACATTTTTTCGATATGGTACTCCTGGAGGCACTCATTTACTTTTACTACGCGATAAAGACTTATGCTTTGTAGTCCTGAAAGTTCTTGATACACACGCCTTCTAGCGGCATACAGGGTGTAAGTATGGAATCCGAGAAGGGAGCACTTCTGCTCAGTGGGCTCTAGCATATCGAGTTGCGACGTGTCAGCTTTGCAATTCACCAGGCACTGGCGATGAATTTCTTTACAGTTCTGTCAAAAGCTAAGATCAACAAGAAAGAAATAAATTTTAGAAATATAACTCTCAAACATCTAATTACGCGGATGTGATGCTGTAAAAGACCCCAGAGTACCAAGATGAAAAAGAAGCACAACAAACCAAGAGTGTTTTTATTTTACTTTATTTAGTTTCTGTTTGTTTTACCTGACATATACCTGACATATATGACCTATACCTGTATATATGACCTCCATCAAAATATCAAGTCCATTTTGTTTACCCGATCCATGGTTGATATGACCAACTTTCACCTAGAAGTCTGCTTATAGCAAAAATACAAGGCAGGAAAAACACACACATTCACAAATAAAGATACAAATGTCCTCCGCAACAAACTGAGAAGGCAGACCACCAGCTAACAACATTAAAATTAAAGAGAATTATTACACAAACCATAAATAGTAATGAGACTTTCACTATGTACTCAGACAACAGCGTCAGTAGTCTCCTTCTAGTCACAGTAGCAGATTGTTACTGCTGTTTTCTACTCACATCAGTGGATCAACTCTTTGTTTTGACAGGTAATAAGTTGTCCCACTCTGGCCCAAACCCACCGAGTTGTTCCGGTGTGGACCCTGAATTTGGTTATTGCGTAATAGGCCAGGGAGCCAATCTGGGAATACTCCTAGAATCGCGATATGTCATATCTTTCACACATCTGAAATACATCCTAATTTTTTGGGAAAATTGTGGCACGATCACTATTACTTGCAAACACCTTTCACCTGGTGGTATATTCCCCTCATAAAGATTAAAGGTGTGTGTGAAAGACGTTTTTAGAAAAATAACTAGAAACACTCAAACGATGTTCTGTAGTACTTAACAATGGTGTGTCAGTACGGATAGGCGATATGTCACATTTTTCTCACATCTCAATTCAAATACACCCTAACATTTGTTTAAATGTATGAAACTGTTATTTGCAAATACCTTTCACCTAAAGCATTTGAAAGAAGTTTTAAGGGAATAATTAGAAACACTCAAACAACACCTTGTAGTATTTCAATGGCGGATCAGAACAGATCGGCGGTATGTCATATTTTTCACATACCTCAAATAGACAATAACATTTTTGTAAACGTTATAAAACTATAACTATTACTAGCAAACACCTTTCACCTGATGGTATATTCCACTCATAAACGTTAAATATGTTTGTGGAAATTTTTAGCGATAGAAGTTAGTCTTTCTTCGCGCTGTACCGAGAATTGAAGCCAGTAAGCTATAACATGCCGACTTGAAATCGTATTACAAATCTACTGTACTAAAAACCTACTGTACTAATACCGACACTAATAACACTTGTTTGACTTATTTTTAACTGAAGTGAGAGAATAGGTAACTTATCTTCTGCGTGTAGGTTTTCAGTTGTCACAACACTCAGCGAATGTAATAAGGTGTTGAATATGAACTAGGCTGTATCTCAAAGGTCACATGCAACGTAAAACACAACTTTGCAGATTCTGATACCTTTCGGTATACACTTACCGAAACAAATAATCAAAAATGTCAATTCAATCTATAAAGTTGAAAAAACCGCGATGAAAAAAAGACCGCGAAATAGGAGTTCATACGATTCACTAATTTTCACTCAGTACTGGGGAAAAAAGTGGTTTCAACAGTTCATAACGCATGCGCAGTGAGTAGGTTCAGGGAGCCTGCTCGGAGTATGAGCTCCTGAGCAGAAGTTTAATCTTGGTGATAAGCAAACTCTGTCACAGGAAAAACTCAATGTTTGGTTTATTGACTCCTATATGTCTGCCCGCCTGCTGCTAATGACAGTATGCAATGCCCAGTTTCAAATACTGCAATTTGAAATTAACGCCTATCGGGCATATTAGCATATTAGCCATAAAGAAAGCGTATCGGCAAATGAACCAGTGATCAATGACAAGGCGTCTTTACACATGAGTGCACGCCCATCGGCCCTGACTAGGTTCGCTGCAGCCTCGTTCCGAGGGAGGTAAACCCAAGTACAAAGTATTGCCCTTTTGATTTGCGATTATACGCTTATAATTTTGTTTATTTGTTCTTTCACAACAACCAATACATTTTATATACCATGAACAAGTAATGTGTTTTAATCATGTTTGATTTTTGTGTTGCATTTGACCATTAAGAAAAAGCTGCGGCCTTATTGGCTACACTGGTCACGTGACGAGCCCCGGCAAAGGTTAAGGGGCTTTACGAGGAGTTACCACTACCCTTGTTAGAGTCTCCCTGCTCTATGGCGTTATTGTGCTCATTTTAATCTGTTCTGCCTGTCAGTTTGTCATGTTTGTTAATTTCTGTTCAAATAATTATGTTTGACTTTCTCTTGTACCACCAAACGTAGTTATTTGAGAATAAACTGAACTTGAGCAAATACAACCCAGGACAGTAGTAAACCCACTACCAAATCGGCCATGGAGTCGAAGGCTGACATTGGTTTAATGCTAATTTTGACGTCGCCAGACATGACAACACATATTAACCAGATACGATTTTCCTAGTTTCGCGGTTATTAACACCAGTGAAGACTATTCGTGATGTGACAATTTGTAACGGAGGAGTCAGCCCACTACATCAATGAACTGCGCTACAGTGTGTGGTACTTGTGGGTTTCAATACTGTTTTTTGAATATTTATTAATTATTATTAACATCACCAAAACCCACCTCTGTTTCAAAAGTTGGTATTAACAACTGCATTTCAAGAGCCCTTACCTGTATGGATCTTTTTTGTGAAAAATGTTGCGTTGACAATTTCATTTTTCAGGCATATGGGACACTTCCAGGAATATGTGCCGTTGATTTGGACTTTAACCGAACCCGTAAACCATCATCTCTTATTGTAATTACTGATTCTGTGACCAACTGGTAGTTTGGCTGATTACTTAACCGAACGATCGATCGATCGATCGGTTGAGTGATTGTTTGAGTGAGTGAGAGATTGCGTACTTGAATGAGTAACTGAGGAGGCAGGGAACGAACAGAACCTTTAACCACTTAGCTACCTCACCACTTCTGTTTGCACAGAGAAAATGTCAGTCCACGCAAGTTACTAACTTAAATTTCTAGAACCGTACTGAAAATGAACGGCAGACCAAAGTTCACCACATTCAGAAATGAACACGCCATTCAAATTCACACTTTTGAATACGCCACACGAGGTAAATTCGTGACAAGGTCTCCAAAATAGTGACATAATATAAAATCGATATGCTAAACCAGCATACAAAGCAATTTATCATGCATAATCAGGGCTCTTCAGACAACGTGAGACTACCTGCAAGGATGAACGCAATACGACATTAGCTTGTTTGAGGAATAGGAGTAACATCTGTTACTGCAATGGATAATGACCAATCAGTAGACAGTATTGATAGATTCAATCTAGTAATGAAGTTTGAAAAAAGGAAAATGACACTGAAGTCCTCACGGAAATAGAAATGTATGGGTTTTTTTGGTGGTCATTTCGCAGGTTTGAACACATCTAATGTTTGATTGTTCATATTCTATGTCTTTCGTTTTTCCTAACTTTAATTTTAATAGTTTTTTTTGTGAAATAGATTAGTTTACATGAGACCCCGATTTCTCGAAAGAAACTTAAGTTTTCACTGAAATTTCAAACCGAGTTTGACAAAATGAAACAGCTGAGTTTTAACTCAACTGTATTTTAAAATAAACAAAACATACATAATTAATTAATCTATCCACCAAACTCAAATTGTCTACTGTATTTGCGATTAGTATCGATTTCAGTTCATTCTGGGAAATGCGTTTTCACGTGTTTACTCAAATTTGAGTAAAAACTCAAACTTAAGTCAAAACTGAGACTTGTTTGTTTGTTTGTTTCGCGAAATCGGGGCATATCGTGTCATTTTTACCACTTGACATTGCCTCACAGTCAAAATGTTTCTGATGCAAATGCAAGCTATATTACGCACATGAGATGTACTGTCTCTCTATTGTCATGCAGTGGAGGAGGAGTGCAGAGAAAGGGACTACCAGCTGATCGAGAAGCACGTGCACAAGTACATGTACGGACAAAGTTATTGATTAATTAACCTGTACTGTGTCGTCTCCATCACTTCTCGCACACCTGGCCATCTCATTCCATTCCATTCCTTACAGACCCGTGAAGGTCCCGGTGTAGAATATGCCTCTAGCAACCCATGCTTGCCATAAATGGCGACTATGCTTGTCGTAAGGGGCGACAAAACGGGACTGAGTGGCCAGGCTCGCTGACTTGGTTGAAGCATGTCATCGATTCACAATTACGCAGATCGATGCTCATGCTGTTGATCACCGGATTGTCTGGTTACAGACCGCTGCCATATAGCTGGAATATTGCTGAGTGTGGCGTAAAACTAAACTCACTCACTCACCCATTCCTTACACCCCTCACTCGTAACAAACAGTGAACTCTGACAATATTTTGCATGGCAATTGCCAATAGATGAAAACGTGTTTAGACGTGTTTGGGTATAGTTATTCAGCAACATCTTGCCCAGTAGTATTTATAGTATTATAGTAGTATTTATAAGCTTTTGTATTTAGGAATTCATGGGGACACTTTCATGTCAAACAGACAGTGATGTATAGACTGCTCCTAAACACGTTTTACTGCTTACACAATCTGTTGCTTTGACTCAGTAATGTATGTCCCAGCCTGGTGCCTCGCCCACTGAGTGAGGACATTGAACAAGCATATCCTATTGGCAACAGCTGCCTTGAAGTTTAATATGCGCTATATGACAATTGTTCACGATTGTTTGCCTAATCCCATTGTGAAGCGTGGCATTTCAATACACGCCGGCTGATCAGATGGTACCGAACAGATATCGGATACAGCGTCGTTGAACGTCGGGCGTTCCTCCTGTTGTCAAAGTGGAGGAAATTAAGTGACAGTTTCATTTAGACAACCACACTAACAGATGCTCATCGCCCCTCAGAGTTCCATATATCACAGTGAACGACAAATTAGCGCTTTTAACGATATATATCACAATTTTACAAGGTGAAACTGCTCTGTATGCCCTGTCATCGATCTTCTAGTTCCCCGTCAGACATCTGGTAATAAACAATCACCATTCATCTCCGTTTACAAGTCCAAGTGCGTAGCTATTTATGAAAAAGACCCAGGCTTGCACATGATTTCTTATATGAGCGTTGGGCAAGACACCAATACTATCTATATAAAGCTTTGCAACCTATCGGACTTGAAAAAATGAACATGGCTTGCTATGATTTGAGAAGCAAATGCCTATTAATGTCTATCATACATTTGGACTTCTTCTCACTTCTGACGTGTTTGTGACAACATAATGACATTTTATGGGCCTACATACATATTACCAAATGCTCCTTGAGTTGGACACTTTATGGTTAGTTTCCCCAACTGCTGTCGATAGTTTTGTTTTAAAGTTTTCTGTATAGTCATCATCGTATTAAGTGAGTTGGTTTAGTTTAGTTTCTGCAATGTCCGGACCCGAGAATCCGGTGATCAACAGCATGAGCATCGATCTGTGCAACTGGGAACCGCCAATCCCGTTTATCGCCTGTTAACACAAGTATAGTCGCCATTTGTGGTAAGCATGGGTTGCTGAAGGTCTATTCTACCCAGGATCTTCACAGGTCTTACCATCGCATCAAGGGTTCTTCTAGACGGGTGCAATGAGCATCGCAACTAAGGCCTCCTTTTGAGGCAACGTGACGTTATGATTTTGCTGAACTGTTTGTGTGACCAACAGCGGTGTGCTCCTTTAAAAGCCCAAGCGACACTGTCGGGTGCTTGAAATTCAGCTGAGGACGTTTTTTTTTTTTGAACACAAGAGACAATAAATAATGAACAAAACTGAAACGTCTTCCCAAGGTGACAGTTTAACAACTGCAATACTTTAAGTAGACCCAGAGAACATATTCATGACAGTATATATGGAAGATTCATTATTGGTGGTCAGGGACGCAACTACCATTGATAAAAAATCCCAGGCTTTCAATGACCTTTGCTATGAAAGCTGAGCATGCCCCAAATACTATCTAATTCAAGCTTTGCAACCTATCGGCCTTACTCATTAATGTGTGTATGGAGGTATTTTTGCTGTTGAGCTCATTGGGGACAGGGTGTGTATGGATGTGAGACTTGACGGTGCATATTTATAACAGGATGTGCAAGGTTTTCAGGTTTGGAGCTACATATTGATGTCAGGATACGCAAGGGTGTCAGATCTTGTGGTATAGTTTGAGAACAGGATTTCATGAGTGTCAGGTTTGGTGGTACATATTGGTGATAGGTTATGCAAGGGTCTGAGACTTGGCGGTACATATTTACGACAGGATGTGTACACGGTTCAGACTTAAGGTACATACTGACGACAGAATGTGTAAGGGTGTAAGGTTGGGAAATGCATATCGGTGACAGGATGTGTGAGGATGTTAAGCTTGGTGGTACATATTAAGGGCCGGGTGTGTAAGGGTGTGAGACTTGGTGCTACACATTGAGGACAGGATGTGTACGGGTTTGAGAGTTGGTGATGCATACTGAGGACAGGATTTGTAAGAGTTTCAGGTTTGGAAGCACATTGCTAACAGGATTTACAAGCAGGCCAGTTTTGGGGATACATATTGATGATATCATGATATGCAAGAGTTTCGGGTTTGTGGATACCTATTTGCCAATATTTAGGGTGTCACGCTTGGTCAAACACATCTATGACAGAATGTCTCAGTTATTATCTACTAAGTAGGTCTCAGTCAAAACCTCACACTCACATAAACTAGATCTATGTTATTAATGTTTGTGTATCTCACACTGACATAAACTAGATCTCCGTTATCAATGTTTGCATATCTCACACTCATAAAAACGAGATCTCAGTTATTAATGTTTTTAAATCTCATGCTCACATAAACTAGATCTCAGTTATCAATGTCTTTTATATCTCATAGTCACATAAACTAGATCTCCGTTATTAATGTTTCTACATCTCAGACTCACATAGAATAGATCTGTGCTATTATCGTTTGAATATCAAACACTGATACGTACTAGCTATAGATCTCCGTTACTGACGTGTTTATATATCATCACAAATAAATGAAGGATGGTTATGCCAAGTCTACTGTCTAGTTTTGATAGCTTCTGTGACCCCCGAACGTTCAAGCTTACTACCGACGTACGAAAGACATTTAAGCGAATGACAATAAGGCATTATACTAGATCTGAGGCTCGAACTGACGCACATCCAGCATCAGTAGAGACTTGTCTTCTGTATCAGACCACGGGCATACTGTAGTGCCAAAAGGGTTGCGCAACACAGAGTAAAATGACCAGTCTTCTTATATGCGAGGGAAGCGAGCAAAGGTTGATAACATTTTGTGATTTTGTTGGTAACATGTCTGTGGTTAGATCTATCAACTGTATCCGCAAGTCAGTATTACAGTCAGCAAGTGCGTCACTTGCCACCTCACTGATCTTGTCACGCCTCGACTACTGCAACAGCACCCTTATTGGAATATCAGCAGGAAACACCAATCGCATGAAAAAGGTTCAAAATGCTGCTGCCAGAATTGTACTTCGAGCAATGACTCCCATTCATTACAATACTCAGACAGCTTCACGTCCAACTTGTCAGTCAGTGGATTGCTTTAAAGTGCCAGTATTGACAACAGAGTGTGTGTATGGCAACACTCCATAGCACCTGCAAGACCTTGTCCGTGCGTATATCCAACGCCCAGTTTCAACTCCAAGTGCCCTCATATTGACTGAAAATCTTTGGCTGTAGATTATTTCACTTTGCAGCAACACATCTTTGGAGCTCACTCCCTATAGAAATCGGGACAGAATAGATCTTCATGTGAACTTTTCAAACGCAAACTCAGAACCCACCTTTTCACAGATACCTGTTGGCTCTTTGAGTATGCATTGCATGGAGTTTAAGCGCAATGGAAGCAGTGTGAGTTTAGTTTTACACTGCACTCAGCAATATTCCAGCTATGTGCCGGCGGCTTGTAAATGATCGAGTCTGGACCAGACAATCCAGTGATCAACAACATGAGCATCGATCTGTGCAAATGGGAACCGATGACATTTGTCAACCAAGACAGCGAGCCCGATCACGTTAGTCGCCTCTTACGATAAGCATGGTTTACTGAAAGCTAATATTTTACCCCTGACCTTCAAGGGTACAATACAAGCTGAAAATTATACTTATCGCTCACAATTATAGTCGTGACGTGGAAGACAGAATCAAATCCACAAACGTTACTTGTCCTTACTTTGTCACAGCCATGATCTGCCTGAAATTCTAGAATGATCTATTACTAACATTAAATAACCCTTTGCCTTAAATGCTACATGACTCATGGGAGCATTGAAATGATGAACGTTATCTATGAGGAGCGCTCATCGTTATGGCCACGAATGACGTGTGTGTGTCCGTGTCAGAGATAGCGTGAACTTTAGTCTACCGACCCTGGTATGTCGACTGGTAGATGGTGACAGCAGCTTACAATAATAACGTTAGTAATGAACAAGTACACACACACACACACACACACACACACACACACACACACACACACTCTCTCTCTCTCTCTCTCTCTCTCACACACACACACACATACACACACACACACACTCACACACTCACACTCTCACACACACTCTCACACACACACACTCACACACACACTCACACTCACACACACACTCACACACACACACGCACGCACGGAGAGAGAGAGAGAGAGAGAGAGAGAGAAAGAGACACACAAACACAGGGACACAAACTAACACACTAGCACATACATGATGTGTCTGTCTATACCTCTGTGTGTGTATGTGTTTGTGTGTGTGTGTGTTTATTAACATTATCAGTGTAAGCTGTTATCACAATACAATCTCATCTGTAAACATATAATCCAGCTTACATGGAGGAACTGCCGGGTTAACCCTCACATTGCCATCTCCTATCAATCCAATCACTATACAATCCAAGCTGTACACGAACGATTGCCGGGTTAACTCTCATATTGTCATATGCATTTCCTCATAACCATACGATCGAAGCTGCACACGAGGAACTGCAAGGTTAAATCTCATATTGTCATCTCTAAACCATACAATGCCAGCTGCAGCTGTACACGAGGAACTGTCGGGTTAACTCTCATATTGTCATCTGTAAACCATACCATCCAAGCTGCAAACGAGGAACTGCCGGGTTAACCCTCAGATTGCCATCTCCTCCTAACCATACAATCCAAGCTGTACAGGGGTTAACCCACATATTGTCATCTACATTTGTGTTTAATAGACACATTCCAGCCAATCGCAACACTTCAATCTCCATACTAACACTGGTCAAGAAACGGAGAGCTGCATTCACACCGACGCAACATATCTCTTTTTCAAGACGAACACAACACAATACGATCTCTACACACAAACACAATCATCACCACAGGAACACACAACTGACAAACTAACAGCATGAATATCATATACGGTTACCTATCATTTATGGCTACCTTCAAGACAACAAGCACACATTACAATATAAAGTAACATATGCATATTTATGCTTTTCCGAACTAGAACCTTCACTGAATAAAGCTACTGAACTCAAAACTCAACCATCTGTACAAATCAGATCATAGCCCTGAATATTGACTTAGCCTTCTTACAAACACCCACTAAGAAGTCATTTGTATCAACTGTACACAAACGCTCCACATCTGTTATCGGCGCCCAAACGCACCAGGCTGTCCGACCTTCACACACACGCCAGAACATGGAAGATATCGCCGCGACATTCGTTTAAAGGCCGCGTCTGTCAATACTCAGTGAGAAGTCTTTGGGGAAACCGCACTGCCGTGAGTAGCTTGGCCATGGCACTTCTCAGAGCTTTACTCATCATGCAGATGCACAAGCAGACTGATCTATAGTGTCCCCATCGTCCGACCCACATAAGGTAAGCCTGTCTTTCAATAACTCCCCGACATTTCACTCATATATCCCCCAATAACTGCATATTTTATTAATTATTCTTCTTATACATTCAATTACGTATTTAACACATTTGTATTAAAGTACTGTTAGTGTCTCTGACAAGAGTGTAGTTTGCAATCCTGCTGCAAAGAACGCCGTGTTTCAACCATTAACTCAAGAATTGGGGGCGGCACCATTGTTGGTTTATGTCATAGAGGCTGGAGGGTACGTTGCCAATATTACACTTGACCCTTTCATGAATATGCAAGGTGTATTGTCTCTCCTACTCCCACGAACGAATCCGTCCCCATTGATTGTGTGTGCAGTCACTCTGCCAACAGATATGATACTCAATAGAAGACGATAAAATTTATCGTCATGTTCCAAAAATTATTGATTCCGGACAGAGATGAAGCTTAAACCTCACACTAACTTGGCGGTTGCTGTGAATATACGAGATTACATGTTCGTAGGTTTGTGTTTGACGTAGCTGTGTGTAAATCTGCTTCCACGGAGTTCCAATGTCAACAGGTCATCATTATTCCTGTGCATGAATACAGCACTATATTTATATATTTCTGATGAATTTAGTTAGTCTTTACTCTGAACTTATACACAGCATTTTGATACTGAACCAGTAGCTCATACCACAGATGAAATCCCCATAGCTATTTTAACATAACAGTCCGGTTCCGGATGGCAAAGCTTGCACATATGCACCCAAAGATCGTGAAATTAAGCCATTAGCTCTGGAACTGAATAAAATGTTATTTGAGTACATTTCAACAGATCGGGCTCTGGTAACACATGTGGGATTTGGATGATTATATTTGATATTGTCTGCAATGTCGTATCATCTTGAAATCTACGCGTCTAGTTAATGACCTACTGATAATGTATGTGCGTTGTTTAATCTCTGTATATACCTTTTCATGGGCGTTAACCTTTCACTGATAGCATCATTTCCACACAGATTATTACAGTGACCTCCGTGCACTCCAACAGTTTGCTGAAACAGTTCAGCAATTTTCAGTCTACATTTTCAGACAATTTACAGGGACAACAATTTCAGTGCGTGTACCTTGTGGTGATACGGTAATGCAGGATGTAAGTTGGGATGCTGTTTAAACAGGGCCGCCTGTATGTGAAACTATCTAGCCAGGACCATCTGTACGTGGTCTCGCTGTAGAGATAGGACCATCTGAACGTGGTGACGCTGTATAGACAGGACCGTATCTATGATGTGATGCCATGTAGACAGGGCTATCTGTCTGTATGTGGTAATGCTATATAGACAGGACCTTGTGTAGGTAGTGATGTTAAATAGACAGAAATGTCTGTATGTAATGATGCTATCCAGGTGGTATAGTCTGTATGTGGTGATGCTATATAGACAGAACAGTTTTATGTGGTGATGCGATATTGACAAGACCATCGTATGTGGTGATGTTATTAGACAGGACCATCTGTATGTTGTGAAGTTGTGTAGACAGAATAGTCTGTATGTGGTGATGCTATATAGACATGACCATCTGGATGTGGTGATGCTATATAATCAGGGCCGCCTGTATGTAGGGATGCTATATAGACAGAACCCTCTGTATGTGGTGATGCTATATAGACAGGACCATCTGGATGTGATGATGCTATATAATCAGGGCCGCCTCTATGTAGGGATGCTATATAGACAGAACCCTCTGTATGTGGTGATGCTATGTAAACAGGACCGTCAGTATGTGGTGATGCTATATGGACAGGACCGTCTGTATCTTTTAACGTTCTGATAATGTATGATAAAATGGAGAGCCTTTTACCACAAGTGAAGTTCAGGGGCAACTATATTGATCAATACGGTACATGAGTGTTTGTCTCTAGCAGTGCCATCAAAGAACACCATGCTGACAACGAAGGATCATAATCGCCGAAAATCTGTAATGGGGAGACATGCAAGCTCCTTAGTAATATTGATTTGACGCATTGTTACAGGCGCAAACTGGTCAGTTCGTATAATTCCGACAAAGCTCTTGCGTGAATGCGGCCGAGAGTAGGAGAAAGCGAGCGTTGCTTGGCAACCTTATTCCTGCCTGATCAATAAGGACGTATCTGCTTTTACGATGAAACCGCCCAATGCAGCAAATTTGAGCAGCAACGGGGATCTGATGCCGAATCGAATTAGTCATTCTGTCGTGGCATGAGATGATATTGTACTCAGTGTAACTGTCTGCTAAGAACATCTCAATATAGGTCGCCACTGTTTTTCTTAAAAGACTTGCATGGCGAATGAAATAGATTGATTTTTAGGCGTCTCCCCCTGAACCCCGTGGCCGCTCATATTACTTCTCATACAAAACATGCATATAAATAGCTGAACTGTTCCCAACCTAAGAGCTGCTCTATAGGTTCTCTCTCTCTCTCTCTTTCTCTCTCTCTCTTTCTCTCTCTCTCTCACACACTCACACACTCACGCACACTCTCTCACACACACAAGCAAACACTCTCACACACATTCACTCTCTCTTTCTCACACGCTCACTCCCTCTGTCTCTCACGCACGTTTTCGTTGCGCAAGGGTAATTCTACCTCGCATAATATATATCTCTATGATTTATCTTTTACAGTTGACATGGTGGCGAAAGAGCGCCAAGAGCCTTGACTGGGATAACAAGATAACATGGGTATTGGCGTTGCGTCTCCCCATCAGGTATGGTGTCCTCCCACCCTCGCCGTTTTATTTCCCATTAATTACTTACCGTATCATCAGTTCACTGTTCATCATGCATAATTTAAACTGACTGAAGTCTTATGTAGACGTGACCTGTGCTCCACCCATTCTCCACATGATCTGGAATTTATCTTCTTAATATAACTGGTGAACGTGACGGAGGTGTGGTAAAAAGGAGGATCATGTGCGAGATCCCCAATTGTTTCACTGTACACCTTCAGAAATAAGGCCACAGGGACATGTTATCCTAAATATATATTTGCCCTGTCACCAGCAGGTACATATTAGTATCACTGATGAAGGTCCGGATTAGAATATTGGCCTTCAGTAGCCCATGCTTGTAAGAGGTGACTAAGGGGAATCCTAAATATATATTTGCCCTGTCACCAGCAGGTACATATTAGTATCACTGATGAAGGTCCGTATTAGAATATTGGCCTTCAGTAGCCCATGCTTGTAAGAGGTGACTAAGGGGATCAGGTGGTCGAGCTCGCTGACTTGGTTGACTCTTCATCAGTTCCCCATTGCGCAGATCGATTTTGTCTCATTATATAGTTTAGCATGGCTCGTACCTCTTACTGCAAAGCATATTGTGCGTAAGGTATATGAGTGTTTGGTGACAAGGACACCGTCACCGCCGGTGTTTCTCCTGCTACAAGCAGTCATATGTATTTGTTCCATATCAGCAGCAGGTAGATGCATATTTGTGAATACAAGATCAGCTGGATACAAAGTATTTCATACGTTTTTCATAGCTAAAAGTATATCTTTAGCAAGGTTGTTTATAACGTTATTATTCTGAGAAGTAAACAATAGAACTAGCAAGATGTTTTCGGAAGGATATGCATGATAAGAACGTGGTATGAGAGATGCTCTCAGATCGTCATAAAATGGACACTCAAGGCAAAAATGGTATTCAGATTTGATCGTAGGAATAATACACAAGGGACACAAACGTTTGTTACGTGCAGGATTTAAATGTCTTCCATGTTCAGCCATTAACATATGAATTGAATAGCGAAATCTACAGAGGATGATACAATATACCTTCACATTAAAAGCACTAATATTCATTTTTATTTGTCTGAAAAATCGAGGTATATTTATCAAGATCTGAAGACCACTTATGAAGATCAATATCAATACACCTCTGCTTCAATTGTATAAGGAAATTGCTAACATTTGTAATTTGGTGATCAACTCAAACATTTCCAAAACCATAGATGAAGAGAAGTTTCTTAAATCTCAAAGCCCAACAATCAAGATTCTGTTCAGCTAAGCGGTACTGATATTTATATGCTTTACACAAAATAATATTCTTATCTTGGTTTATTAGCCTGGTCAAGCATTTCACAATTTTATAGTAAGCATTACCCTTCAGAGAATAAAGACCAATTTCACCACGTGTAATGATGTTCGGAGAAGCGATAGTTAGGTGAAGAATTTGCATACAGAACTTATCATGAACATTTTGTATACTTGGTGACGAATGAAAACCCCACATTTCAGAACCATACATCAAGATTGTAAGAATTTTAACATCAAATATATGTAATAAGACCTTCAATGGTAAATTTGTGATTTTTTTCATAGACTATCTAACAATAGACAGTGCGTTCCAAGCTTGTTCTGCTAATTTCTCTTTAGTTTGACACCAATTTCCAGAGCAAGAGAAATGAACGCCGAGATATCTATATGATGATACTATCTCTAAAGGAATTCCATTTAAAATGAATTTTTCATATTTCCTAAGTCTACCAAGACTTTCTAAAAGGAACAATTTTAGTCTTGTCAATGTTTATCTTAAGGTTCCATTTGTTACAATAAGTATTTAACTTATCAGTTCTCCTCTGCAGCCGAGGAACTGTACTATCAAATAGAATAAAAACATCAGAGTAAACAGTTCAATAAAGTCTAAATTGATACACCTCTGATTATCAGCAGACAAATATTCAACTAGATCATTGACAAAAAAGGTGAACAAAAATGGAGGTAGATGACATCCTTGACGTACTCCATACATGCATTCAAAAAAGAGGTGTAAGTGAGACACATGACTCCTTAAGCAAGGAGAACATCTTTCCTTTCTCATTTCCAAGCCACGTCTTGTAAAGTAAACTGTTTCTGTCAACAGAATCGAACATTGCCATAAGATCGACAAAAAGCACGATATAGCCGTCCCCTATATTGTGCTAAATATTTATTATCGACAGTATGAAGAATATAATCTACTGTGTGACATATCAACAACATTGGTGTAGACGATATGTTGTCAATGAAATGGGATCTAGTGGCTCATGTGGGTGGTTATTGTGAAGGCACTGCTTTGTGTAAGTGCAGTTTGATTGATAAAATGATAGAATCAATGATAAAATATGCTCGATTTCAGAAAAGTGATCAACTCAGTATGCACCATGATGTACTTCCTTATTTTCAGGGAACACTGGAATCTGACAAAAGAACACAGAATGAGAACAGCCTGACCTCGAGTGTAAAAAGATAGTGGAAACGCATGAGTCTGACTCAATCATGACGTCTAAAAAAGGAATGTTAGTATGTGTGACCTTGACCTTCTGTTGTAGTACATACTTCCTGTACGCCTATTTAACTCGTGACCTGCTAGCGAGCTGTATCGGAAAGGGAAGGCCCGGTCATGTCCCACAGTGGCACAGTGACCGTAAGGATTTAAATTTCCATCGAGCCATGTCGTTATTTTTTGAAAGGATATCGGAAGAAGAAAAGAATAAATTTAAGGATCTAATACAAATCTTTAGTGAAAGGGTGTCGAAAAATGTTACATATTTCCTGTACGCAGGGGCGCTTCTTGGATCCTACTCCCACCACGGATTGATTCCTTGGGACGACGACTTGGACATCATCGTCAGCAACAACGACAGGGCGGCACTCTTGAAAACACTGCAGTCTCTTCCACAAGAATATGAGCATTACACTGGGTGGAACACCACGTGGAAAGTATATCATAAAGATTCACCCAAAGCGGCCAAAAAACCGTGGAACTGGCCATTCGTTGACATATTCTTCTATGTGGAATATCCCACATATATTCAAGATGCTAGAGAAGCCAAAAAGAAATTTAATAAAGATATAGTGTTTCCTCTTATCAAGAGACCATTCATGGGAATGATGTTACCTGCACCTCAGAAGACGAGAGAGTTCTTACAAGTGACCTATGACATCGACATGTGCTTTTCAAACTCGTATGACCACAGAATGGAAATGGATGTTCCTTCTTATTGCAGAGCAAGGCTCCCTTGCCATTTACTCCAGGACCGATATCCATTCGTGGTGAGAAAAACTTCGGACAACAAGACATCTGAAACATTGGAAGATAGATACCACAATATATATGTCAAGGACGTTGATTCTCAAGGAAAAGGGTGAACTATACGTGTTGACGTTAATGTATGTTTTGCTGTTTGTGTATATTATATTCCTTTCGGATTCGATGCTTCGAGGGCCCCTATTTTTGAAACGTTCGTATCAATAAGAATTCTTACTTTTTGTCGTAGCCAATGTGTTAAGAATAGGCTTAAGAAGTTCTTAGGGCCACGAACGTTTCGGGAATAGCTAACCAGACATATCTGTCTCATTCACATCTTATTTGTGGTTACGGGACTAACTTGCCTAATGGGTATGGAATTTGTTCGAGAACTGTGGGTATTACTGTAGTCTTTTTATTGAGTTTTTGTTTCGTTTGGGCGCGTGGTGTTACCCTGTACTGATAGTAAACCTATCGAAGTTTTTATCTAGAATGAATTTAGATGTATGCATTGTTGCGATGTTGTAAAAGGATCCCACATTGAAAACAAGCTAAAGGGCTTTAATAGCTTAATGAAACTATTCATCATCGTCATCAGGGGTACATCTCAACATACACATACGGCTTGTACTTCAGGAACCGTCTATACAACCAGGCGGTTTTAGGTCAGTATTCAACGTATCTGTAATTTCAGATATATTGCTATGGTGTGTTTATCATGATTTCGTATGAACATGTGTTATATGCTTAATGTCAAGTCGTTAGCATTGTACCAGCGACTGTGATATTTTTTGTTTACTGGATCAGTCAGACCAATTGCCTTTTTTTGCCATGTACAATCAATTGTACAAAGTCAGTCTACCATGATGATCACATGTGTTCCACTGAGTGTCTTTCAGCATCCTTCTTTGACCTCTGTCTCAGCGTCAAGACTCTTTGACTGAATGTAGAAACGCCACAGGTGTTAGACCAAATATTTCCATATTTCCACATACTTCGTACATGCTAACGTATAATGTATATTGCATGTTCTTCATCAAGTCGAGTTGACAAGCTAGGAGGTTCGTTAGGCATGCAATTCAAATCCACCCAAAACGCTGGTTTTGTTGAAAGTGGGAGCAGACTTCCAACAAGTCACACTATCTTTGGGAGATCAGGCCCCATTGCAACCTGATAACAACCTGCAAGTCTCATATGTGAGAGATAGGTAATGATAAAACTCTCCTAACACTGCAAATTTAGGTGTCCGGTTCACACGCTAGGATGGTCGTTACGCATGCAAATACCGAAAAAGCATTGGAATCTTGTTGCATCAATGAGCAAAATAGCGTTGTCTGTGAGAGCTCAAGCCCCATTGCAACCTGATAACTTACTACTCTCGTATGAGTGATGTAGGTCATAGTAACACCCTAACACGTATTGTAAGTGTGATATAAGTCCCTGTAACAACCTACAAGTATTGAAAGTGTGGAATAAGTCCTTGTAACAACCTACAAGTATTGTAAGTGTGCAATAAGTCCTTGTAACAACTTACAAGTATTTTAAGTATAAGATAAGTCCTTGTAACACCCTAACACGTATTGTAAGAGTGAGATAAGTCCCTGTAACAACCTACAAGTATTGTAAGTGTGAGGTTAGACCTGGTAACAACCTAGTAGTGTTGTAAGCGTGGAATTGGCCCTTGTAACAACCTACAAGTGTGGCAAGTGTGCCATAAGTCCGTGTAACAACCTACAAGTATTGTAAGTGTGAGGTTAGTCCTTGGTAACAACCTACAAGTATTGTAAGTGTGAGGTTAGACCTGGTAACAACCTAGTAGTGTTGTAAGTGTCAAATACGTCCTTGTAACAACCTACAAGTATGGCAAGTGTGCAATAAGTCCTTGTAACAACCTACAAGTATTGTAAGTGTGCATAAGTCCTTGTAACAACCTACAAGTATTTTAAGTATAAGATAAGTCCTTGTAACAACCTACAAGTATTGTAAGTGTAAAATAAATCCTCGTAACAATCTACAAGTATTGTAAGTGTGCAATATGTCCTTGTAACAACCTACAAGTATGGCAAGTGTGCAATAAGTCCTTGTAACAACCTACAAGTATTGTAAGTGTGCATAAGTCATTGTAACAACCTACAAGTATTTTAAGTATAAGATAAGTCCTTGTAACAACCTACAAGTATTGTAAGTGTAAAATAAATCCTCGTAACAATCTACAAGTATTGTAAGTGTGCAATATGTCCTTGTAACAACCTACAAGTATTGAAAGTGTGCAATAAGTCTTTGTAACAACCTACAAGTATTGTAAGTGTGCATAAGTCCTTGTAACAACCTACAAGTATTTTAAGTATAAGATAAGTCCTTGTAACAACCTACAAGTATTGTAAGTGTAAAATAAATCCTCGTAACAATCTACAAGTATTGTAAGTGTGCAATATGTCCTTGTAACAACCTACAAGTATGGCAAGTGTGCAATAAGTCCTTGTAACAACCTACAAGTATTGTAAGTGTGCATAAGTCCTTGTAACAACCTACAAGTATTTTAAGTATAAGATAAGTCCTTGTAACAACCTACAAGTATTGTAAGTGTAAAATAAATCCTCGTAACAATCTACAAGTATTGTAAGTGTGCAATATGTCCTTGTAACAACCTACAAGTATGGCAAGTGTGAAATAAGTCCTTGTAACAACCTACAAGTACCGTAAGTGTGAGGTTAGACCTGGTAACAACCTAGTAGTGTTGTAAGCGTGGAATAGGCCCTTGTAACAACCTACAAGTATGGCAAGTGTGCAATAAGTCCTTGTAACAACCTACAAGTATTTTAAGTATAAGATAAGTCCTTGTCACAACCTACAAGTATGGCAAGTGTGAAATAAGCCCTTGTAACAACCTACAAGTATGGCAAGTGTGAAATAAGTCCTTGTAACAACCTACAAGTATGGCAAGTGTGAAATAAGTCCTTGTAACAACCTACAAGTATCGTAAGTGTGAGGTTAGACGTGGTAACAACCTACAAGTATGGCAAGTGTGAAATAAGCCCTTGTAACAACCTACAAGTATCGTAAGTGTGAGGTTAGACCCGGTAACAACCTAGTAGTGTTGTAAGCGTGGAATAGGCCCTTGTAACAACCTACAAGTATTGTAAGTGTGAGGTTAGACGTGGTAACAACCTACAAGTATGGCAAGTGTGAAATAAGCCCTTGTAACAACCTACAAGTATTGTAAGTGTGAGGTTAGACCTGGTAACAACCTACATATATTGTTATTGTGCAATAAGTCCTTGTAACAACTTACAAGTATCGTAAGTGTGTAATAAGTCATTGTATCAACCTACAAGTATGGCAAGTGTGAAATAAGTCCTTGTAGCAACCTTCAAGTATTGTAAGTGTGAGGTTAGTCCTTGTAACAACCTACAAGTATTGTCAGTGTGGAATAAGTTCATGTAACAACCAAGTGTGGTAAGCGTGAGATAGGACCTGGTAACAACCTAGTATTGTAGGCGGGAGGCAAGTACTGTTAACATCAGGTATGTCTAGCTTCATGTGGACGTCAATACGAAATCATCGGGTGTGATATATATCATATGTACCATCATCACTTCTGACGTTCTGTCATAAATCTTCAATACAGAACATTGTGTGAATACTCAGCATTGTGTAGGGGACGAGTGTTCAATATTTAACAGGGGAGCTGTTCAATATTCATGACTTGGAAATAAAGTTGTGAGAAGAACGTTGTGTTTCATTCATTGCCAACGCAACACAGCAGAGACTATGGAATCCGAGAAGGGACATTGTCGAGTTGTCGCATTGTCTCGTTGTCGCCCTCTCAAAAACAAGCAAAATGAGGTGAACATTAACCAAACAATGCGACAACGCGACATTTCGCCTGTTTGTCGCATTGTCGCGATGTCGCGTGTCGCGTTTCGAATAACATTTTCTCTGTTCCTCCAAAGTGCGACACGCGACATAGCGACACTTTTCAAGGTCAAAATATTTCGCGATGTCGCATTGTCGCCCTATCTAAGATATATAAGAATTCACTAAAACGCGACACGCGACAATGCGACAACGCGACATTTCATCAAAGTCAATTAATCTACGCATGCGCAGAAAATGTTATACTCTATTCCAGACTTCACTGGTCTTTCGTTACCTCCAACGGTTTTTAAAATGAAGTAGTGCTCGAAATGGCAATGGGCCTTCTCTTCTTGAACTTAATGCAAATCTTTCTTTATTGTTTTACATATTGCAAATGGATTTAGCCAGTCAAGTGTGTTCTAGCAGCAAAACGAATTAGATAGTTATTATCATACGTTCGAATACCAGCACCATACACATTAATCACTTTGGAGATTTCGATGACAGGCTGTGAATACAGGTTGTGAAAAATTAAAATATTGTTAAAATTCAAGCCACATCGGCAAATTCATCAGGTGATGTCCTCGAATGGGTCACTATGTTCCATAATGTGGCTCCTGACAGTTTCGTGGTACAGTCCTGTCCGACACTGATGAATTTGTCTGAGATCTGCCTCTGTTCAGCCAGCAGTGGATGGATACCAAGTAGAATGAGATATCACTTAGTCATCCGTCACCACAATGACAGTTTAGGTCGACTTTGAACGTCATAATGGGAAAACGCCTCACGAATGGACTGTTAGCAGTAGAATATTAAAACAATGACATCACTTGGTAGAGTTGCGTACACTTGTAGTGCCAGAAACCAGCTTTCCCTCCCTCACTCGTCTCACTCCTCTCGCCACTCCACTCCACTCACCCAAGGTTTATTGGTATAAATAGCACGGCATTTCATTACAATGGTGTATTGTGATGCCCGTTTTCATTTCTGTTTGAATCCTATATTATTAATCCTGCACACAGCCTGATTCACAATATGCCTCATATTTTTTTCATACGGATACTAGATCCAGCGATATACATGTACTTGTATCGTTTCAAACCTACGGCTGCTATATCAAAAAAAAAAAAATCAGCAAAAGGGTCAGTCTGAATAGAGTCATTCCGTTAAGCAACGACACTCAGCCACTCTGGACTTCACGACTAGATGTACGTTCATTTATCATTGTTCTGATGCCGATCCCTGGCTATCTGAATCCTTTAAAAATATCGAAAAATAACCATGCTTGTCATAGTTTTGTTTTACATTCCGCCGTAACTATTAAAAGTTTGATGAAATGTCGTATTCACGCAATACCGCGCGTCGCGCTTTGTTAAAATATTGACTACAGTATGTATTATAAGGTATTAACTAAAACGTATGGAATCCTAGAAGGGGCATTGTCGCGTTGTCGCATTGTCGCGTTGTCGCCCTCTCAAAAACAAGCAAAATGAGGTGAAAATTAACCAAAGCGCGACAACGCGACAATGCGACAACGCGACATTTCGCCTGTTTGTCGCATTGTCGCGATGTCGCGTGTCGCGTTTCGAATAACATTTACTCTGTTCCTCCAAAGTGCGACACGCGACATAGCGACACTTTTCAAGGTCAAAATATTTCGCGTTGTCGCATTGTCGCCCTATCTAATATATGTAAGAATTCACTAAAACGCGACACGCGACAATGCGACAACGCGACATTTCATCAAAATGTCGCGATGTCGCACTGTCGCGTGTCGCGCTTTATTAAAATATTGACCATAGTATGCATTTAACAAATTAACTGAAACGCGACACGCGACAATGCGACAAAATGTATATCGCATTGTCGCGTTGTCGCCCTTTTTGTTACCGGTGCGCATGTGTAGAAACTCAATTAATCTACGCATGCGCAGAAAATGTTATACTCTATTCCAGACTTCACTGGTCTTTCGTTACCTCCAACGGTTTTCAAAATGAAGTAGTGCTCGAAATGGCAATGAGCCTTCTCTTCTTGAACTTAATGCAAATCTTTCTTTATTGTTTTACATATTGCAAATGTATTTAGCCAGTCAAGTGTGTTCTAGCAGCAAAACGAATTAGTAGCGCAACTATTCATTGTAATCACGGCGCACTGTACCCCTGTCATTCAAGGCGGGGCAATTTGCAGAGCAGTTAGTCTCTTAGTCACACCAGATAGTTATTACCATACGTTCGAATACCAGCACCATACACATTAATCACTTTGGAGATTTCGATGACAGGCTGTGATTACAGGTTGTGAAAAACTAAAATATTGTTAAAATTCAAGCCACATCGGCAAATTCATTAGGTCATGTCCTCGAATGGGTCACTATGTTCCATAATGTGGCTCCTGACAGTTTCGTGGTACAGTCCTGTCCGACACTGATGAATTTGTCTGATATCTGCCTCTGTTCAGCCAGCAGTGGATGGATACCAAGTAGAATGAGATATCACTTAGCCATCCGTCACCTCAATGACAGTTTTGGTCGACTTTGAACGTGATAATGGGAAAACGCCTTACAAATGGACTGTTAGCAGTAGGATATTAGAAACAATGACATCACTTGTAGTGCCAGAAACCAGCTTTCCCTCCCTCACTCCTCTTACTCTTCTCGCCGCTTCACTCCACTCACCCAAGGTTTATTGGTATAAATAGCACGGCATTTCATTACAATGGTGTATTGTGATGCCCGTTTTCATTTCTGTTTGAATCCTATATTATTAATCCTGCACACAGCCTGATTCACAATATGCCTCATATTTTTTTCATACGGATACTAGATCCAGCGATATACATGTACTTGTATCGTTTAAAACCTACGGCTGTTACATCAAAAAAAAAACAAAATAACAAATTCAGCAAAAGGGTCAGTCTGAATAGAACCTTTCCGTTAAGCAACGACACTCAGCCACTCTGGACTTCACGACTAGATGTACGTTCATTTATCATTGTTCTGATGTCGATCCCTGGCTATCTGAATCCTTTAAAAATATCGAAAAATAATCATGCTTGTCATATTTATTTTTACATTCCGCCGTAACTAATAAAATTTTGATGAAATGTCGTATTCACGCATTACCGCGCGTCGCGCTTTGTTAAAATATTGACTACAGTATGTATTATAAGATATTAACTAAAACGCGACACGCGACAATGCGACAACGCGACATTTTGATAAATATTGACTACAGTATGTATTATAAGATATTAACTAAAACGTAGTCTGTCGTACAGACCCTGAGGTATATATATCCAAGGGAGCCCAAGCAAGTCTAGAAAATGTGGCAAGTCTAGATTTTCATAGCTTCAGGGTCTGTACCAATCTGCTGAATTCATAGCCAGTATATGGCTAGTAATTATCAGTTGATCTCTAGCTGTCACTGGTGTTTAGTATAAATTCATGGGGAGGCTCCCCTACAGCTCCCTCATCGCCCCACACTTGGCTAAGACCTCGTGCCCTGTCCTCTCACCGCGAGGCAACATGTGTCGAGTTTTATTCAAGATTCCTGATCTTCTTTCCCGGAATTCCTCCCTCAACTCACAATGTCATCGGTAGACTAAGAACTACTCTCTCAAATGAATATAGTTTACTGGGAAAAGGTCATAGTAAAAAAAAAATAAGAATAACATAACAAGGATTGCCTCAAGGGTAATACTGACGGTCTTCAGACTTCCTCCATACACCCTCCGAGGCTATCTTCGCTTGAACAGTTTCTTTGGACGCCAGCTGGACCGTCCATTACGGTAATTTTTACATTCATTTGGCACTGAATCAACACTGCTGACACGACCACATAATTCACAAACTGCAGAAAAAGAAACTGGATGGCAAAGTCAGATATACAAAGTACTGGAAAGATACAACCTGACATTTCCCATACACTAACTGTTTTGTTTGTAGGTCATAGGTTCCAAATTGGGTAGGTCGATGCTCATGCTGTTGATCACTGGATTGTCTGGTCCAGATTCGATCATTTAAAGACCACAGCCATATAGGTGGAATAGTACTGAGTGCGGCGTAACATTCAACTCACTCACTGTAACAAAATCGATTATTTCCTTAATCCTCATGTATTTCCGTGAACACTCACTGCTATGCCAGTGTAACGCTGGAATACGACTGAATGTGGCGTAAAGCAATATACAAACTAGTGGAAAGATTAGAATCTGACATTTCCATACCACTAATACTGCTGAGTGCGGCGCAAAGCAATATACAAACTAATAGGTTCCACATTGCGCAGATCGATGCTCATGCTGTTGATCACTAGCTGGAATAATGCTGAGTGCGACGTAAAACTCAACTCATTGACTTTTACACAATCGATTATTTCCTTAAGGTTCATGTATTTCTGTGACCTTTCATTGTTAACCCAGTGTAATGCAAGTGAAGGGAAACTCGAGTTCTAATTTGAGTGTGCCAAAGCGGCGTTAAAAATAGATATCTGCCTGTCACAGCCGGACGGGAACATTTTGTTAAAACTTGAGTTGATTCAGACTGGAAATGTACAACTTTTCTTTCCGTCGTAATTGTGAGGTAATTGTGAAGCAAAATGTTCGCCGTTCAGTTAGCTACAGTTGGGTACCATGAACGATGAAATCCAGTGTGTTTTCGCAGAGTTATGACATTTTAATGAACCCTATGAAAATGCGTCTTTGAAAATTTGACCAACTTTCAAGGGCGATAACTCCGAAGCTATGTAAGATATCACGATGCCTTGAACAAATAATAAGCTTTCCAGGGTATGAGCTTTCTAATGGTGCAACAAATGGTGATTGTGCTATATGCCGTTCTGGAGAAGAAGATTTTCAAAGACAGGCACTGGCAAAACGCGAAGAAAATCGGCGAAAATTTCAGTTTTTTCAAAATAGCGGAAAATCTGTCACGGCGGCCAACTTCCACTGTGCTTTGAGTCGATGGAGAATGATGTTGTCTACCTTGTGTGAAACCTTGGTTAATTTATCTCTTATAGGTTCCGAGATATTCAGGGTGAAAGATTTTTACATTTTGGGTTGTCTGCCCTTACCGGAAGACGGAAGAATTTTTTTCCATTGTATCAATTTCAGCATACAGGCTATCATCCCTGAAAGTTTGATCGAAATCCGTCCTGTGGTTAGGTCAGGAGAGCTGGTACAAAATTCGTACAAATAATAATACGAAGAAGAAAAAGAAAAATATTCGGATATTAACAGTAGGTCTTCCAGACTTTCAGTCTGAAGACGTAATAAAATGGAGACTGAGACCTTCTTCACTTTCAGAAGCTAAGGAAATCTAGACTTGCCACATTTTCTAGACTTGCATGGGCTTGTGATATAAGAAATCACCGCCCCTTTTCAGGCAGACCTAGAGTTACCACTGCAGCTCAAATAGGTACATGCGGGTACTACAGTTGCGTGATGGTACTCCCACGGGTGAGAGCACAACAGCCAGGGCACCTGGGCTTCAGAGGATGTCAGGTCAAACTGTACGGAACAGTCTGAAAGAGATTCGTTTGAGAACCAGAAAACCCGACGTCAGGGTCGTGCTATGTCGTCATTAACGTCTTCGCTTATTATTTATTTGTTTTATAGACATTACCTTCTTCTAAAGCACATGCACTCATTACTGATGTAAAATTCATGCACTGAAGTATATTTATGGACGAGTCATAAACGTTTGAAACTTTTCTCAACAGATTTCTCGTCTATGCGTTTATTTCTTGGGATAGTATATCGCAGTGATAACAGTCCATTTGTATGGCGTTTTCCCATTATCACGTTCAAAGCCGACCTAAACTGTCTTTGGGGTGTCGGGTGGTTACGTGATATCTCATTCTACTTGGTATTCATCCACTGCTGGCTGAACAGAGGCAGATATCGAACACATCCATCAGCGTAGAACAGGACTGTACCATGAAACTGTGTCAGGAGCCACATTATGGAACACAGTGACCCATTCGAGGACATGACCTGATGCTTCTGCCGATGTGGCTTGAATTTTAACAATATTTCAGTTTCTCACAACCTGGCATCTGGATTTCGGCGAAATGTTCAAAGTGATTAATGTGTATGGTGCTGGTATTCGAACTTATGATAATAGCTATCTGGTGTGACAAAGAGACATTAATCTGCACAGCAAATTGCCCCGCCGTGAATGACAAGGCAAACGTGTGCCCTGATAACAATGAAAAGTTGCGCAAATATTTGTCTTGCTGCTAAAACACACTTCATTCACTAAATACATTTATATATAAAATAATTTTCAAACCAACAATGAAGATTTGCATTAAGTTCAAGAAAAGCAGTCCAGCTGCCATTTCAAGCACTACTTCATTTTAAAAACCATTGGATGTAGCAAAAGGACCACTGAAGTGTGAAATAGAGTTTAACTTTTCGTACGTATGGGTACTATCATTTACTTTCTACGCATGCGCATCGGTAATCGGAAAGGGCGACAACGCGACAACGCGACATTTCAATATGTCGCATTGTCGCGTGTTAGTAAATGTTTAGGTTTTTTACACATCGTAGATAGGGCGACAATGCGACAATGCGACATATTTTGACCTTAAGAAGTGTCGCTATGTCGCGTGTCGCACTTTGGAGGAACAGAGAAAATGTTATTCGAAACGCGACACGTGACATCGCCACAATGCGGCAATGCGGCAAACAGGCGAAATGTCGCGTTGTCGCATTGTTTGGTTAATGTTTGCCTCATTTTGCTTGTTTTTTGAGAGGGCGACAATGCGACAACTCGACAATGTACATAAGACTTCCATACATAAGAGACCTATATTTGAAACAATATGAACATGCGTCGCTTCGCTCGTTGCTGTTGCATTCATCAACACGAGTTGAACGCTGAGGTATGTGAGTATGGCAACTATTGCGTGTCATGAATCTAATCATGATGAGCCTGGACGTTCCAGACAACCATGGTACGTCAGAGGATATAGCGATTACTACACGAGTGCAGTAATTCGTTTCTTACACATCTTAAAACGGCACCATTTTGTGGTCGAATAGATTTGTGGTCGATCAGACTCATCGTAGTTGCGCATTGTCTGTAAAGACAACCAGAGTAGGTCATAGGATATGTAACATACAAGAAAGCCATGGTAGATGACAGATACAGAGTGTTTGCAATCAATTGAAAAATATCGTTCAAGATTAAACTCACAATACAAGTGTTTTTTCAAGGGGATTAGAATCGCAAATCTCAGATTTTTTGGTAGACGCTCTACCGCACGGCCACCGGGCCGACGAAGGGATGGGATTAAATCATCTACTGATAGTTACTGAAACCATCATCAGATCAAGACGTGACCTACCTAGACCTACCTAGTGTCACAACTGCAGTGTTGGAAATGTTCATACGGGTTCGAACCCAACGGTCACCTCTCGATCTACAGCTACAGCAATACCAAGACAAGTCTTCAACGAGGACAGAAAGGAACCGTCTAGGGGCCGCGGGTGTTGAAATTTACTGAAGCAAAATGACATAAAACAAAAATTGTTTCACTGAGCACTAAACATTCAATAAATAATTCAAACTAAAATTTCACCCTTTCAGAATTTGCTGGTTCCAGGATACCATCTAGTTACCATCTTACAGTCCTCTCATATATTGTCTTATTCCTTCAATCATGACCTGAGCTTTTAACCCATTTGTGACCAACCCGTTATTTCGGGACCAGTCAAACTGCGTCAAACTGGTCCCGAAATAACGGGTTGGTCACAAATGGGTTAAAAGCTCAGGTCATGATTGAAGTGTCCCTCTGCAGCATTCGTCACCACTAGCTCTTTGGGTAACCTCCAAGGAGACCCGTCCGGGCTTCTCCCGGAATAACACGAGTTCGCCACGAATGCCTCCGTCACCACACGCCCCTTTCCGTAACCTTCAAGAAGACTCGTCCCCCACCCGATGTGCGAAAATACGACAAACCAATGAGTACGCGCGTATACGGGAACGATAACTCTATTCCTGTTTGATTCCAATGGCACTTGATATCTCACCGAAGTACTCATACATTGCAAAATCATAAACAAAAATACTTAAATTAAATCCAAAGGCAGAAACTCCAAAATGAATATTTCTCAAACCGAAAATTCGTGTACCCTTGCTGTCATATCCCAAGTGGAATTTTAACTGAATTCGCTGAAATTATATAAATGTTCAAAAGAAAGTCAGACTAAAATATTCCCAGAGATGTACAATAAATGCCCAGTGTTAAAGATAACAGTTCATTACTTATGCAGATATAACATTATTGTTTTGAAACTCCTAGCGATTTACATTTTTGTTTTGTCAACAAACACTTAAACCATTCATGGCATTATGCCACAAAAATATGAAAAAAATACCGTCATATTGAAAGTACTAGGAAAGTAACTAACAGAATTGTGCTGCACAATGTGGAGATATTTCTTATAAGAATCAAGCGATTGACGGTGAGAGATTCAAATACACGTACTTGCATTCGTTGACATAACGGCTCTCACTGGTCCAACTGAGTATTTCTGACACTATTGTCGGCTTGTTGTGGGGATTGTACGTGCTCTTCCAACTGTTTCAGGAACTGTAATTATATATCGCTGCAACTTTCTAAACAATAATATTATATCTGTATGTAACTAATCAACTTTGATTATTAACGCTGGGCAAATATTTCACATTCCCATGAATATTTCAGTCTGCCATCTTTTGGTCATTCATACAGTTTTCAGTGAATTCATTACAAATTCCACTAAGGGTATGACAGTAGGTTACACGAATGTTCAGTATGAGAAATGTTTGCGTTTCTCCTTTGGGATTTAATATAGTTTTGGTCTTTTTTTATTTGCACATTCAGTAAAACAAATCCCATTTATGATTATTAAACCCTTTTTGAAATATAATTTGAAATATAAGGTGAACAAAATAAATAAGGTGTGATCATAATTACTTCAGAATATACGTGTCAAGGAGGTTTAATTCTTAGAAATAAATAAGCAAAACCTGCAAAAACGTCTATGAGTACTTCGTCTATGAGAGTTATCGTTCTTGTTCGAAGTTGTTCTGATGGCAATCCGCCAATATGAAATCCTTCCTTAGGGACACGAGTCGGCTTGTCCCGGAATAACACGAGTTGATTACGAATGCCTCTGGAGGGAATTCATCGTTCGTGAACACTCGTGTTATTCCGGTGCAAGCCGAATAGCGACTCGTGTCCCTCCATTCGTAACTACTCGTGTCATTCCGGCAAGCCGGATAGCGTCTCATATCCTTCTCGTGGCCATGTTTACCAATGGGTCTTGTCTAAGCGCAAACGTGCATGGAGATGAAAATAGTCTGTAGTAGCGTTAGGATGCGGCAAAACCACAAAGCCACTGGGGTGTGAGGAGGTGGATATTTTATTACATAAATGTAATAAAGACGATTTAGCCAGAAATATGGTAAAACAAATCTCATTACTACATACTTACTACATATTCACAAGTACTAAATGCAAACACACACATGCGCATATACTGCTAAAGATAAATGCATTACCATGACAACTTCTGATATTCATATGATTAGCACCATCATAATACATTAATTACATTACACAACTCTGATAATGTAAACATTACACTTATGGTAGACATCAGAATATACAAAAAAAAGAATGTACTAGTACTTTATAAACAATGAAAACATACCAGGTTGGTGACACCTGTACTATTGCCATCGTGACACATCTAAGTCATCCTGCCCACATAATCTGTAGGATGAATAAATGCCATGTGCAGATAGTAATATGTATAATAAACTATTAAAATAGCAACTACGGCAAAAATACAAACACCCACATCTAACCACACATACGCACATACATCTATACATGCATTCATTTTATTGTAAGGACGAGGGTACTAACGGCAATTATGTTTCAACAAAGTAGGAAGATGAGAAGATTATTGAGATTATACTTAAGTGAAATAGAAACTAATAACTACATGTGATACTATAATATAGGTAATTATGTAACACAGCAATTACACAGCTCACTGTACTGTGAGTCAAATCTGAGCTATGCACACAAACTAAACAACAGTCTGATAACTCACTCTAATGTGAGTTACAATCTACATCAATGCAATAACATAACTCACTATACTGTGAGTTACCATCATTTAAACTATTTACACATAATGAAAAGTGAATGTGGAGATATTAACAATGCTATAAACAATAGCCAATGCAACCACCAACTATGAAACACACATAGCAAACCACAAGAAATATATACAAGACTAGGCATTACTAACCTTCATATACGAAACACAGTCCAGATCACCATGATCTCGACAAAAAAAGACAACCTGTCTGATGCTGACCACATAAGATACTGACATGAAACTAGATCAAATTAAACTTTAAATACCATGATACCTTACACGCTTGGATGAACACAGAACAGTAGAACTTACACACTAGCCTGAGCAAAGGACATGTTTTAAGAGGGATTGACAGGAGAAAAGCAAATGAGTATTACTGAAATAGATTACATTGAGACTAGATTGGTGTTTAGAGAGCTAGGGTTAGGATACAAAATGTTAAAGATAAAATAACTGATAAATTTAGGTAGATTTAGGCTATTTAATGAGATAGTATATCTCATCAAAATAATATCATGGCACAATACTTTAAAAGATTCACATGTTTATTATATTTACAGCAGTAACTATATACAAAGTTGACTCTGCCACAAGTCTAGTAGTATTATCAAGGAAAGACAACTATGAATTCCCAAACATGCCTCTAAGAATATCCTACATCCCGTGGGGAAAACAACAATACGGTCCTTCCCCTTTTGCATATGTGTTAAAAGTTGTACATCCTTTAGCTCAACGTTCATGTTTAAACTGTACTTGGCATAGTTTAGCGAAGTTTCAAAGTTCAACCGTTCCGCCATTTTAATGTTTTGAAATGCGTTTTACTACGCGCTATTTGATTGGTTTGCCACGATTCTTGGCAATAATGGCGTACGAGAGGGGTACGAGTCTTCTTGTAGGTCACAGAATGAGGCAAGTAGTTACGAATGGTGTCCCCCTGGAAGGATCTTATATTGGTGGAGGAACATCATAACTGCTGTATACGGGAACGATAACTCTGTTCATGTTTGATTCCAATGGCACTTGATATCTCACCGAAGTACTCATACATTGCAAAAACATACAACAAAAATGCCTCAATTAAATCCAAAGGCAGAAACTCCAAAATGACTTATGAATATTTCTCAAACCAAAAATTCGTGTACCCTTGCTGTCATATCCCAAGTGGAATTTTAACTGAATTCGCTGAAATTATATAAATATTTTGTTCAAAAGAAAGTCAGACTAATATATTCCCAGAGATGTGCAATATATGCCCAGTGTTAAAGATAACAGTTAATTACTTATGCAGATATAACATTATTGTTTGGAAACTCCTAGCGATTTTCATTTTTGTTTTGTCAACAAACACAAGTGCGTGTATTTGAATCTCATTCTCATGATTCTTATCAAAAGCTTCACACTAGACAGCACTATCCCGTTAGCTAAGTTTGTATTACTTTCAATATGGCGATATATATTTTTTCAGAGTTTTTAAACAATAACATAAGGCTATGAAAGATTTAAGTAGTCGGGATTATTTTTATTAAAGCACTGCGTCATTTCGCGAGTTCTGATAGGTTTGTCGTATTTTAGCACATAACAAGCCTTGAGGTGGGACGAGTCTTCTTGGAATTTATAGACAGGTACGAAATCCCATTCGTCACCACTCGCTCCCTTCCGTAACCGCAAAGAGGACTCTTCCGAGCCTATGCCGGATAAAACGAGTCACGTATCGACTCCTCTCAAAGACTGTTCTGTGAGAAAATACGACAGATCAATCAGTACGCCCGTAACGATTGCTCTACTTTGATAAAAGGAATGCCGAGTACTTAAATCTTTAATGGCATTATGTCTTTGTATAAAAATAATGAAAAATATGTATCGTCATATTGAAAGCACAAAGTACAGAGGTAATAAAACTGTCTTGCCTCGTGTAGATTTTAGTAAGGATAGTGCCAAAAATGAGAGAGATTCAAATACACGTACGTGCGAAATGTTTCATAACGGCTCTCATAGATCCAAACGAGCGTATTTCAGATAAACAGACGATCTTGTGGACTTGTTTTGGAGATTTTACGTTAGCTTTCCGATATTTTTTGAGAAAACACAATACCATATACCGCTACGAGTTTTAAAAAATGCAATCAGTGTATAACGAATCAACACTAATCTTTTTCACATCTCTGGATCACAGCAAAGTTACACTGATGTTCAGTTTCAGGAATATTTTAAAGCAATTTTTGTAAGTATGTTTAAACAGTCTGGAAACAAGTGTCTGGATATAAATGTAGCTGAATTGTCTTAAAAGTATTTGCATATTGGATAAAAAAAATCCCTTTTGTGATTCTCAAATCCTATTCAAAAACAGATATTTGGAAATATAAGATGAACCGTTGTAGTAATTACTTTAGAATATGTGTTTTACAAATATCTTTTATCCTTCTTCTTGACAGTGAGACCAGATGAACACAAACAACGGATGGACATTAACAACAGGTAAAAACAAACAACCTGTGCATAAAACCAACAGATAAACACGATAAACTCCCGAAAATTACCACCAGATAAACACAAACAACGTTTGAACAATAAACACAAACAACTCCTAAACAATAACAACAGATTGAAAGTTTGGGCTACATAGGCCCTGAACTGATGACGAGCCTTACCAGCATGACTGTGTCAAGATAACCCGAACCCTCTCTGCTGCATACTAATTTTAATCTATAAAAAAACCCAAACAAATGCCTTCATCTATATTCGTCATTTAACTAATTCTCAGTATCCATGTGTCACGTGTGTAACACTACCGAGTACTGAGGGCCTTGGTACTTTCGCTTTGTCGTTGGGTCGTCGCGATGTCAGCTGCAGGTAAGGAGCTGTATGTAATTACATGACGTGCCTGTGTACTTTAACTGAACTTGTGTATACGTTTGAAAAACATGGCTCAAACAGTCGTTTCACTTAATAGCTTATAACTTTCTTGTGTGTTATAAGTGTCGACTCGAGTACTGGGACGACCACCGCCGTCCTGTGTGTCGTGCAGCACGTGGGCGTGTCTACACCGGAAATGTTTCATGCATGTACGAACATAGCAGTTGTCACATTGTTATGCTGTAATATTGAGAACTGGTGTGTGAGGGGAGAGTAGGGGAGGGTAGGAGTTGTTGGTCACGGTTGTACATGAATTGCACGCAGAGCCCAATATGGTGAAGGGGCTGGGCAAGACGAACCACGTACTTAGAAGACCATGGAAATGTATGTAAATGAGTGCCCCAGTTGACAGATTCTATTTCCTGGTAGACCAGTCCCTCAGGGCTCAGACAAATACTCCTCTGGGGCAGTGTTACACCTATGGACAATCTGTTGTGTACCTAACACGAGATGTTTATCAGCATGTCATCGTGACCTCGTGTCGGCCGAAGTGTGCAGTAACGCATGTTCTAGAGAGAGGGCGTGTTGTACATTAGTATCTGAAGCATGGCAGGTCGGATCGCCCTACCAGTAAGTGATTGATTTATCGGAGTTATGACGGAACACTCGACTCCGGCTTTGCTAGGTCTATATACGCACGTCGAACAGTCCAGCATCCGCGGGGTAGTCTAGTGGTTAAGGCGTTGGTTCGTCACGCAGGAAATCCGGATTCGATTCTCCACATGGGCCTATTGTGTGGAGTCCATTTCTGGTGTTCTTACGTCATGACACTGCTGGAGTATTGTTAACAGCGACGTAAAGCTATACCCATCCACTCACCCAGTCACGCACTCGAATAGTCCAGAGTCATACCCACCATACCCACCCACTAACTCACTCGAATGGTCCAGAGTCATATCCACCATACCCACCCACTCACACACTCTCAGAGTCCAGAGGAATAGCCACCATACCCCTCCACTCACTCACTCGAATAGTTCAGAAGCATATCCACCATACCCACCCACCCACTCACTCTCATAGTCCAGAGGAATATCCATCATACCCGCCCACTCACTCACTCGAATAGTCCAGAGCCATACCCACCATACCCAACCACTTTCTCTCTCGAATAGTCCAGAGGCATATCCACCATAGCCACCCACTTTCTCACTCGAATAGTCCAGAGGCATATCCACCATAGGCAGCCACTCACTAACTCAAATACTCCAGAGCCCTATCCACCATACCCACCCACTCACACACTCTCATAGTCAAGACGAATAGCCACCATACCCCTCCACTCACTCACTCGAATAGTTCAGAAGTATATTCACCATACCCACCCACCCACTCACTCGAATAGTACAGAGCCATACCCACCATACCCACCCACTTTCTCTCTCGAATATTCCAGAGGCATACCCACCATACCCACCCACTCACTCACTCGAATAGTCTAGAGCCATACCCACCATACTCACCCACTCACTCAGTGGAATAGTCCAGAGGCATATCCACTATACCCACCCACTCACACACTCTCATAGTCCAGAGCCATACCCACCATACCCACCCACTTTCTCTCTCGAATATTCCAGAGGCATACCCACCATACCCACCCACCCCCTCACTCGAATAGTCTAGAGCCATACCCACCATACTCACCCACTCACTCAGTGGAATAGTCCAGAGGCATATCCACTATACCCACCCACTCACACACTCTCATAGTCCAGAGCCATACCCACCATACCCACCCACTTTCTCTCTCGAATATTCCAGAGGCATATCCACCATAGCCACCAACTTTCTCACTCGAATAGTCCAGAGGCATATCCTCCATAGGCAGCCACTCACTAACTCGAATAGTCCAGAGCCATATCCACCATACCCACCCACTCACACACTCTCATAGTTCAGAGCCATATCCACCATACCCACCCACCCACTCATTTGAATAGTCCAGAGTCATATCCACCATACCCACCCACTCACACACTCTCATAGTTCAGAGCCATATCCACCAGACCCACCCACCCACTCACTCGAATAGTCTAGAGCCATACCCACCATACTCACCCACTCACTCAGTCGAATAGTCCAGAGGCATATCCACTATACCCACCCACTCACTCACTCGAATAGTCCAGAGCCATACCCACCATACCCACCCACTTTCTCTCTCGAATATTCCAGAGGCATATCCACCATAGCCACCAACTTTCTCACTCGAATAGTCCAGAGGCATATCCTCCATAGGCAGCCACTCACTAACTCGAATAGTCCAGAGTCATATCCACCATACGCACCCACTCACACACTCTCATAGTTCAGAGCCATATCCACCATACCCACCCACTCACTCGAATAGTCTAGAGCCATACCCACCATACTCACCCACTCACTCAGTGGAATAGTCAAGAGGCATATCCACTATACCCACCCACTCACACACTCTCATAGTCCAGAGGCATATCCACCATACCCACCCACCCACTCATTTGAATAGTCCAGAGTCATATCCACCACACCCACCCACTCACACACTCTCATAGTCCAGACGAATAGCCACCATACCCCTCCACTCACTCACTCGAATAGTTCAGAAGCATACCCACCATACCCACCCACCCACTCACTCTCATACTCCAGAGGAATATCCATCATACCCACCCACTCACTCACTCGAATAGTCCAGAGCCATACCCACCATACCCACCCACTCACTCACTCGAATAGTCCAGAGGCATATCCACCATATCTGCCCACTCACTCACTCGAACAGTTCAGCGGCATATCCACCACACCCACCCACCCACTCACATGAATAGTCCAGAGTCATACCCACCATACCCACGCACGCACTCACTCGAATAGTCCAGAAGCATATCCACCATACCCACTCACTCATTCACTCGAATAGTCCAGAAGCATGTCCACCATACCCACCCACTCACTCACTCGAATGGTCCAGAGCCATACCCACCATACCCACCCACTCACTGGAATAGTCAACAGCCACACCCACCATACCCACCCACTGATTCACTCCAGTACTTCAACGGCATATCCACCATAGGCAGACACTCACTCACTCTCATGGTCAAGAGGAATATCCACCATACCCACCCACTCACTCACTTGAATAGTCCAGAAGCATATCCACCAAACCCACCCACTCACTCTTTCGAATAGTCCAGAGGCATATCCACCATATCCACCATACCCACCCACCCCTCACCTGAATAGCCCTGAGGCATAGCCGCCATAGGCAGCCACTCACTCACTCGAATAGTCCAGAAGCATATCCACCATACCCACCCACTCACTCACTCAAATAGTCCAGAAGCATATCCACCATACCCACCCACTCACTCTTTCGAATAGTCCAGAGGCATATCCACCATATCCACCATACCCACCCACCCCTCACTTGAATAGCCCTGAGGCATAGCCGCCATAGGCAGCCACTCATTCACTTGAATAGTCCATAGTCATATCCACCATACCCACCCACTCACACACTCTCATAGTCCAGAGGAATATCCACCATACCCACCCACTTACTCACTTGAATAGTCCAGAAGCATATCCACCATACCCACCCACTTACTCACTTGAATAGTCCAGAAGCATATCCACCATACCCACCCACCCACTCACTTGAATAGTTCAGAGGCATATCCACCATACCCACCCACCCACTCACTTGAATAGTCCAGAAGCATATCCACCATACCCATCCACTTTCTCACTCGAATAGTCCAGAGGCATATCCGCCATAGGCAGCCACTCACTCACTTGAATAGTCCAGAAGCATGCCCACCATGCCCACCCACCCACTCAGTTGAATAGTTCAGAGGCATATCCACCATACCCACCCACCCACTCACTCGAATAGTCCAGAGGCATATCCACCATATCTACCCACTGACTCACTCGAATAGTCCAGAGTCATATCCACCATACCCACCAACTCACACACTCTTATAGTCCAGAGAAATATCAACCATTACCACCCACCCACTCATTTGAATAGTCCAGAAGCATATCCACGATACCCACCCACTCATTCACTCGAATAGTCCAGAGGCATATGCACCATACCCACCCACCCACTCACTCGAATGGTCAAGAGGCATATCCACCACAGACAGCCACTCACTCACTCGAATAGTCCAGAGCCATATCCACCATACCCACCCACTCACACACTCTTATAGTCCAGAGGGACATCCACCATAACCACCCACCCACTCACTCGAATAGTCCAGAAGCATATCCACCATACCCACCCACTCACTCACTCGAATAGTCCAGAGTCATATCCACCATACTCACGCACGCCATCACTCCAATAGTCCAGAAGCATATCCACGATACCCACCCACTCATTCACTCGAATAGTCCAGATGCATATCCACCATACCCACCCACCCACTCACTCGAATAGTCCAGAGGCATATCCACCATATCTACCCACTCACTCACTCGAATAGTCCAGAGCCATTTCCACCATACCCACCCACTCACTCACTCGAATAGTCCAGAGGCATATCCACCATACACACCCACCCACTCACTCGAATAGTCCAGAGTCATATCCACCATACTCACCCACTCACTCAGTCGAATAGTCCAGAGGCATATCCACGATATCCAACCACTCATTCACTCGAATAGTCCAGAGGCATATCCACCATACCCACCCACTCACTCACTTGAATAGTCCAGAAGCATATCCACCATACCCACCCACTGACTCACTTGAATAGTCCAGAAGCATATCCACCATTCCCACCCACCCACTGACTTGAATAGTTCAGAGGCATATCCACCATACCCACCCACTCATTCACTCGAATAGTCCAGATGCATATCCACCATACCCACCTACTCACTCATTCGAATAGTCCAGAGCCATACCCACCATACCCACCCACTCATTCACTCGGGTACTTCAACGGCATATCCACCATAGGCAACCCACTCTCTTGAATAGTCCAGAGTCATATCGACCATACCCACCCACTCACACACTCTCATAATCCAGAAGCATATCCACCATACCCACTCACTCACTCGAATAGTCCAGAGGCATATCCACCATACTCACCCACTCACTCAGTCGAATAGTCCAGAGGCATATCGACTATACCCACCCACTCACACACTCGAATAGTTCAGAGGCATATCCACCACACCCATCCACCCACTCACATGAATAGTCCAGAGTCATATCCACCATACCCACGCACGCACTCACTCGAATAGTCCAGAAGCATATCCACGATACCCACCCACTCATTCACTCGAATAGTCCAGAGGCATATCCACCATACCCACCCACTCACTCACTTGAATAGTCCAGAAGCATATCCACCATACCCACCCACTGACTCACTTGAATAGTTCAGAGGCATATCCACCATACCCACCCACTCATTCACTCGAATAGTCCAGATGCATATCCACCATACCCACCCACTCACTCATTCGAATAGTCCAAAGCCATACCCACCATACCCACCCACTCATTCAATCGAGTACTTCAACGGTATATCCACCATAGGCAACCACTCACTCACTCGAATAGTCCAGAGCCCTATCCACCATACCCACCCACTCACTCACTCGAATAGTCGAGAGGCATATCCACCATATCTACCCACTCACTCACTCGAATAGTTCAGAGGCATATCCACCATACCCACCCCCCAACTCACTTGAATAGTCCAGAGTCATATCCACCATACCCACCCACTCACACACTCTCTTAATCCAGAAGAATATCCACCATGCCCACCCACCCACTCACTCGAATAGTCCAGAAGCATCTCCACCATACCCACCCACTCACTCACTCGAATAGTCGAGAGGCATATCCACCATACCCACCCACCCACTCACTTGAATAGTCCAGAGTCATATCCACCATACCCACCCACTCACACACTCTCATAATCCAGAAGAATATCCACCATACCCACCCACCCACTCACTCGAATAGTCCAGAAGCATATCCACCATACCCACCCACCCCACTCACTTGAATAGTCCAGAGTCATATCCACCATACCCACCCACCCACTCACTCGAATAGTCCAGAGGCTTATCCACCATAGGCAGCCACTCACTCACTCGAATAGTCCAGAGCCATATCCTCCATACCCACCCACTCACTCACTCGAATAATCCAGAGGCATATCCACCATATCTACCCACTCACTCACTCGAATAGTTCAGAGGCATATCCACCATACCCACCCCCCCCACTCACTTGAATAGTCCAGAGTCATATCCACGATACCCACCCACTCACACACTCTCTTAATCCAGAAGAATATCCACCATACCCACCCACCCACTCACTCGAATAGTCCAGAAGCATATTCACCATACCCACCCACTCACTCACTCGAATAGTCCAGAGGCATATCCACCATACCCACCCACCCACTCAGTCGAATAGTCCAGAGGCATATCCACCATAGGCAGCCACTCACTCACTCGAATAGTCCAGAGCCATATCCACCATACCCACCCACTCACTCACTTGAATAGTCCAGAAGCATATCCACCATACCCACCCACTGACTCACTTGAATAGTTCAGAGGCATATCCACCATACCCACCCACTCATTCACTCGAATAGTCCAGATGCATATCCACCATACCCACCCACTCACTCATTCGAATAGTCCAAAGCCATAACCACCATACCCACCCACTCATTCAATCGAGTACTTCAACGGTATATCCACCATAGGCAACCACTCACTCACTCGAATAGTCCAGAGCCCTATCCACCATACCCACCCACTCACTCACTCGAATAGTCGAGAGGCATATCCACCATATCTACCCACTCACTCACTCGAATAGTTCAGAGGCATATCCACCATACCCACCCCCCAACTCACTTGAATAGTCCAGAGTCATATCCACCATACCCACCCACTCACACACTCTCTTAATCCAGAAGAATATCCACCATGCCCACCCACCCACTCACTCGAATAGTCCAGAAGCATCTCCACCATACCCACCCACTCACTCACTCGAATAGTCGAGAGGCATATCCACCATACCCACCCACCCACTCACTTGAATAGTCCAGAGTCATATCCACCATACCCACCCACTCACACACTCTCATAATCCAGAAGAATATCCACCATACCCACCCACCCACTCACTCGAATAGTCCAGAAGCATATCCACCATACCCACCCACCCCACTCACTTGAATAGTCCAGAGTCATATCCACCATACCCACCCACCCACTCACTCGAATAGTCCAGAGGCTTATCCACCATAGGCAGCCACTCACTCACTCGAATAGTCCAGAGCCATATCCTCCATACCCACCCACTCACTCACTCGAATAATCCAGAGGCATATCCACCATATCTACCCACTCACTCACTCGAATAGTTCAGAGGCATATCCACCATACCCACCCCCCCCACTCACTTGAATAGTCCAGAGTCATATCCACGATACCCACCCACTCACACACTCTCTTAATCCAGAAGAATATCCACCATACCCACCCACCCACTCACTCGAATAGTCCAGAAGCATATTCACCATACCCACCCACTCACTCACTCGAATAGTCCAGAGGCATATCCACCATACCCACCCACCCACTCAGTCGAATAGTCCAGAGGCATATCCACCATAGGCAGCCACTCACTCACTCGAATAGTCCAGAGCCATATCCACCATACCCACCCACTCACTCACTTGAATAGTCCAGAAGCATATCCACCATACCCACCCACTGACTCACTTGAATAGTTCAGAGGCATATCCACCATACCCACCCACTCATTCACTCGAATAGTCCAGATGCATATCCACCATACCCACCCACTCACTCATTCGAATAGTCCAAAGCCATAACCACCATACCCACCCACTCATTCAATCGAGTACTTCAACGGTATATCCACCATAGGCAACCACTCACTCACTCGAATAGTCCAGAGCCCTATCCACCATACCCACCCACTCACTCACTCGAATAGTCGAGAGGCATATCCACCATATCTACCCACTCACTCACTCGAATAGTTCAGAGGCATATCCACCATACCCACCCCCCAACTCACTTGAATAGTCCAGAGTCATATCCACCATACCCACCCACTCACACACTCTCTTAATCCAGAAGAATATCCACCATGCCCACCCACCCACTCACTCGAATAGTCCAGAAGCATCTCCACCATACCCACCCACTCACTCACTCGAATAGTCGAGAGGCATATCCACCATACCCACCCACCCACTCACTTGAATAGTCCAGAGTCATATCCACCATACCCACCCACTCACACACTCTCATAATCCAGAAGAATATCCACCATACCCACCCACCCACTCACTCGAATAGTCCAGAAGCATATCCACCATACCCACCCACCCCACTCACTTGAATAGTCCAGAGTCATATCCACCATACCCACCCACCCACTCACTCGAATAGTCCAGAGGCTTATCCACCATAGGCAGCCACTCACTCACTCGAATAGTCCAGAGCCATATCCTCCATACCCACCCACTCACTCACTCGAATAATCCAGAGGCATATCCACCATATCTACCCACTCACTCACTCGAATAGTTCAGAGGCATATCCACCATACCCACCCCCCCACTCACTTGAATAGTCCAGAGTCATATCCACGATACCCACCCACTCACACACTCTCTTAATCCAGAAGAATATCCACCATACCCACCCACCCACTCACTCGAATAGTCCAGAAGCATATTCACCATACCCACCCACTCACTCACTCGAATAGTCCAGAGGCATATCCACCATACCCACCCACCCACTCAGTCGAATAGTCCAGGGGCATATCCACCATAGGCAGCCACTCACTCACTCGAATAGTCCAGAGCCATATCCACCATACCCACCCACTCACTCACTCGAATAGTCCAGAGGCATATCCACCATATCTACCCACTCACTCACTCGAATAGTTCAGCGGCATATCCACCATACCCACCCACCCACCCACTCACATGAATAGTCCAGAGTCATGTCCACCATACCCACGCACGCACTCACTCGAATAGTCCAGAAGCATATCCATGATACCCACCCACTCATTCACTCGAATAGTCCAGAAGCATATCCACCATACCCACCCACTCACTCACTCGAATAGTCCAGAGCCATACCCACGATACCCACCCACTCACTGGAATAGTCCACAGCCATACCCACCATACCCACCCACTCATTCACTCGAGTACTTCAACGGCATATCCACCATAGGCAGCCACTCACTCACTCGAATAGTCCAGAGTCATACCCACCATAGGCAGCCACTCACTCACTTGAATAAGTTTTTGCATATGTCGGATGTGTAAATTTCAAGTATTGTGTGATATGAATTTCAGTATAAGCTTTCCGTTACTAGAATTCTCTGACACAATTCCTGGACCCGAATCAGCAAACGATAAAGATCTGCAACGAACAGAAAATGAGAATCGGCGTGGACTCGAGTCAGAATCAGATGAAAATGAAAAATCTACAAAAGACTCTAAAGGAAAGGAAACGGAGGATAACAAATCTAAATTGAATCTTACGAAACAATCAAGAAAAGAAAATGGCGATTACATGCAGGAAACAGACAAGTCAGAACAACATGGTTCAACGAAAAAGAAAAGCGACAATTTAGAAACACTTCAGAAAGAACTAAGTGATAAAGACAAAGAACTAAGCAAAACGAAGACTGAACTCCAGTCTACAAAAGAAGCTTTGAATGAATCTAATAACAAGCACAGGGCAGGGATCGAGGATCTACAGGTAGCAAACACGGAGTTGAAGCAAGTTAAGAAACAACTACATGATAAAGACGAAGAACTGAGCAAAACGAAAGAAGATTTGAACGGAACTAGAAACAACCTGAGCGCAAAGGCCAAGGATCTACAGGAAACAGAGAAGAAGCTGGAAGAATGTATTGAACAATGTCTAGAATGTGGAAGAGTGATGGCTGAGTGCTGTTCAAAGTGGGATATGGAGGGTAAAAAGAGAGGTGAGAAAAAGCATTCATTAGTCTTTCAAATTTCCACGAACGCTCTCTTCAGACAAGAAATACGGTTAATGGTTTTCAGAATATGACTTGTCCTGCGTGTTACAACATTACTGGTTGTCTGTTGCAGAGCAAGCTGAGGAAGAAGCAGAGAAGTTACGATCGGCAAACGGTATTGTTGAAGTGGTTGTTGGAACATTGAAGTATCACTTGTCAACTTTTACACATTGGTACACGCTATTCTAAAGGATGGATAAGTATCCAAAACTGTAATCGCAAAATGACAGCGTTGATACCTGTTCATGCTTTTATAAACCTCTTTTTTCAAGTTGAAATTTGACTGCTGGGTGCGAGAAAAGTCGAATGTTGCTGACGAATAAAAGAAGAATATCTGAAACCACTAACAAAGAATTAATCAAGAAATGGTTTGTCGTTGGTAGTGCGGATTGAAGCGTTGGGCTTTTTCGGTGACTGTTGTTAAGCAGACCGAGTTGAAGCCTTGATGACGTTTGTTATTGGATGACATGGTCAATTTGTAAGTGGATTCTTATTCGGTGAGTAGTTTAGGGTTTGCTGATGTCTTAGGCAACAAACTAATTCAGCTGACCACCTGTTGTTCTTATTTGTAGAAAAGGCAAACGGAGATCTACGAGCATTACTGAGGAAGAAAGGTAAGTTGCACGTCTCAATGATGCACAGGGTTGATTCAGTCATGAACAATTAGAGGGAGACTGTAAAGCCAATTTTGAAGCGATCCTGTTTTGTTGGTGTAATGGTCGAGCAGTGCTGGCACAGGGATGGTAAAGTGATAGTAATGTGGTGGTGTGGTAGGGGTAGTAATGGTGGTGCAGTTGCAGAAGCGGAGAAATGGTGTTGGTGGAGGAGAGAGCGAGTGGATGTGTTTGTGGAGAGGCGTCGTTTAGTTGTGTTGTGAAATTGTGGCAGTTTTGTGATATCTGTTGGGATCGTAACAGTGTTGGTGGAATGGCGGTAGTGTTGTAGTGTTGTGCTTGAGCGATGACAGTGTTGTAGTGTTGGTGGAATGATGGTAGTTTTGTAGTGTTGGTGGAACAATGGCAGTTTTGTAATGTTGGTGGAATGGTGGCAGTGTTGTAGTATTGTGCTGGAGCGATGACAGTGTTGTAGTGTGGTGGAATGATGGCAGTTTTGTAGTGTTTGCTGGAATGGTGGCAGTGTTGTAGTGTTGGTGGAATGATGGCAGTTTTGTAGTGTTGCTGGAATGGTGGCAGTGTTGTAGTGTTGTGCTGAAGCGATGTCTGTGTTGTGGTGGTGGTTGGATGTTGCCAGTATTGTAGTGTGGTGTTTGAACTTTTACACTGTTTTGTGTTCGAGCGATGATAGTGTTGTAGTGCAGTTGATGGAGGGATGACAGAGGTGTGGTGTTGTGTTGGAGCATTGACATTGCTGTAGTGGTGGTGGGGTGGTGGCAGTGTAGCAGTGATGTTGGTGAAGCGATGACAGCGTTGTAGTGTTGTGGTGGTGTGTTGACAGACTTGTGGAGTTGTGCTAGAGCGGAGGGGTCAGTGAATTGGTGTGGTGGGTCAGGATATGGTGACATACACGGTTACAGCGTAAGAACGATTTCAGTTGCTGCGGATCAAGTGCATATCGGGTGAAGATCATATTTATGCCATGATAACGCGTTGTGCCAGAGGACAGACACATTAACCTATGCAATATATGGCTCTACCAAATGTTTCAGTTTTACTGCTTTGGCGACTCGCTTTCCGACTAGTATACGAGCAGCAGTTGAAAACAAAACTTCGAGGTACGTATTGACACGCGGACATGATGAGTGACGAAAACGTAACGGCAGGCACACATTTTCGCTGCTTTTCTCTGTCAAGCAGTATTCTAAGTTCATTTCGTCTGTTACAATGCATTATGTATTGTCATGTACATATGCTTCACTATGCGTTGTCAGGTAGATGTAGTACAATGTAAGTCGGGTAGATATTCTACATATGTATTGTTAGGTAGATATCCTGTGCGTTGTGAGGAAGATATGCTATGCTATGCGATCGGACACTTCACCAACACATCTCCTTGAGGGCCTTCCTGTCCGCTTTTAGGGATTAAACAGAAGATGAAAGACGTTTTACACGACATGATCAGCAGTAAAATCAAAGTAGTATTTTGTTTCCAAATTTTCAGTTATGTAAGTTACTGTACATGTTCTAGTGATTTATTGATTCGTTTTGAATCCATTTGATAGCCAATTTCTACTACTTCCAAGTCCCGCCATTTCAATAATTTAGGAGCCTGCTCGGATGTTTTACAGCATGCTGTATTGCTGAGTAATCAGTTGTGTTAACAGGCACGTGCTGTCATAGATGACTGATTTATATATGAAAGTGTTGACTTGATGTTTAACATTTTCATAGTGACTGGTTACTTTATAAGACTGTGTGAAGGATTTGTCACCCAGGTAAGATGTGTGTAAAGAGGTGAGGTTCGTATACATTATCTGTAAAGTTGCAATGATGACAGCATTTGTTTGCCTTCAGATATGATCTGCGCTAGGACAGAGGGACTCAGGACCCAGCTCAACACCATGTTTCGTAAACATATGGAGGAACAGAACCGTCTTCAAGGTACACCTTCACGTTACAAATCCATCTTATCACGTTACAAATCCATCTTATTGTAGCCTCTGAAATACTAGTAACTGAACGCGGAACTAGGAAATAGAACCCAGGTCTTCAGCGTGACCAGCGAATGCTGTAACCACCGGACCGCCTCACAGCCCCTTGGCTGCTTCGTACAACCTCGATAAAAGTTTATTTGTTCATGAGGTGTTACAATTACTATTTCAGCTCTTATTGAAAGGCAGAATCAAGAGCAGGAAGCTGCCAAGGAGGAATGGCAAACACAAGAAGCAACGCTAAGAGGTAAATACTTCAAACTTTTCTGTCTCCTGCTGGTTTGTTGTTACTGCGATTTATATTTGTTAGTGAATATATATTTTCGAATCTTAAACATTGCTATGACGAAGTCAACGTTGAAACTATTGAGGCCCCACTAAAACGTTTAATATTTGAGACCTGATGTTAAATACTGGAATGTCTGAGGCGTGATATTAAAATTGGAGTGTATGAGGCATGATATTAAATATTGACGTCTCTGAGGTATGATGTTAAATATTGGAGTGTCTGAGGCATGGTGTAAATGTTGTGGTGGTTGAGACATGATCGTAATAAATATTGTGGCTGTAGGGAGCTGATAGAATTTAATTTTGACCTAGTGAAAATAATTATCCTTTCACAGACAGTATTGAGGAGTTAGACGTCAAGAAGTCTGAACTTGAAGATCAGGTGACCCACTGTCAACTGCAAGTGAAGGAAAGAGAAGGGTCTGTTGAAATAGCTAAAGGTAGGAGTAGGGGAGACGATAACATATAAGAAGCGGTAGGAATGGGCGACGCTAGATCACGCAAACCAGAGGATAGGGCGTGTCAGTCGACACTACATAACATAAATCTAGACATAGGAAAAGGCAACACTATATCATACAAAGCTAAAATTTGGAACAGACTACAGCAGATCGCACACAGGTAAAGGCTGGAACAGACGACACTCGATCACATACAGGTAAAGGTTGGAAAAGACGACATTAGATCATACAAAGTTGAAGGTTAGAACGGACGACAATATATTACTCACTGTTACAGGTGAGAACAGACGACACTAGATCACACAAAACTAAAGGTAGGAACAGACAACACTAGATAAAACACGACTGAAGTGGAAATAGACGAACGGCCTCGTGATGTACCTAGCACGTGTATTTTACTGAGGCTTGTAATGTGTCCACCACATGTATTTAACTCAGGTTTGTAATGTGTTCAGCACGTGTATATAGCTCAGACTTGTAATGTGTTCACCACCACGTGAATTTAGCTGAGGCTTGTATTGTTTTCGGCACGTGTATTCAGCTCAGGCTTGTAATATGTTCACCACGTGTATTTAGCTCAGGCTTATATTGTTTGTGGCACGTGTATTTAGTTCAGGCCTTGAAATGTGTTCAGCATGTGTATTTAGCTCAGACTTACAATGTGTTCAGCACGTGCATTTAGCTGACGATTGTAATGTGTTCAGCACGTGTATTTAGCTGAGGATTGTAATGTGTTCAGCACGTGTAATTAGCTCAGGCTTGTAATGAGTTCAACACTTGTATTCAGCTTAGGCTTGTAATGTGTTTAGTGCGTGTATTTAGCTCATTCTTGTAATGTGTTCAGCACGTGTGTATAGCTCAGGCTTGTAATGTGTTCAGTCTTGTAATGTGTTTCAGTTTGGGTTCAGAAGCTCAGCCAACAATGCGGAGCAAATGATATGATTCAGGAGGAGCTCGACAAAACCAAGACGGCACTCGCTAGGAAGGACACACTGTACCAAGATACCCTTGGTAGGTCATAGTCAGCGTGAGGTCTTCTAACAGGAGTGAGTGAGCGCGTTTTGTTTTACGCCTTACTCGGCAATATCCAAGCTATCTGTTATATATGGCGGCAATCAGTAAATAATTGAGTCTGGACCAGACAACCCAGTGATCATGAACATCGTTTTGCGTCGTTGGTATACGATGATACACGGCAACAAGTAAGCCAGCCTCACCACCTGATTTAGTCGCCTATTACGATCAGCATGCGTTGCTGAAGATCAGTATCAGAATGAGTCGTGATATTGAGTGAACTCCATTTTCAGTACATTGTTCAAAATGCCAACACAACATGTACATTTCCACATTTCAGTATGAAAATCTTAAATAACCAAATATTAGTGACTTCAATATTGAAAGAAATGAAGATTCACTACAAAATGTAGGCTTTAATCTTGAAGGTCACACCGGTTGGTTGACATATGCCATCGTGTCCCAAGCGTGGATCGATGCTCATGTTGTTGATCACTGGATTGTCTGGCCCAGACCTGAATATTTACAGACTACAGTCATATAGCTGCAATATTGCTGCGTGTGGCGTCAAACAACAAACAAACACGACAAGCTATATTGTAACTTTGATGTATGTATATAAGCGTATACTTGAGGGTGTAATAGGATGTGTAGGCGAGTGCAACATGTGAACATTGTCTCTGTGCATACTCCAGAGCAGCTGCAGGGAGCACAACGCGATGCTGTACAGCTGCAGGTTAACCTTGACCGTGAGAAACAACTGACGGCAGCGATGGGAAACGCCGCTCTACAAAGAGCAACTGATGTGAGACACGATCACCAGAGAATAGTCGTCATTAAAGGTGAATTCTGTTGGGGTGAAATGGTAGCATGACCCAACCTGGTGTGAGGTACCTGTGTGTGGACCTGTGTATGGCTCAACCTGGATTGAGGTGTGAGCCTATGTATGACCCAACCTGATGTGAGGTGTCTGTGTTTGAGCCTGTGTAGGAAGCAGCCTAGACTGAGGTATCTATGGGTGATTTGTGCATGACCCACCCTGAATTGAGGTATCTGTGTGTGAGCATATACATGACCCAGCTGGTGTGAGTTACCTGGATGTGAGCTTATGTATAAACCCATCTGGTGTGAGGTATCTGTGTGTCAGCCAGTGCGTGGCACAATCTGGTGTGAGGTATCTGTATATGAGCCTGTGTATGACCCAATCCGGTGTAAGGTACCTGTGTGTGAACCTGTGTATGACCTAGTCTGGTGTGAGGTACCTGTGTGTGGGCCTGTGTATGACCCAGTCTGGTGTGAGGTACCTGTGTGTGAGCTCAAGTGTGACCCAACCCGGTGTAAGGTGCATTCCCAATGTATTCGACAAACTGACAAAAACAGTTCAGAATAAGCAGATTTTTAAAGAGGCTTTGGAAATCACACGGAACGCGTTTTAATGGGATTAAAAATGAAAACAAAAATACTTAAATATGAAGGCGTTATAATTTATATCTTACCTACGGCAAAATGTAACATTGACTGTGATATATGATAAGGGTATGCAATAGGTCAAAGACATAAAAATGGTTTCTGGGTGGTGCAAGTATTATAATGTTCTTTACTATGAAAATATTTGTACTGGTGTACTTCATTTTCCATCAGAAGAAAATGAAAAACTAGAGAGGGCTTTGAGGGATGCACATCGGTGTAACGAAGAGCAGTGTGAAGAACTGATGAAGAACAAATTGGAGAGAAAGAAACTCGTGGCGGAATTGTTAAGCCTAAGACGTAAGTGCGTCAACCATTACGTAACTGTTAGCACGAACAGCTGATATAGGATGCATTGGGGGTATCTTCCCATTAGACAGAACTCCCAAGAGACAGACCGCTTAAAACAACACATTTTATGGTTGGTTGCATAAGGCTTGACTCAGTTGTACCCTTGATAATAATGGCATGTGTCCAGATAAAGGAAAACAACAACGACAGGTATTTACTATAGTTTTATTAATTCATGTTAAGAATTGTGATTTTTAAACTAAAACATTATGCATCAACATATATGTGTATGTCAACATATACTTGTCAGATCACATTTACCTATCAAACATATATATAATAACAACGTTGGAACGACAACGTCAAGTACTATACACCAAAGTGAGAACTTTAAAACATTTAAGACTGAATTGGACACGGGGGGTTAGGCTCAACTGTCAAGACACCAGCAAGGGATATTTGCATTCCATAAGATTTTGCTCTCTAAAACTCCAGATACAAACAAGCGGATACTGCTCACCTATTCCCGCTACTGCAAACACTGCACATACCAAGTTGAGAACAATACATACTTCCTTTCACACTGTTCCTTCTGTGACTTGCTATTTAAAGTATATGTTTTCTAATACTGTAGATATTACCATCTTAAATAACCATTGTAATTTAACAAAGGACATAACATTTTATCTTTGTGTATTTCATCATTTAAATTCTTGAATTTAAATTATATTTTTATGTCGTGCCTATGTTTAGAATGATATGTAAAATTTGGTTTGGTTTAAAAGTATTAATTTATGTGATAATAATACGTCCTGTATAACATTTTATCTCTCTTTACACAGTTGGAAAGTACACTTTGTAAAATGTAGCCTCTAATAACCTTTTTGGTGGCATCTGTACTTTTACCTTTTTAAAATTCAAAAAGGTGCATTTGCGCTTGCTCTACAAATGGTGAGACAATAATCAATTATATTATATTGCATTGTACTTTGCTCTGTAGTGACAGTGGGTCTGCTCACTAATTACATAGGGGCGAACAGCATGGCTCGGCTAACTAGTGCACTTATTGAGTCTGTCTTGTGGGAGGTCGGTCTTTCGGGTGTGAACCGCATTGGGCAACCCACAAAAAAACCCTGAAGTGAGTTCCATGGATGAGAACACTTGGTCGTTATATTTATGGATCGTTCTCTGTGATGTCAGATACATATGTAATATTCAGAGGTAATCATATTAAAAATTCTTCACATATAAATGCATTTCTGTAGTTGCAATATCAAATTCTCAGTTCTAACTAAACTGTGAATATGGAAAATTATGTGGTGTCTTCCCAGTAATTGCGCAAAGTGCGACTGACGGAGGTATTTGTTCTGTGCTGCAGTCGGTTCCACTTTCAATTTGCGGAACAGACAATGGCCGAGTTTAAGGAATTCGCGCCTCCACCCACAGGCAAACTGTAGCGCAAATGTGGTTGCTTCGCTCGCATATATGAAGACTGGTCATTTTCTCTACGCTGCGCAACACCACTTGCGCTACAGTTTGCCTGTGCTCCACCACTGAGGAGTTTGTGCAAGTAGAGTAGGGCAATTGTACGGTGATTGTAAAGTTGATTGTAAGGCCTAAGTGTACTTGTAACTAGTACTGTTCTAAGCAAGTGGGCTCAGTAGAGGTGGTGAACTTCCGTCATACATGTGTGGATGGTTCCCTTGGAACAGGTAACGGATATATCGATATTTGCGTGGAAGTGCAAATTGTTAATGGATTTTATACAAATGATGATGACGAAACAAAGGAAGAAAGCTTTTTATGCTGTAGGTCAGCTGACCAACATGACAGAGAACAAAGACCGTCTCCAAGGTAAGTGATTATCCTGTGCAAAATTCAGGGTCTCAATAGTTGGCAGTATTTCTTCATTTAAGTGGCAATTGATGACTTCTAATGTCCCTTTGAGTGAAGTTGCTAGCTATTAGTTATTGTTATATTTTGTTTGCGATCCTGAATCAGTATGTACGAACCATTGCTCAAACGTTCAACAGTCAGAGAAATGTATACTGAGAGTTATGTTTCAATGGGATACAGAGTATTGTGAGGCATGTCACTGAAGTAAGTGTGTTGTTTGACTGGTGTACAGTGTTTTGTGTGTTATATCAATGCAAGTGATTGTATTCCATGACTACATGATTCAATGGTACACAGTGTATTGTTTGGTATATCACCACAAGTGATTGTGTTGTATGACTACGTTTCAAGGGGCTACAGTTTATCGTGTGGTATATCACTACAAGTGATTGTGTTGAATGACTACATCGTTCAATGAGACTGACTTCATGTTACAGTGAAATGCAATCACCTGGAATACGAACTCTCCCAGTCGCCCCTTAACTCAACTCCCAACAACACAAATACCAGACATGGCAAGTAGATTTAATTGCTCCTACCATTTTTAAATCGTTGAACAAATACTTCTATTATTCCACCTCTAGATATTATCTGTAGATGCATGTTTGTTTAATAACGAGCATAAACAACATATATTGCACCGGAAAGGCGTATCTCCATCGTTGGTACGTCTACCTAGAAAGACATGTCTCCTTCGTGGGTAATAGTATCTGGGAAGTTAGTAGGTTAATATCAGAAATGTGTCCACTCCAGCAATTGGTTGGCTATGATCAGGATTTGTATTTTACGAGACCAGAAATTGACCGTGTATAAATCAGGAAGATTATGGTTTTTTTATTTGTTTGTTGTTTTACGCGGGACTCACCAATATTCCAGCAATATGGCGGCTGTCTGTAAACAGACAATCCAGTGGTCAGCAGCTTGACTGTTGATTCACACAATATGGATACGATGGCATGTGTCAACTATGTCAGCGAGCCTGACCACCTTATCCTGTTAGTCGCCTTTTTCGACAAACATGGGCAGCCCAGATTATGGAGATATTAGTTTAACCAATGAGAATTGCTCTGTGTGTCATGAGTTTATGCCTTGTGATTCAGACCAAGACCCAGACACAAGCCTAGACCCAGCTCTTTACGGCCTGGACCAACTTTCACCTGTACATCACTCGCCGGACGTCTGGTCTCGACAGGATGCAGGTATTAAACACTTCAATGCCTACAATAGAGTGATAACACTTTGCACATGGCAGTATGTTGATCTTCCAATAATCGTTCACTCGAACTTACTAAACTTACACTCATACATACTGATCATGAAGTAGACGTGTGTGGTAACAGCTGTTACGTTCTCCAGTTAATGGGAACACCACAGCTGCAAGAGGAACATCTGATTTAACGAATTCCAAAGGACTGCAGCACCGTGTGCACTGGCAGTGTGTGGTCCTGTGCGTAGAGCTCAGATCACAAATCAGTTGAAGTTAAACATCTACGAACTCGGAGAGTCCTTGGATAGGTTACGTGGACTCGAACGAGGCCATAACGAAGCACATGTGATACCTCAGGGAAGTGAGTGTGTTCAAAATTGCCTCTGTCCACCCTGCTGAAAATGGGTACCCAGTGGGATAATGTCATGTGACTGCAACCCTCTAGCGCCTAACTGGCAGCTTTCGTTATCCACGGTAATAATAATCAGCGTAGAGTGAGCAGCTAGTCAGATGGATTCTAGGCGCTACATAATTGAATTATCATGATATTATTCTGGGAACGACCGCGCTGATCCTGGTTTCGTTATGGACATTACATAGAGACTTTCGTGATACGTCACCTGGATTTTCTTAGATGCTTTATGTTATTTTTCTTGTAGGATCTTGGAGTAATATGGACGAGAGCTTTAACAACTGAGGGGCGCGTGTCACGTGGAACTTACAAGCACACCAGTTGTCATTTCATTTTTTCATGTGATCTGTAACTTGAAAACAGATCACATTCTTTTCAAAATTAGTGTTGCTCTTTATACCATTATTAGAGGTGAAGTGCGAAGTTTTATTTCATATCTGGAATTTTGTAAAGAATACATCTGTTTTTCCAGTTTTAAAATTCATTTACTTTAACATTAGTGCCTTAAACACTAAAGCAAGGATTCCGTTAAAATTTAGGGAACGGGTTCATTACTAAGAGAAGAGTCAAAGTGCAGCTGATGATTTTAATATGTGTATGATCATGTTTTGTCATGTTTGCAACTTCGAATTTGCTTTCAACATTTGAGCAGCTTGTAGTTTGAATACTTCTTCGCGGATTCTTGTCCACAGTTTATATAAATAAGAGTTGTTATACAGCGCGATGTTTTATTTCGTAATGTGCATCTTTTTTATTACTTTGGTTTTTTCATGTTTTATACTTTTTTATATTTTTTTACTTTTTTTATTTTTATACCTCCGACTTCAGAAGGTACTTAACAGTAACTTGTTTGTCTGATTTATGTGTTTTCGTCATTGCCATTGTCCTGTATTCATGTAAAATTCTTTAATTTCATTGGTCACTGACGCTTTAACATTGAAACATTCTCTCAAAATAAACAGACTCCAACATTAATGGATACATTTTTGGCAGTTAAGATAATATGGTTAAATATATCTATTTGTGTTTAATGTTCCAAACCAAACAAGATATTTTGTTATTTAAGTTGTATTCTCAGTATGATCATTCATCCAGACTTCAAGTTTATTTCAGAATGTTTGTGTCACTCTGCATTCCCAATAAACATGACAAATATACTCATTCAGCTCATTACAAAAGCGGTTAACAGAATTGTCAACAAGTTTCATTTTGAATAGTTCGTTTTAAGCATTGATAATACCGCGTAAAGACATGTATTGGAAATCAAGTAGTTTAACATCTTTCAAACGATTTCATCTGATTCCTATCAAAAGTAATATTACCGAGAGATTCTTGCCATTTAAGACACATTTTAGGTAAATTTAGATCTGAAATCAAGAAATTTAGGTCGGAAATCATTTTAGATCATAAAACTTTCTAGCTCCTTTGCATGATTTCAATAAAGTCCAGTGACACATATGAGTAAATAAAAAACTGGGATGTTTCTAGAGTGTTTAATAGAAAAGATGCAAATAGTCCAGGTATGTGCCTTTATTGTCATACATTTCCTGTCAAATGATACAAAGCCGATATTGACATTTTATAAAATATATTTATTTCATCAATAGAAGCCTTTACGTTTTGTTCATTTCCGTCTAGAAATATTTGTTTAATTTACACTCATTATTGTCAATAACAATACCTTTTATATCTCTAATCATACAGCCAAGTATTTCAGAGACAAAAATAAAGAGGTACGGTGACAGAGGGTCACCTTGCCTGTATCCGTGTTCATTTACGAAAAAATCTGATGAGAGTTTATCCACAGGCAAACTGTAGCGCAAATGGGGTTGCGCAGCATAGAAAATATGACACGTCTTGACATGTGCGGGCGAAGCGAGCAAAGGCTGGCAACGTACTTTCCTCGCTTCGGTTCGAAAAGTATTTTTCATGTCACAATACAATATTGCCACCATCAATACACTTACTTTTCCTCACCTGGCTGTGATCTCACATTTTTTACCCCATGTTTCGTAGTTACTCACGAGAGATGTGTTTTATTCAACATTTTAAGCACCACTCGTGGTATTCAGATCGTTCTTCTACTCCATTACCCCTGCCAGCTTCCGGTTGAACTGAGTAACGGAACACGAATAAGCAGAAATTACAAAGAAATACCATATTCCCCAATTTTATCATGAACCTGTTGGGGTTTATTTGTCTTATCTGTCGTCGCTATTGGTAGAATTTATTCTACATAAAAACACGTCTGGTGTAATGGGCGAATGAAGCAGGGGAGGTAACTGCAAGTATTCCATACAGAATAACACCCTCCTGTTTCTTCACTCCGTTGAACCGGAGGCTGGAAGGGGGTGGAGGCGAAGAACGGTCTGATCTACAACGAGTTGCGCTTAAAATGGCGCTGGAAATGTGAGAGTACAGCCCAGTGAAGAAATTCGTGTATATTTTTTATAGTGGCGATTTTTTATTTTGACCTGAAAAATATTTTTCGAACCGAAGCAAGGAAAGTACGTTGCCAAGACTGGCCATTTCCTCTACGCTGCGCAACCCATTGGCGCTACATTTTACCTATGGTTTACCATGTTGGATGGTGCATGGTGTTGTTTAACATGTAAGTATATTTATCCAGTGGGTGATTTCAGGACCAAAACCAAATTTTGCTAGAACAACATTTAAGAACTTATTGGACACTGTATAAAAAAGCTATCTCAAAATCTTTAGGAGAATTAGACCTTGTTATATCATAAAGTAATCGTGTGTTTTCACTGAGAGTCCTACCTGGAATAAAGCCTCTTTGGTTAGCATGAACTAGGGAATCTAGTGTTTTCTAGTGGCTAGTGATACAAGTGGTAACAATTTTATTATAGTGCATTCGATAAGGTAATAGGTCTCCAGTTTTTCAAAAGTGTTTCATCTCTGTTAGCTTTAGGTATGCAAGCTAGTACTTCTCTTTTCAAAGTTATAGACTTTTGATTTCTTTTCTGAAATAGGTTTGACAAATCTACAAATTTTGAGTTCCTTCCAAAAGAACTTTTAAAAGTCAATTGGGAATCCATCAATTCCCTGGCTTTTGCTATTTTTCATATTCTTAACGGCATAGGAATTTTCATTCATATCTATCTCTTTTTCCAAACTGTTTCTTAATTCATCACTAATGGTAGGGGTTACAATGTGATCTAGGGCGGTAAAGTAATTTTCGTCTCATTTATCAACAGAATAAAGTTTTTTAAAGGAGGATTTTACTTCATTCGTTATAGAATCACTATCTGTTGACTCCTCATTGTTGCTTGACCGAAGTTTATTAATAGAATTAGTAATATAGTTTCTGTTTTCCCAACTGACAAAAGTATTTTGTTGTTTTTTCACTCTCCTCATACCAGAGAAGCCTACGGCAGCTTATGATTTTGATATGTGTACGTTTTTCATGTCTTCAACTTCGGATTTGTTTTAAGCATTTGTGCAAACTATAATTTGAATATTTCTTCCGGGATTTTTTCCACAGTTTATATAAATAGGTGATATGCAGCACTGTGTTTCATTTCGTTACGAGCATCTTTTTGATTACTTTGGGGTTTTTCATCCTAGGAGGGTGACAACTGGAAAAAACATATTACCCGCTATCACGGTAATCGCCAAACTCAAACACACTGAGTCTTGAGCACACTCAACTTAAGCATAATTAACCATTTTATAGCAGTTTGAAGCTGGTCAGAATATGTTTCACTGATTTTAAAAATCAGTCGAGAGACGGACGCATTTTGTTTATATGTCGTATGATAGGTAGAGAGCTTAATGATCTGTAAAATAAAATAAAGTGATATTTTGTAATTTAACATGGCGGTAAGACGTCTCACGAGTAATACGGTCTGATGTATGTCCTTCTACTACGCCCTGATGTACGACCTTTTACTACGCCCATATCTCGCCTACCGGCTATTACCCTCGGGAGGAGCATACAACCCACAGAGTAGACCAGTAACATTTCTGAGTTAAATAATATCCTACTTTTGTCATGTTTGAGACATCATCAGTGACAACCTTCTTATGGTGCCAACCCGTTAAGATCCAGGTTAGAACTGGTCATCACGAACCCGCACTTATCGTAAGAGGTCACTGATGGGTTCGGGTGGTCAAATTCGTTGATTTGACACACGTCATCGTATCCCAGTTGCCAAGATCGACGCTGTTGATGACTGGATTATTTGGTCCCGATACGACTACTTACAGAACTATGGGGAAACAAACAAAAATTATACAGTCCACGTTCATTGTGCGTGTGAGTTGACTGTTACGCTGCACTCAGCAATATCCCAGCTATATGGCGGCGGTGTGTAAATAATCGAGTCTGGACCAGATAATCCAATGATCAACAACATGAGCATCGATCTGCGCAACTGGGAACCGAGGACATATGTCAACCAAGTCAGCGAGACTGATCACCCGATCCTGTTGGTCGCCTCCTACGACAAGCATAGCTGCCTTTTATAGCAAGCATGGGTTGCTGAAGGCCTATTCTACCCCGGGACCTTCACGGGCACAATACACATTCAAGTCCACACATTAGTGTTAGGTTGTCCTTGTTTAAGATACTATTTACAATAGTTTATACAAATCTCGGAACCAGTAAAGAGACGATGGTTAATTCCTACAGACAACCAACAGTCTCCACAAACAAAAGTGCCCATCTCCGTGGTGATGGCGGACACCATCGGGACTTACCCGACACACGTGTCACTATCATGGTCAACGACAAGTGAGTGAATGGTTATGGTTTTACTCCGCTTTTAGCAATATTCCAGCAAAGTCATGGCAGGGGCTCCTGAAATGGGCTTCACAAACTCTACCCATGTGGGAAATCGAACCCTGGCCTTCAGTGTGACGAGCGGACGCCTTTAACCACTAGGCTACTCCGCCGCTCCTCAGCGATAAGTGAATCTCTACCACAACATTTACAATCTCCTAGCATGAAACAGACAGATTATTCGTAAATAAACCTTTACATATCTATTTAAATGATACCATTCGACCATAATTTATCAGTTCCACAGAGTTATGGGTGAAACATAATTTCCACTTAATACAATAATATTATCATATTGTATTGAGAAACCTAGATGTTGAACCATATTCATCAGTGTCGGAGACCAGGACATTGTGTCGACGATGGTTCTTGGGTCTCCTCAACAGGCTCGTGGTCTCGTTATAGATGTCGTATTGACGTGTGATTGGATTAGTAGTAGCGACTGACGTCGACCATGACCAGGGCTGACGTTTCCCTGATGCAAAGACAGCGTAGAAGACGACGCCGGCGAAGTGGATGAAGGCAGCGACGATGAAGAGTCGTTTCCATGCCATGGGAACATCAGCATCAGACTGTGGATAGAAGTTCTGTTGAAACCTGATCACACTTTTGCTGCGAAGGTTCATAGAGGATAATAAACGACCTTCGTGTAATAAAATCTTTAGTAAACGAGTTGATGATTTGGTATCAAAGAGCGAAAACGAGTTTCAGGCTAAATCTTTAACGAGTTTAATAAAAGTGGTATTTCACTTAAGCGTTTTTAGTATTCTGTTTATTACTCGCCAACATAAATTGACAGAAACTGCGGCGAAACTGCCCACAGTGTGAGGACTTTCAGCTTTCCGCGTGTCAAACAAGATCTAGTAATATTTCGACAGCGACATTAGCATTGCGACGTCACAACTGAACCATTTTGACGTCAAGCGATATTACACTAGTGTAATATAGCCGTACATAAGAATACACTGCAGTATCTTCCACGGGCTAGTAATAAGTTCATTTTCCTATCTAGCGACAAGGAGACTATATGTCTCGAGTGACTGAGTAGGGTTAGATTTCCCGCGCTTTAGCAAAATTCCTGTGAGTATGGTTTCACGCAGATCTTAACGATATTCCAGCAATGGCATACGCTGTAACCACCAGGCCACCTGAGTGAGTGAGTGAGTGAGTGAGTGATCTCTTTCGACTTGCATTGGTTACTGAAAATCAAAACATATCTTCACGGGTGACATCATCTCTGGACATTTCTCAACAGCCTTGAAGAACATAATACCGTGCCATTCATAACGCATTCAATCGTGGTGTTCTCTACAGGTGCGCTTTACATCGGACCACGTGGAAATCACCTTCTGCAATAGGATCTGCTTATCTGTATATACGTATCTTTTGAATAACGTTTTACAAGTTCAGCTCTAAGTAAGTGCGGAGGGACCACCCCCTTGATGGAGCTTTAAGCAATATCACAGCAGGGGACGTAAGCAATGGGCTTCACACATTTCACACATTTGCCCGGGAATCGGGGCGGGTCTTAAGCGTCACTAGTCTTCTCCATCGAGCAATGTCCCTTGTTTATGTTACACTACAAAAGCTTGGTGAGTTCTTTGAAATATTGCGGGTGTCTACAGATCATTCTTATTTACTTGTAGAACGCGTGATAATTAAAGTGCACACGAATATCATACGGTCTGATGTAGCTTGTGACGCTAGCATCAGTGACATAATGTCCCTGCAGGCGTCTTGGAACTACAAAGAGGGGATAAAATAAGGGATCACATGAAAGAGCAAGTATTCCCTGTATTTTATTTTTTTCCAAAGTTTATTCAGAAGCCGCATATAGAATACATTGTGAAGAAACCTGAAAACAAATAAGGGAACACTTGCAAATTGAGCTTTCTCGTGATCCCATATTTTGTCTCTCAGTATTCACTGAAAGGAAACGGATGTAACGAGGTCAACACACTAAGTTGAGTCAAGGGCAAATTTATCAGTGCTCACTGCAGATGACAAAAATCGAAGCCGTACTTTCGGAGTTAAGTCTTCGGAGACGCTAAATATCTTGATTTTGTGGCACAGAGTCAGTGGCCTTGTTCAAGGATGCAGCCATTTCCTGCATGGGACCAAACTGCATGCTGCGATCTGATTGGTTAATAATGCCAGAAAAAAACTGGACCACTAAACAGTTTATTTTTACCTAATGACCAGATACCCTTTGGAGAACTTTAATATGCTTTATTTAATATGAATTTAAATCTGAATTACTACATTATATGGTCTCTGGTTTAACCAATCTGGTCTGTGCCAGCGAGCTGATCTGGTATATATACAATTTTCATAGGAAGCTACGGACGTTTTATTTGATTGAACATCTTGAGATAACATTCTTTTACAGCCTTTTCAGTACTTTGTGAGATGTCCTTGTTCTTCAATACGTGACTGAAGGCGCCAAGGTAAACTACCGATATAAGCTTGTAGGAAGTCGTGCGCATCCCAATCTTCGACCAAGTACTTCTTTCTTTATATCCTCAATATTTCTAAGTCCCTTTTGGTTTATTCTATCCTATATCAGTCTCCATATATTTTCAATAGGATTAAGACAGCTGGGCCAGTCAAAAACTTGAACATTTTCGTCCGACACCATTTACGTATCTTTCAACAATGGTGAGGGAATTATTCGCCTTTTCGACCAGTTACGTCTTTGTAATTCTTTGTAAAGTTTTTGTAAAGGTTTCATAATATACTTGAGGACTTCTGGTACCTCTCATTTCTGATATTCTCAACGCGTTTCAGTTTTCCCCAATTGACAATCTGACCAAGTCGGCGATCCGTGGTACTGGACTTGTGATCGATCCCACCTCCTGACCGAATATTCTTCAAAGTTCTGTATACTACAGACAGAGGATTCCCATGTCTGCCAGCTAAATCTTTTACGTTAGTCATTTCCCTTTCAAAATCATCTAGACAGCTTTCTTTTCTTTTCTGCTATCAGATCTGTCATGCCATCAAAGGAAGCAAGCCGTCTGCTACACCAGGGGAGACAACTCTTGATTTAGTAAGATTCACTCTTAAGCCTATTGAGTTGAGTCCCAAACTGAGTACAGTCAAGTCTAGTTAATCCGCCCTCCGTATCCGAAAATCGACTTTATCCGACGCTTTTGTTGGTAACAAACTGAATAAACGTAGTATAGTCTTATTTATTTAGTCCGACATCTCTGATAATCTGACAATTTGCTCTTCAACGGGTGGTGTCGGATTAACGAGAGTCAACTTACCTTACTACATACAGCAGCATCTACTTAAAAATTCTATTATCAATCTAGGAAAACAGATATGTTCTCAATAGCGTCTGGAAATACTATAAAATATAGCTTCGTGAAATTGTTGAAGATTTACACATTCACCTATGACGATCGCTACCACCGTTTTCCATCGGAAACCATCTTCGGCAGCCATGACAAATAGGATCTGTTTTTCTGTTGTCTAAGTTCTAATGCAACACGACATCTTCTGTGAAATATCGAAATGACGGACAACAAACACAGCGAGGACTTATATCTTCCGGGGTAGAGTGACCTGTATCTGAGGACAATCAGATGTCCGCAGAATCTGCCCTACGTCAGAAGACAACATCGTAGAAATGGGAAGAGGGACAGAGCGATGCAAGTTTGAAGACGGAGAGAGGGGATGGGGTTGGCAGTGGTAATGGTGGATATACTCACGGCTAGGTTCCTTGCGAAGTAGGCGGTCAGTGTGCTGAGGATGGCTCCTAGTACCCCTGTCCTTGACAGACCTGTTATTACGCTTGCAAACTTGGGTGCTAGGTCAAGCGGATTCACCTGGAAGCCTACATGGGGAAAGCAGATGCAGAATTTCAACCGGACGAGTAGCAAGACAAATGCCGTGTAAGCCTGATAAGTTGCTAAGATCTATATCTGAATCGCATTTGAGGTGTTTGTTTTATCTAAATTGTATTTCAGGTAAAAGAAGATATAGCAAAAATCAGGTGTAAGCCTGTGATTTATTAATCGTAGCTTCGCCTCTGTCAACAGGAAAATGTTTCGAACAATTCTTGAACAAGAACAAGAATGTACTGTGTGCATTTGTGCAACAAAGGTTAAGTTAGTGTAATGCATGTATACATGCTGACATACGTCCATAGACACATGCATGCATGCATGCAGACAGACAGACAGACAGACAGACAGACAGACAGACAGACAGACTCAATGAAGTAAATGAGGTGAGTGAAGAACGGGAGTTACGTGGTCCGAGTCCTTAATATTTCCAATGTTCGTCCACACAAGACATAAAAAGCGGCAGTGGCATAACCTGTTGCAAGCTATGGTAAATATAGCGAATATTGTATCGGCCGATATAGGAGGGCATTGTTGACACGGAGCAGGCCTTACAAGACTGGGTCATTTACGTTCTAGTCTTACCTGAGATTGCCAAGCCACTGAAGCCGACCCCAACACAGAGCAGGACGAAGGCAACTTTCCAGTCTTCTGTGAACGCTATGGCCATCACACAGACTGCCTCCACACCGAACCCTGCAGCAGGACCCTTCAAACGATCACTTCTCAGTCTTAAAACGTTCGGGACAACTTGTCAGAAAAAATGATATCTGACGTTTACTGAGACAATTTGGTAACAGGACTTTCGGAAGAGAAGAAGTGTCCCCGAATGGGCAGAATGGCCCCTATGGTTGCTGATTAGGGCCATCGCTTAATCAGCAGCCATACTCCCCTTCATGCAGACATAGCATTCACCGCTTTTTCTGTCTGATATATTCGGAATGATTCCTTACATCAGCAAAACATAAATACAGGAATTTGACTGAGACGTTTACCTAAAGCTCGGATATATCGATGGTATGATATCGTTCAGCATGAGTGAAAAGACGATTAATCCCTTTACTTCTACTGCTTTATGAACCTAACCTACAAATATACGAGGCGTGTAACACACCCTCTCCTATACTATAGGTCCAGCATAAATGTTCGGACAAATATATTCAAAGATTTTTATGCAGGCGATGGATTTCGACATTCTGAAAAGTGTTGTTTCCTGTATATCGAAGGGTCCAGCAGATACAATGTTTTGTGTCTGCAAGTTACAGCTTCTAAGATAATTACAAGGATGCGGTTTGTTAGGAAAGGTGCAGAGATTTTCAACGCTAACTAAAGATATGCTTCATCAGAGCACGACAGTGCCAGTAAACTTTCACGGACAATCAGAGTTTAGATATTGTTTGTGGAAGAAATTTTCTCAGCTGTTTGACCAAAATGACCTGGTTTGGCTTGTATGTTCGATATTTCTTCGGGTGATAAATTTTGCGTGTATGTGAAGACTGTCAGGTCAGAACATTCAAGTATGTTGCCATGAATTGCAGGGAAAGCTGTCCAAAGGTAATTGTCCACATCAGAGTGAAGACTGACTCTTCTTTATAATGCCTAATAGTAAATTATCAAGATAACATAAAATCAAGACATTTATCCACAGTAACAGTGGTATAGGATTTACAAGGTTCCATATTTCAACGACAGGATAAAAATGCAGGTATGTCTATATCTGATGTTATTTTGAAATGATGTTATATTTGAAACCTACCAAGTGTTTCTGCAAGCTTTCTGGCCACGCTTGTTGAACACACCTTTCGTCTGATCAAGTTGTCGACAACAACACCACCAATTATCACCATTGCTGTCATCAAAACGTAGGGTACAGCTGATAGAAACCCGATCTGCAACGTAGGTCAATATATATATTACAGCTTGAAGACAGAACAGCAAAAGACTCAAAAATAGTGGCTGGAACTGTCTGAGTCTAATGGTAGTGGGCGGCGTTCATGATGTTGGTCGTTACGTCTTTTTCAATATAATACCCTCCGAGGCCTAAAGATGCCGGCTGCCTGGGTTCCACTGGTATAGACGCCTTCCTACTGGTGGTGTTGTCTTCCACAGCTTAATGACATATCGTTTGATAATGTTTGACAGACAGCTTCACGTTTTTCGAGTTTGTGTTTGGGAAGATGAGTTGTGCCAATCTGGCAAATGTTGAACAGGTTCAAAGGGACAACATTACATTGCAGTCTTTGCGACGGCACACCTGTCAACAGGTGCGCCATTAGTGATTGCTTCATGACGTTTCGCCGTGGTATTTTCATTTACGTGAATGAGCCGATTAAGATAATATTCCAGTCAACTTGTGGCTTTCTTTTGGAATCTCCAAAAGCAAAACCATCACCACTATCGCTAATGAAACAGACTGTACATTCTTCTGAAGGAGGAGACGTTATCTCCTTCCACTGCCTGCTGTTAGCTTCTGGTTCCTCAGTGTGAAAATCTGATTCTTCCTTGGTTCCAGCCACTCACCAAAACCACCTCTCTGCCTAAAAAACAAACTGCAGCGTTTCAGATCGGGAGTAAAAAGACTTGGAACCAGATATGTCTTTGTCATGGTAACTCCACTCTTTAGAATATTCTTAGCTCTCACATAAGAGTTCACCAACTCTATTAGTGAGTTGTGATAATGAATCTTTAATCATATATGTATAATTTTTTTGTTTTGCATTTTATGTTCCTTACAGATGGAAGTTGAAGGTCCCGTTGGTCTTTGATCACCTTCTTGACTTTCTCCACTGTTTTATACGGCAAAGGGAGCAACAGCAGCCGCTAAAGATGGCACATTCCCCACCAAGATGGCTCGAGGAGTAAACCCTTCCAGTTTTCATCATTTGAGATTGACTTATAACTTCTTTCAGAGGCATTTTAGAAGCTGAAGGAAAAGTAACCTCTATGGACAGTAAACTTCTTCACTGTAATTAAAGCCACGTTTTAGTGTAGATGCAAGCAGCGTTATCAAGAACCGTAATGAAGTATCACTTGCTTGATAACGACGTGAGTATCCACCCGGAAACGTCGCATTCATTGCAGTAAAGAAACTGACCATCCATACATCAGAGATTGACCAGCACTAAAAACACTGCACTGATACAAGAGTCATGTAATCTGTTCTAAGTGAACTATACGCTCTTCGTAGTTATGTCCTCATCAACACATGCTTGCCACAAAAGGCGACTATGCTTGTCGTAAGAAGCAACTTGGGTGGTCAAGCTCACCGACTTGGTTGCCACTTTCATCGGTTCCCAAATGCGCTCTTGATGTTCCTCACTTGATTGTCTGGTCCAGACTCGATTATTAACAGACCACCGCCATAAGCTATCCCACCTTGAAACACGATGCACTGCAGTCAGTAAAGTTCGGTGGGGTGGAATTCAGTCTTTAGTAAATGATATATTGGCTCTTTACATCATTTCTTAAGAAACGCATACGAAAAAGAAAGCATCTAAATTCAACCTTGTAAGGGTTACCAATAGGGCCCGTAAGTAGGTCATGACTCTTCGCGTGACCTTAGTGTTTCCGATGACAAACATTGTTTCATACCTCTCCTCAAAACCGATTGTTAGTTGACAGTAAGGAACTGACAATCTTTGCTTATAAAAAAATTCCGATCTAATGAGCCCAAAATTAGCCAACTATTAAGACTGTGAACCCTTGTGGCAGCCACGCATGGTTGTAGACTTGGTCCTTTTTAGCAAAGTTCTGTTTGGCAGTCGCGCAGAACGCTTATCACCAGAAATCTGTATCGGAAGTAAGCTGAGACCTGTTGCAAGTTAGGGTGCGCAAAGGTAGCCGGGAACCAGCTTAGTCATGGAAGTATCGCCTTGCAAGATCCTATAGGTAGTAATATTTGGCTACAAGTGTTCTGCTTCAGATTTGGACAAACATATATCGATTGGGGGCATATCAGCTTATGCTGTAGACGTCAGTCATTTACGCGTAAGTCATAGGTATATTCACATCACTTAACAGCATACTCACATCAACATTCTTACTTGATCCGTGAAAGTCCGAGTTAGAATAGAAATTCAATAACCCAGTCAGCCTCGCTTGACACAGGACATCGTATCTTAACTGCGTAGATTGATGCTCGTGGTGTTGATCGCTGGACCATATAGATGGAATATTGCTGAGTAAAACTAACGTCACTGATTCATCCATTCTTACCTCGGCTGTGGTCATGTGGAACACCTCTTCAAAGTACTGTGGCTGTTGGGTTATCAACATGGAGACGATCCAACTCCGGCAGAAGGAGCCGACGATGATGGCGTACACGGGAAAGGACGTTAGAATATCTCTCCATGGAATAATCTTCGTCTGCAAAGTTTGAAATACATCAGTAATACACAAGGCTTTAAGTAAATGCTTTGATGTGATGTAGTGTTCATACGATGTACATTTGTGGTTAGTTGACGTGTTCTCCCGTACCTCAGCATCGTGGCGGTAAATGACGACATTGTCAGTGTTGAACAGTTCTCTCTCCCTTTCCCCCAGCCTGGGATGATGCTTGGGGTTGTCATGGATACAGAACATCCAGACTATTGACCACGCCACGCCACACCCACCTGCAGAGCCAGGGAAATACCTTTAAAAGGCAGTAGATGAAACGTGGGCATTTTTATTGCAAAATATTGACAAGATTCTACATTATCAAGGAAAACGTATTCACGAACCGTAGATGTAGATGATGCTGTTCCAGCTGACATAGCAAGCACAGGCGCCTGTCGTGATGAGGGCGACAGCGGGACTGATGTATGTACCTGTATTGTAACGTTTATCATGTAAGTATGGCGACTGAATAAAAGAAACAATATATCATATACACGGAACAGCAAAACAAACGCAAGTTACGAAAAACTGAAATCTCAAAAAAAACCTGTTCATGTTTATGTTTATGTCTTCTATTTAAGAAGACTGAAACACTGAAAACCACAGATGCCTTTCCTTTGCAGTACAGAATATGTACGCGCACACACACGCGCGCGGGCTCATCCGTGTGGATGCATTATTAGAACATCAGTCAGCTTGTCATTACCAAATTAAAACACCTACCAGTATATGCTATGGTTATCATTCGGCTCCTCTGTGATTTTGGTGCCCAGGCGGAAATGACGCCATTCAGAGCAGGTACCGAACAGCCCTGTGGACAATCACAGTCAAACTGTAGCGCAAATGGGCTGCGCAGCATAGAGAAAATGACTAGTCTTCTTTACAAGCGAGCGATGCGAGCAAAGGTTGGCAACGTTTTATTTTGACATGAAAAATATTTTTCGAACCGAAGCGAGGAAAGTACGTTGCCATCCTTTGCTCGCTTCGCTCGCGTATAAGAAGACTTGTCATATTCTTTATGCTGCGCAACCCCATTTGCGGTACACTTTGCTTGCGGGACAATACGTCAATAGATAACATCAATAGCATGGCTGAAAGTCAGCATGGCAAATTTGTCCTTATTTATCTATACATCTTTTAATCTGGCTGAATTTCTCTCTCGTGTGAAATTTCTTTGTACAATATACACTTGTATCATTCAAAATAAATTTTCAGCCAACGACGCTTAGTATCTTTGTATTTTAGCAATTTCAAACGACCAATGATCATAGCTGTAGCAGATTGGGAGCCACGTGACCATATGGGTAATCTGAATTGATTTGCCCCACTTTATTAATTTTTAATGCGAAAAATCAAGTATTCTATGATTTTCTGATTCAACACATTCTGTGTTTATACTGATCCAGAAACGTTAATAAACTGATCACTTTATATTCAAAGATAATTTTACACTTACTGGAGTACACTTGTTCTATATCAGTGCATAATTTCGATTATTACACAACTGGAAAATTCATTCCATTTTAGAAGCACCCAGTTTTCCTGGGAATTGAGCGAAGGGTCGACTGGTTTTCTAGAATCGGTTCGAGAGCCCTGCTCTGTTACAATACCGAAAGTGCTGAGGGCTGAACGTACACATCGTCTTAGTAATCACTGTTTGAACTCACGCGCGTTTAGAGACGCCAGCTCGACACTGACACTATAAAGGATAGAGTTTCCTCCGTCCGTCACTAGTGCTTCATTTCCAGACATGACAAAGGCCTTTGTTGGACTACTAAGTATGCGTCTGTGTTAGATATTTGACTTTGTTACTTCACAGGGTCGGCGTTTTAAATCAGGATTTCAAACACGTGACCAGCTCGTGTTTAACTCGACCAAGCCGACTCGTGTCCCTCTGGAAGGATTTCACATTGGCGTATGAACATCAGAACTATTTCAAACAGGAACGATAACTCTATTTCTGTTTGGTGGCAAGAGTACTTACACACGATGGAAGTAAGGGAAGAGTGGTGACCAATGGGTTTCACAGTGTAATTCGTATCCTCATGACTGTGAAAAGCAGGGGAGAAGGAAAGCCAGTGATGACGGGGAGATTATTAATTACTAATTACTGTTAATTATTTGCTCTGTTATCGCCATAATGATGCTTGCTTACTGTTGGGAACACAATTACCAGCTGCCACCGTGCACTGCCCTGTCAACTTGAGTGACAACGACCTACCTCGGCTAGCCCCTGGAGGACCCGGATGACATACACGGCTGGGAGGCTGAACTGGATGGCCGTGGGCAGCACGAGGAACAACACACTGGTCAGCACTATACTCAGTCCGCACACCCTGACGGAAGGTAGACAATGTATAACTACACGGTGAAAGAGATACGCAATATATACTATATAGATATACTACTCGTCCTGGGACGTAAGTTAATTACACTCAGTAGATGGTTCTAATTTATAGTCATGATTCAAACAAAACATGTATCCGATAAGACAATAACTGTCAGCTGATAACCCTAACACTTAGAGGAAAATAGCCTGGTATCTGAGTGACGAGACCACTGCTATTAATGGATATCACCTACCACTTTGGGGAGTATCTAGTAGCCAGAATACCGCCTGGTATCTGCGTGACGAGATTACCACAGTAGAAGACAGTGTGTAACAAGAACAGATGACTTGGTTCTATGTTGAGCTGCAGGTCTCGAGAGGTGCCAGTAATTGTACACTGCGCAATAAATGGAAAAATGTAAAGATATGTTTAAATTTCCAGAGAAAACATACTTGCTATAATTAACAGTTCTGTGAAAAATATAGTGGTGAGGTCGCTGTAGATTGTGACATAAGCTGGGACAGTTGGTTGGTTTGTTGTTTATCACCGCACTCATAAAAAATCTAGCTACATGGCGGCGGTCTGTAACTGAGTTTGGACAAGGCAACCCAGTGGTCAACAACATGAGAATCGATCTACGCAACTGGGATACGATGAACCCCTGACCCCGTTAGTAGCCTATAACGAAAAGCATAGGATGGTGAAAACACAGTCTAACGCGGATCTTCACGGGTCCAGCAACAAGTAATCCTAGATCACACACGTCCGTAATTCAAACGGATCACTGACATTTAGGTGTAGTAAAGGAGGACTATTGAAAACCGTGTTTGCAACCTGGAATATTTGTAACTGTGCAGCATTTCAATGCAAAATGATAATTACTTGATTTGTGATACTTTCTTTAATCACTGTTAATCTGTTGACACCATAATATTGAAATCTGTATGACTTGACATCGTGAGACACCCTTGAAGGGATGGGTCTAACGTTCACAAATTCAGTATCATGTGTATCCACAATTGGTGTTGATGCAGGGTTGACAAGGATGAGGCACAAACGAAACTAAGCGATTGTAAAAAGGCTAGGGGAATGTTGATCCATATCTGACGCTGGTCCCAATTCAACTAACGTCAATGGCTGATTCTGGGCTTGACGTTCATCACAAGCATGTTTGAAATGGGACAGATTTGGAGAAACAGCTGGCCAGAGGAATAACAAACTGTTCTGCTGTCATGGGAAATCTGGACTGGCATTATCTTGCCGAATTTATGATTCTGCCCTTGAAGGAACGGCTGCAAAGGATTGCCTCTGACAATGACAAGTTGTGTCAGACCATGATATGTGATGGTTACCCATACCGCCACCAAACTGTTGACTTTGAACAACGCACGCGTCAGTATAGCGTTCACCTCGCCGTCTGTACACCCTTACCCTGCCATCTGAACTGTCCTAATGAAATTTCGACTCTTCAGTGAACCAGCCAATCTCCCAATTGACGTTGCAGCACAACTGGCCGTCGGTGCCCTTAGTCTATTCCGTACAATACTGGAACTGACTGGAACTGACTGCCAGGAATGGTCCAAACTGGTAGTCAGGAATCGACTCAACCGAATGCGGTTGTCTTGGTGACGCGAAGTCAAGCTCTGTCCAAATTTCTGGTGATTCTATTATGTAGCAAACGTCTCCATAGAGATATGATCGTGTTTTGACAAAACACCAAAATCTCTGGCCACTTCATTTTGGGCCATTCCAGTCAATAACATACCCAGGGAGGGATTTTCTGTAAGCTGGTCCTGACGTACTCACAGTTAAGTTGAAATTAACGCGTTTTTCATTCATAATTATATTGTCAACCGTTCTTCAATGTTCAATATCAGGATGTGAACATCACGTGTCAAATGCATGCAAAAGGTAAATAGGTTCACATGTGACATCATATTTCATGCAAAACTCTTTGCTCCATGCTATAACTTTCAGATGACTGATTTTTTGCAATTTTATGTTACGCACAGTTGCTTCCTCCGTTAGTATATCATTTGAATATATTATGATAGTAGATATATAGATTAATGTTCCAATTCTATCAGATACATTTAATCATTTCATATTTCTTATACAACCCAGCGCTCAGTGGGGGCATGGGTGACGCTGTTTTAGTCTCTCATATTCACTGAGTAGAGTTGTGTCCCTTTACCCATGGTAGGAGCCTCTTCGAATGGCATTTGTCTGAACTATACGCGTGTTCAACGGTTTAAGGGTTAACACCCAAAATCTGAATCACCGTGATGTAACAAGACTACTGTTTCAGATGGACGTTCAACTTCACGCCTTCACCCATTCACTCACTCACTCAACCCCGTTCTAAAACCACACTCTTGTCAAAGTTAAAAGTAATTAGTAGCTCGGTGAAAGAATACTGGAGATGTGGCAGCCCTCCCGAATACTCACATTATGAAATAGGGATTTGTCGTCACGCTCTGTGTATGTGTCATTGGTCACATGAACCATGACGAGAACGAAACACGTTCGGAAACCAATGAAGACAAGAAGCCCAATAGACCCGATCGACACCACAAAGTATCGTTTCGGGCAGCCAACAAAGTAGGCCATCGTCGCCTCCTGCAAAAACACTCACACCATCTCAGTGATGATCTGGAACAAAACACTAGTGTGTAAAACATAAGTATAGCTGTCATGAGGGTACATACAGGAGAAATTGCTCCACCCTGATAGTACAATGTCACACTGCTAATTTTAACAGCTTTGGCTGATGCACGGGGAGCATCATCCACAGACCTAACTGTGTTGTATTGATGTCATGAACAGACACCACTGTGTTGTGCTGACGTCATGGTCAGACACCATTATGTTATACTGACTTTATGAACAGACACCATTGTGTTATACTGATTTCATAAACAGACACCACTGTGTTATAGGGTTGTAATGAATAGACACCATTGGGTTTAATGATGTCATGGTCAGACACCATTGTGTTGTACTCATGTCATGAACAGACACCATTGTGTTATACTTATGTCATGAACAGACACCACTGTGTTATACTGATGTCATGAACAGTCACCGTTGTGTTATACTGATGTCATGAACAGACACCATTGTGTTATACTGATTTCATAAACAGACACCACTGTGTTATAGGGTTGTAATGAATAGACACCATTGGGTTTAATGATGTCATGGTCAGACACCATTGTGTTGTACTCATGTCATGAACAGACACCATTGTGTTATACTGATGTCATGAACAGACACCACTGTGTTATACTGATGTCATGAACAGTCACCGTTGTGTTATACTGATGTCATGAACAGACACCATTGTGTTGTACTCATGTCATGAACAGACAGCATTGTGTTATACTGATGTCATGAACTGACACCATTCTAATATATTGATGTCATGAGCAGACACCATTGTATTTACTGATGTCATGAGCAGACACCATTGTATTTACTGATGTCATGAACAGACACCATTGTGTTATACTGATGTCATGAACAGACACAACTGTGTTATACTGATGTCATGAACTGACGCCATTGTGTTATACTGATGTCATGAACTGACACCATTGTGATATATTGATGTCATGAACAGAGACCATTGTATTTACTGGTGTCATGAACAAACACCATGGTGTTATACTAATGTCATGAGTAGACACCATTATGATATATTGATGTCATGAACAGTCACCTCTGTATTTACTGATGTCATGAGCAGACACCATTTGTTATACTGGTGTCATGAACAGACACCATTGTGTTATACTGTTGTCATGAGTAGACACCATTGTGCTATACTGATGTCATGAAGAGACCTAACTGTGCTGTACTGATGTCATGAACAGACACGTTATAAATACCCAGTAATAGAAATACTTGAAAATCGGCTGTTCCTGGTAGTTTATATAACTGTTTCAATCGTTAAATCATAGATGACATAAAATTATCGAACTGGCGTCTGTTGGTGGATATGAATAGCCTGCTCCTCGCAGGCAGCTTGAGTGATCAGACATTCAGCTTGGGTTGTCCGGGGAGTTACAGTGCATGATGTTGCATGCGTCTAGATCAGCCAAGTACGCCGTGGAGTTCAGCGCTATGTAAGTGACTTTATCATTAGGTTTCACCTGCCCATTATAAAGTTGGAGTAGCGGTCAAAAAACAGTTAAGTCGAACTCACCTTATATCGGCTTGTTTTCCACTTCAGATTGTAAACCGCGCTGACCTAGTTGAGCTGTATCGGGTAGACATAGCAGGTTGAGGGGGAAAGTGTCGTCCTGGTTGAGCACTAGAGCTCAACGTCATTGCATGAACCTATGATATATTGTCGTGGTTTACTTTCTCTTGTGTGAACAAGGGAGATCATTCAGAAGTAGGTTTGTGGAAAAACGAAAGAATAAGTTTGCGTTGCTGCTAGCGACTCAAACCATAGGGTTGTTAACGAATATCGTGAATAACCGCTGAAGACTTCTTACTTGATTGAACGCACAGGCATGCCCCTGCATGCGGCCATCGCTACAATATGAAAGCACCATCGCTGTAACTGATCATAGGACGTCGGAGTATGACAGAAGCTATATTTCATGCATATAACATTCCGTTTAAATTCAATGTCATCTCCGATTGTATTGGGGTATATTCTGGTATAGAAATCTGGAAGGTCAGTAGGAGCTGTGTGTCTACTGTTGACGGCGGTTTAGAGGGAGTCCCAAGGGATCACTTCATTTATCTTTAGAGAGATTTATTGCAATTAATGCAATCGTATGTTATTTGCAATAATGCAGATGCATTATTCTACTGTGCCTTCATCACATGCACCTACGTACTAACTTTACGTTCACATATGTGTGTGATGCATGCGAGGCTGACTTGCGCTGACTTGGGTGCAGATCTTGGCCTGGGTGCAGATCTTTGCCTGGGTGCAGGGGCGTAGCTACCGTTTAAAAATGCCAGTGCTTACACATGATTGTCGCTGAAAAGAGTGGGCAAACCCTCCATACTGTCTGAATAAAAAGTTTTACAACCTATCGGGCTTCTAAGAAAAAGGGCTTTGCAAATATCGGACTTCCACGAAACAAATGGCTTGCTAGGCGCCTGGTGTGTGTGTGTGTGCGTGCGTGCGTGCGTGCGTGTGTTTGAGTAATGGAGCCATCTCGCCATTGTAGATACAAGCACTTTGGGAAAAGCTATTGCAACATTCCAAATTCTGCATGATTGTGTTACCATTAAACCTATCAAAGTAATCTATCCGAACCCCAATTTAACCTGCTGACATTGCGCTGAGGATGAAACCTAGCAACCTCACTTAGACAGATCTGTGAAAAGACTTCACCTAATAACCCAACAAGACTTTTTTCTAATAATTGACTTGGCATGTGTTTGTCAGTTGTTTGAGTTTAGCTTGCGGTGGTAGTTTTATCGTCCATACACATAAATGTCTGGAGGTAAAACACCTACAAATTGTACAAGATTATTATTATCATAATTATCATAGGATATTTATAAAGCGCAGAATTTCCAAGTAACTTGTACATGATCAAATCGCTCGAACATTGGAAGTCAACCTCAACGGCACATCGCATTATCAATCTCAACTCCCTGGGGAACATGCATTTCTTGCATCTACTAGGAGTATCGAGTTATTGCGGCTTTCTCATCCTTAAGAGGTACCCATTCACAGCTGGGTAGACTGGGACACTCCTTAAGAGGTACCCATTCACAGCTGGGTAGACTGGGACACTCCTTAAGAGGTACCCATTCACAGCTGGGTAGACTGGGACACGTAGTCACAGTGGTTTTTCCACGTTTACAGCACGTTGCTGGTACCCGCAACTAGGTGTTTGCATGTATTCATGAGGCCACCATCTGGTCATATACCAACGTCGTCATATACCAGATTCGTGAGTTCTTTTAAATGCACAAGGTTGTGTACTGTACAGAAGGGGTTGTGGCAACAACTGGAAGAGTGCACAAAAAGTTGACGCCAAGGCTTTTTACACAGGTGGGCTTGATCCCGACGCCTAAATTTCGTTCACCGCGCATAATGCATTACCTAACTTGGAAGAATAGGGGTGAAACGGTACACTCTCGCCACGGTACGGTACGTATTGCGCTACAGGGCCTCTAGTTCGGTCCGTTTCGAAATTGCGATCATTATACAGTAAACTGACAACAAGAGCCAAACTAAACCTTACATGTTTATTAACATGGAAATACTCAACCTCAATCTACGTGATTCTGAATGACCCAAGCTATCATTATATGAATTATATTAAATACATTAAATAAATTAACACAAGTTGAGTGTGTGAGTTAATTTTTAACGTCATATCGGCAATATCTCGTGACGAAAACAATTTACACAATACAAAAAGAAAACATTTTGAAGAATAAAACCTGTCAACGAGGGACAGTAAAAATGCTAGAGTATCACAGATATGGATATAAACTAGCATGAAAAAATAAAATCTTTTAATTAAAGAGGACAATACAATACATAGTCGGGCTATAGATAACCAACAACTGAAGGTAGGACACCATACTAGGGACCATGGACACAACATCTGAGAACTGGATGGCAAATGGCAAGTGATGCTTCGGGCAGTCATCGGCATTGTTAGTAATAGCATGTATTCCCTCACGGAAGGTCACTCAGGTTGACAGTTTTGCCGAATGATCACATGTCTGTAGATATAACCTAATTTTAGGTCAAGTCGTCACGCTCATAGATAACCAGTTGGAACAACATATCGATGTGTAATATGATGTGTATCAAGGATATTGTTGTATTATTTAAGTATGAATGAATTGTTCCCCTTGATAATGGTTTTTAATTGATTGGAATAAAAAATGACGCTGGTTCGAGATGCAAAGTTAAACACTGATTATTCAGTTTATCGAATTGTAATTGCATTTGCATAAGACTTGGAACTCAGTTGATCTTAATTCCACTGAACTTATCTGTTAAACATTAATGCGCCAAAACGTATGAAATCTCAGCCATGTATTAGTTTGGAATAGTTACAATACTAATTTCGAAATTCTAAGATAGATTAAGTGAGAACATATGAGAGGAAAGTTTTGTCACGTCACGTAACAAAATTTACCTCTCGATATAACATGTACTCAGTAAATACAGTGTTCATGCTCTACTTGATACCCATTCATAAAGCGTGTGTGGTTGTAAGAAAATTAGGAAATTAGTTGTTGTTTTTTTCAGCATCAAGATCTGTTTTTGCATTTATTCTAAAGTCTAACGTCGTATTTGAATAAACCCAGTGGGATTTTTATACCTTCGATATGTAACAAAGTCGTCATTAATGCAGATGACATCTTTAACTGATGTACGCAGCTACAGAAGGTGTCACACGAGCATTATTTGATTATACAGAGGTTAATTCGGGACTTTTAAAACAGTTCGCTATAGCCGTCAGTTCGTTATATCCGCGTTCGTTATAAAAGTATTCTACTGTAAATGCAAAAGGAACCCAAGTCTTGCTGACTTGTAGATCTAAACAGACGACATTCAAGGCAATTCCGAACATACTCCCGGGAAAATGGCAGAATGGATAGATTTGGACAACATGATTCAATTACTAGACATTTTAGAAAAGGAATAAAACAGGTTTTTAACATGACGGTACAAAAACCGAAAAAAAAACCCGATTTTTTTAATACATTTGGTAAGGCCAAATGCAGCTGTTCTACTAATACCTCGGTATACCGTTCCACCTCTATGGGCAAACACTGTGTGTATCTGTTAAAGTATTCGAGGCCACGGATCCGTGGAATGGGCGTCCCACAGCACAGCTGTTGATATACATCAACTACCATCTATGTCTCTATCTACCTGTTTTCAGCGTATATATGAAAACAGAATGGGTATTTTGTGAGACACCGGTGAAAGTCATATCTGAAGCAATATTGCTGCAAAGGCATTGGTGTATATTTACATTATGCTTATCTCCCTAGGATTAGCACTGGTCTCCGACCCGTGAAGGTCCGGGGTAGAATATGCCTTCAGCAACCCATGCTTGCCGTAAACGGAATCTTTTCCATCTGAAACAATATGTGAGATGTACAACGTCAAACAAGCTATTTATATTATGCGGATCCATTTTCCTCTCCCTTGAGGTGGTAACAGCTGATCAGTGAGAACAGCCCTTGACTCTGGAGTGAACAGGGTCCAGGCAGGATGGAGTCACGTAATGGCGTCCATCGGATCTGCGATTACAGGTTCTGTCCTGAACATCACCGATGATGTTCCATCTCCTCTTCAGAGCTAGAATCCTTACTAGTGTCCCTATGAACATACGCCATCGTTCTGCATCCCATACACGCAGAGGAAGATTTTATTGCCGCTGCAAATCTCGACCGTGGACAAGGGGAAGGTTTCGGTTTCCAATCGTCAGAAATACAATGTGGAAGATTATTAGTGCGAGAGTGTAACCTATATTTATCATATAAGCCTTTGGCACCTAAATCTACATAGGGGATCCTTTCATCTACATAGAGGGTAATTTCATGTACGTAGACGATACTTTCATCTACGGAGACGATACTTTCATCTACGGAGAGGGTACTTTCATGTACGTAGACGATACTTTCATCTACGGAGACGATACTTTCATCTACGGAGTGGGTACTTTCATCTACGTAGACGATACTTTCATCTACGGAGAGGATACTTTCATCTACGGAGACGATACTTTCATCTACGGAGACGATACTTTCATCTACGGAGTGGGTACTTTCATCTACGTAGACGATATTTTCATCTACGGAGACGATACTTTCATCTACGGAGTGGGTACTTTCATCTACGTAGACGATACTTTCATCTACGGAGAGGATACTTTCATCTACGGAGACGATACTTTCATCTACGGAGTGGGTACTTTCATCTACGTAGACGATATTTTCATCTACGTAGACGATACTTTCATCTACGGAGTGGGTACTTTCATCTACGTAGACGATACTTTCATCTACGGAGAGGATACTTTCATCTACGTAGACGATACATTCATCTACGGCGAGGGTACTTTCATCTACGTAGACGATACTTTCATCTACGGAGAGGATACTTTCATATACGTAGACGATACATTCATCTACGGAGAGGATACTTTCATCTACGGAGAGGGTACTTTCATCTACGTAGACGATACTTTCATCTACGGAGACGATACTTTCATCTACGGAGTGGGTACTTTCATCTACGTAGACGATATTTTCATCTACGTAGACGATACTTTCATCTACGGAGTGGGTACTTTCATCTACGTAGACGATACTTTCATCTACGGAGAGGATACTTTCATCTACGGAGACGATACTTTCATCTACGGAGTGGGTACTTTCATCTACGTAGACGATATTTTCATCTACGTAGACGATACTTTCATCTACGGAGAGGGTACTTTCATCTACGTAGACGATACTTTCATCTACGGAGAGGATACTTTCATCTACGTAGACGATACATTCATCTACGGCGAGGGTACTTTCATCTACGTAGACGATACTTTCATCTACGGAGAGGATACTTTCATATACGTAGACGATACATTCATCTACGGAGAGGATACTTTCATCTACGGAGAGGGTACTTTCATCTACGTAGACGATACTTTTATCTACGTAGACGATACTTTCATCTACGGAGAGGATACTTTCATCTACGGAGAGGTACTTTCATCTACGTAGACGATACTTTCATCTACGTAGACGATACTTTCATCTACGTAGACGATACTTTCATCTACGTAGACGATACTTTAGTTGTATGATGTAGCTGCATCCAAGGTCAAGGTTGGAGTTGCGGAGATTCAGTGGTAGACGTAGCCCTGTGTTTGTAGTCTATCAGGCCATTCAGTTCCCGACAGGCACATCATAATGTACATTGCAATGATAAGGGATGAGGAGGTATAGACCCTGCCTAATATGAATACTACACGGATACTGGGAAGAGAAGGGTATACACGGTATTCGAAATGTATAAGCACAGTGAGTGAGAGGGTGAGTGAGTTTAGCTTTACGTCGTTTTTAGCAATGTTTCAGCAATTTCACGGCGGGGGACACCAGAAACAGGCTTCACACACTGTACCCATCGTACACGGGTCTTCGGCGTGACAAGCGAACGCTTTATCCACTGGGCTAGCCATTGTCCCTCATTGAAGTACATTTACTCATCTTGTACAATGTTGCACCCTAGTGGCTCGATGCGCCAGACATATAGAGGATGAGTAAATTGTATACACCAGGATAGCCTTGAAGAGAAAGGTATAACCGGTGCTTGAAATGTGTATGTCAGGTTATTCGGATCGCGATCGGGAGTGACAGGGGCTTTCTAACACCGTGTTTGTTGAGATGGCCGCCAAATAGAAAAACAGACGTTAAGCTACTGTGTCGAGCTGGATGTAGCGAAACAAATGCTACTTGAACTACGTGCACAAGGGGGAAGGGCAATGTACCACCTGTGCTTGAACTGACTTGTCGGCGAGACCAATTCTTCGTGTACTGTTCACGTCATGATGAGGGGAATGGCATATACACTTATTGTACTGAGTACGTGAAGATGACGTGAATACACTTATAACACGAGAGGACGGTGCAAGAGCCATGGTCATCCGTGTGCATTGTAATTGTTGTTTTTCAGTTGTTCGTGTCATGCTTTTAAACATTGTTTCCTGGGTGAAATAATGTGTTTTGAGGAAATCCTCTGTCACCAGTCTTCCTTCCAAATGCCATTGTATCAGTTCCGTTTAAAACGTGAACTGAAACCAGAAGGATATTCACGAAGACACATGATCAGAGTACATGGCAGTGTGTACTAGCTTGACTTGGTGTCTTCAGACCATTTCAGCAGCTCATCGCGTTGGATTTACATTTTACCCATCCATAAATTTCCCTTTTCAGTAACACTAATTGAAATCCAGATCGTGCTTTTATGGAGTCAAGTACTTTATGGGTAAATATCATATGCAACACTGTAAAAAACTGGAATATTTGTTTGTTTGTTTGTTTTGCGCCGTATTCAGCAATATTCCATTTTTATTTATTTTTTTTTGGTTTTGGTGTCGGCACTACATTGATCCTTCTTGTACAGTGTAGGATCGTAAAAGCCGATGCTCTAAACATACAGACGCTGAGTAATATCTATTCACCAGGATAGCCTTGAAGAGGAAGGTATAACCGGTGAATCGAATCGGGAATGACATAGGTGCTTTCTACTACCATGTTTGTTGAGATGGGCGGTAAATAGATAGATAAACGTTGGGCGACCGCGACAATTATTGTATAGTGTACGTCAAGATGCAGTCTGAAATATGTTTTAGAGTGAATGAGTGAATTTAGCTTTACGCCGCACTCCATTTATGTGGTGGGGTCCTATAAATAATCGAATGTGGATCACAAATTCCCGTGATCAATAGTGTGAGCGTCAATCTACGCATTTTTGATACGATGATATGTGTCAGCCAAGTCAGCGAGTCTGTTATGACATGTATGGGGTAGTGATTATCAATTCTTCACTGAAAGTGTGTTTTTGAATAATTATGAAAAGTGTTTTTTTTTAAAAAAGGTACTCGCAAAATTTATGGTGCAGCCTGTCCCACCTGTGACACCCATCACAACCACGTGCATAGAGGGGTAAAATGTTCACCTGATTAAACACGGAATATGTGACACACAGAGATTACGAATTTTGTCAGCTAAGAGTCTTAATGTAGTAAAATATTGTTAATTTGATCCTGCAAATTTTGAGAACGAATTGCATGACTTTGTTCAAGCTAGAAAAGTTAGGTGGAATAGGTGGATAACCCCGAGACATCACGCCGAATGCCTGGGTTCGATCCTCTCACTGAATCCGTTCCCTACGTCCCCGTCGAGACATACTAATTAGACTGACGGAGCAAACTGACACATTGGCTCAACAACAAAAAGAACGTGTCCATATGCCTTTATATTTATTCACAAACCATATGTACACAACTCAATGACATTGGGGATATGCTCACAAACCACTGTGGTTCCTTATATAAAATACCTGTGATCTGTCGTAAGATGCGACTAACGGAATCGGGTGATCAGATTCGCTGACACGTCATCGTATCCCACATCTGTAGAACGATGCTCATGTTGTTGATCACTGGATTTTCCCGTCCAAGTATTTACAGATCATATACGAGGAATATTGCAGAGTGTGGCGCAAAACCAAACTCACTCAATCACCATATATTACAAAAAACTGACACCACCATCTCATGACCCAACAAGCCAAAGCTCACAATACAAGCTCGATTTATCTGACTGGTGTGTGATTAGCAATGCATTCAAAATAAACTCAGTCCAAAATCACATTTTAGCCTCTGTCCTGTAAGAATAAGTGAGTGAGTTTAGTTTTACGCCGCTTTTAGCAATATTCCAGCAATATCACGGCGGGGACACCAGAAAATGGGCTTCACACATTGTACCCATGTGGGGAATCGAACCCGGGTCTTCGGCGTGACGAGCGAACGCTTTAACCACTAGACTAGCCCACCGCCCCTTGTCCTGTAAGAACACAAACGTCCCTAAAAATGTCATCCAACAGTTCAGATTTTAAGGCATTTAACAATTACTCTGCCTTAAATTTTCAGTTAATTTCTGATAAGGAAATGACATCTAGCCTGATGTACACATATCAAATAGTGTTGAGGAATCTGGTTGTCGAGCCATATTCATAACTGTCGGCATCAACCAGCTGAGGTCGATGAAGCCGTAATCGCCGCCGTAACAGTCTCGTGGTTTCGTCATCGTCCCTGTCGTCATTTGCGACAGGTTGAGTAATGGGGACTGACAGCGTTGACTGTGACCCTGACCAAGGTTGTCGGTTTCCGGATGCGAAGACAGCGTAGAAAAGGACACCAAAGAAGTGGATGGAGGCGGCGATGATGAAGAGTCTTTTCCATGCTTCGGGCACTTCGGCGGGATCAGACTAGGGACAGAAACCAGTTCATACTACTCCATACTGAGTGAGTGAGTGCAGTTTGACGCTACTTTATCAACATTCCATCACCATCATAGCTAGGGACACCAGAAACGGACCTAGGTTCTCGTCGTGATGAGAAAACGCTTTAACCTCTCGTCTACCCCATACTCCTAATTAAATAATAATCATGGTGGTTCGAACTAGATAACATTGATACCTATTTTTGTTCAGTCATGAATATTAGAGCAGAGACTATAACCCTGGCACGGGATAATTCTACAGCACAATCCCCAATACAATACAGCACAATCCCCAAAACGGATATATATATATATATATATATATATATATATATATATATACAGAGAGAGAGAGAGAGAGAGAGAGAGAGAGAGAGAGGGAGAGAGAGAGCGAGAGAGAGAGAGAGAGAGAGAGAGATTGCCAGATGTACCCCGAATTAAACCAGACACGGAACCATCAAAGAATATACCGGTACAGGGCATTAAATAACACACGGGTGTACTGGAAGCCCATGCTATATTACAGTGAGTAAGCGAGTATGGATTTACATGCACCGCTTTTAGCAATATTCCAGAAATATCACGACGGAGACACCAGGAATGGGCTTCACACATAGAACCCTTGTGAGAATCGAACCAGGGTCTTCGGCGTGACGAGCGAATGTTTACCCACTACGCCACCGCCCCCATGCCACATCACAAGATACTGTGGTACAAGGTAATCCTGCATCGGAGGACAAGTGGGTGTATCGGAGGAAAGGTGAAGCTACTCAGAGTATATCATGCATTAACTGACACCTGTACCTGATCTCTATTCTGCATTTGAGGACATACGGGGATTCTGGGGGTCCGGCAAGCAATTGTGTTCATCTACACTAAGGGCTTCTGGTATCAAAGGACAATTTTCTTGGATTCCTCTCAAGATGTGAATAACAGTGAGTGAGGGAGTTTAGTTTTACGCCGCACCTAGAATAGGTTACTGAAGACCAGAAATATTCCAGCTATAAAAAACCAAGTCTCGACCAGCCAGTCCAGTGATCAACATCATGAGCATCGTTCAACGCAATTGGGATACGATGACATGTGTCAACCAAGTCAGCAAACCTGACCACTCAATCCCGTCTCTCTTAAGACAAGAATAGGTTACTGAAGACCAATTCTAACTCGTATCTTCACGGGTAGAAAAAATCATCAATATTACTCACGACTATGTCCCTCACGAAGTAGGCCACCACGGTGCTGAGAACGGCACCCAACATGCCCAGTCTTGCCAGACCTGTCACAACGCTGGCATACTTGGGGGCGAGGTCAAGAGGATTCACTTGATAACCTACGGGTAGGAAGTATACATAAATGCACATAGTCAGAAGTAACGTCCTGGGGGTCGATATCGAATGTTTCCCGTTTGTGTCTAAACCTAGAAGGAACATTGCATGGCATATCAAACAACGTTCATCGAACAATTATACAAGGCTTGACGTGTTAAAACGTCAAACTATTTCACAAGTAAGGATAACAAACATTGCTAAAATGAAGTAAGAATTCACTTAATATGACATATACTGTTTTACCTGAGATGGCAAAGCCACTGAAGGCAACTCCAACACAGAGCAGAACCAAAGCCTTGTCCTTGTCGTCCACGAACGCAATGACCATGACACATGTTGCTTCCACACCGAACCCTAGAACAGGTTCCTTCATATCATCATAATGAACACAAGGGTATTTACCACGTTACGTTCCGCAGCCAGATCACCAGATCTCGTTAGTCCATTCTTACAACAAGACAAATTCTTACCCGGGTCTTCACGGTAGTATTGTACTATAGATCTGAACACGCAGATCAAAGAAAACATACAGCACGCGAATCTATGGAACAACAGACAACAATGTAAGAAAATCCATGAGTCAAACCAGCAACAGGATCTTGTCAGCGACTCAGGATCATTACAATATACAAATCAGAACAGAGACAGAACGGGTGGGTGTTCAATATTGAACACAGCAACAAGATACTTAATATGATAACGCCGAGGTTTGATTTAACCAGCACTTTATAAGATCACACTGAGAATAAATACCCAGCAACAGGAATTTCGATATGGCGGCACAGGTAATTACCACATATACCCAGCAACAAGACTTTTGACATGGCCGCACTACAGACACAAGTAATTACCATTTGTACCCAGTAAGAGGACCCCTCATATGGCCGCACTAAAGACAAAGGTACTTACCACATATACCCAGTAACAGGACCCGTGATATGGCCGCACTAGCGACACAGGTAACTGCCACATGTACCCAGTAACAGGACCCGTGATATGGCCGCACTAGCGACACAGGTAACTGCCACATGTACCCAGTAACAGGACCCCTGATATGGCCGCACTAGCGACACAGGTAACTGCCACATGTACCCAGTAACAGGACCCGTGATATGGCCGCACTAAAGACACAGGTAACTGCCACATGTACCCAGTAACAGGACCCGTGATATGGCCGCACTAGAGACACAGGTAAGTGCCACATGTACCCAGTAACAGGACCCGTGATATGGCCGCACTAGCGACACAGGTAAGTGCCACATGTACCCAGTAACAGGACCCCTGATATGGCCGTACTAGAGACACAGGTAAGTGCCACATGTATCCAGTAACAGGACCCGTGATATGGCCACACTAGCGACACAGGTAAGTGCCACATGTATCCAGTAACAGGACCCGTGATATGGCCACACTAGCGACACAGGTAACTGCCACATGTATCCAGTAACAGGACCCGTGATATGGCCACACTAGCGACACAGGTAACTGCCACATGTATCCAGTAACAGGACCCGTGATATGGCCACACTAGCGACACAGGTAAGTGCCACATGTACCCAGTAACAGGACCCCTGATATGGCCGCACTAGCGACACAGGTAACTGCCAAATGTACCCAGTAACAGGACCCCTGATATGGCCGCACTAGAGACACAGGTAACTGCCATATGTACCCAGTAACAGGACCCCTGATATGGCCGCACTAGAGACACAGGTAAGTGCCATATGTACCCAGTAACAGGACCCCTGATATGGCCGCACTAGAGACACAGGTAACTGCCACATGTACCCAGTAACAGGACCCGTGATATGGCCGCACTAAAGACACAGGTAACTGCCACATGTACCCAGTAACAGGACCCCTGATATGGCCGCACTAGCGACACAGGTAACTGCCATATGTACCCAGTAACAGGACCCCTGATATGGCCGCACTAGAGACACAGGTAACTGCCATATGTACCCAGTAACAGGACCCCTGATATGGCCGCACTAGAGACACAGGTAAGTGCCATATGTACCCAGTAACAGGACCCCTGATATGGCCGCACTAGAGACACAGGTAACTGCCACATGTACCCAGTAACAGGACCCGTGATATGGCCGCACTAAAGACACAGGTAACTGCCACATGTACCCAGTAACAGGACCCCTGATATGGCCGCACTAGCGACACAGGTAACTGCCATATGTACCCAGTAACAGGACCCCTGATATGGCCGCACTAGAGACACAGGTAACTGCCATATGTACCCAGTAACAGGACCCCTGATATGGCCGCACTAGAGACACAGGTAAGTGCCACATGTACCCAGTAACAGGACCCCTGATATGGCCGCACTAGAGACACAGGTAACTGCCACATGTACCCAGTAACAGGACCCGTGATATGGCCGCACTAAAGACACAGGTAACTGCCACATGTACCCAGTAACAGGACCCCTGATATGGCCGCAATGGAGATACAGGTAACTGCCATATGTACCCAGTAACAGGACCCCTGATATGGCCGCAATGGAGACACAGGTAACTGCCATATGTACCCAGTAACAGGACCCCTGATATGGCCGCACTAGAGACACAGGTAACTGCCATATGTACCCAGTAACAGGACCCCTGATATGGCCGCACTAGAGACACAGGTAAGTGCCATATGTACCCAGTAACAGGACCCCTGATATGGCCGCACTAGAGACACAGGTAACTGCCACATGTACCCAGTAACAGGACCCGTGATATGGCCGCACTAAAGACACAGGTAACTGCCACATGTACCCAGTAACAGGACCCCTGATATGGCCGCAATGGAGATACAGGTAACTGCCATATGTACCCAGTAACAGGACCCCTGATATGGCCGCAATGGAGACACAGGTAACTGCCATATGTACCCAGTAACAGGACCCCTGATATGGCCGCACTAGAGATACAGGTAACTGCCATATGTACCCAGTAACAGGACCCCTGATATGGCCGCAATGGAGACACAGGTAACTGCCACATGTACCCAGTAACAGGACCCCTGATATGGCCGCAATGGAGACACAGGTAACTGCCACATGTACCCAGTAACAGGACCCGTGATATGGCCGCACTAGCGACACAGGTAACTGCCATATACTTTCCGTTTAGATGTAGTTGGTAATGATACATAAGTGACCTACCAATTGTTTCCGACAGCTTCCTGGCTACCGTTGTAGAAAATATGTCTCGTTTGATGAAGTTGTCGACGACAAAGCCGCCTGTTATCACCACAACTGTCATCAAAACGTGGGGTACAGCTGACAGAAATCCGATCTGCAAAAGACATACGCATCACAAGAAGTAATGTATTTAGACCATACACAGCACTATAGTTCAGGGACCTTGATAGTGTGAGTGGAGTGTGGAGTAGCATTTGAGGGAATAGGACGTTACAAGCCCTCAAAATAAGAAAAAAATAGGACCAAGTCACTAAAACAAAATTTAAATGTTTCTTAAAAAACAAAACTTCCAACTGACAATGGGATGACGCCATGAATCTATGTCTATTGAACAGTTGGAGGGTATAGTGGTTCAATCGGAAGTTGATTTGTGGACAAGCGGTCAGGAAGTTAGTGTTTAAACATTTCGTGGTGTGGTACCTGATGGTACCTTACAGCTGAGGGGCAAATGATCACATTCATGCAATTAACTAGGCGTCTTACGTCAGCAGTGGTCATGTGGAACACCTCTTTGAAATATTGTGGCTGCTGGGTTATCAACATTGAGAAGATCCAGTTCCGACAGAAGGCACCGACGATGATGGCGTACACCGGAAGTGACGTCAGAATACCTCCCCAAGGAATAATCTCCGCCTACAAAATTTTAGATGGATGATGAAATTCCGCCTCTTCTACTATCTCAATAACCTTTACCCTTATAATAGCTAGCGCAAAGTGAAGGCATTTCTGGTGAAGATTTGAACTTTCTGAATAGCAAAATTCTGTTGCTATAAGGGCAGTCAGTGAACTTTTGTTGAGATAACCGATACTACCACAGGAGAATGTGGATGTGGGTGTGGATGAGAATGTGGATGTAGTTAAAGGTGTGTATGTGGATGTGCTTGTGGTTATGGGTTGTGGATGTGGTTGCGGCTGTGGGTCTGGTTGTGGAAGTGACTGTGCCTATGGCTGTGGTTGTGGATGGGAATGTGGATGTGGAGGTGGTTGTAGGTCTGGTTGTGGTTGTGGTTGTGGTTGTGGTTGTGGTTGTGGTTGTGGGTGTGGGTGTGGGTGTGGGTCTGCTTGTGGAAGTGGCTGTGCTTTTGGCTGTGGATGTGGATAAGGTGGTGGATGTGGATGTGGATATGGATGTGGTTGTTGTTGTGGGTGCGTATGTGGATATGGTTAGGATGCCGATGGGGATGTGGATGTCGTTGAGGATGTGGATGTAGTCGTGGATGTGTATATAGTTGTAGATATGGATGTGGGTGTGGACGTGGACGTGCACATGGTAGTGGTAGTGGAGGTGGGTGTGGATGCGGAGGTAGTTGTGGATATGGAGGCGGTGGGTGTGGTAGTGGATGTGGAGATGGATGTAGATTATGGATGTGGAGGTGTAGGTGGAGGGTGTGGTTGTGGTTGTGGACGTGGACGTGGACATGGTAGTGGAGGTAGATGTGGATGTGACGGTAGTTGTGGATATATGGAGGAGGAGGCGGTTGTGGATGTGGATGTGGATGTGGATGTGGATGTGGATGTAGATGTGGATGTGGATGTGGATGTGGATGTAGATGTGGATGTAGATGTAGATGTAGATGTGGATGTGGATGTGGATGTGGATGTGGTTGTGGATGTAGATGTGGATGTGGATGTGGATGTGGATGTGGATTTGGATGTGGAATTGGATGTGGAGGTGGTTGTGGATATGGAGGTGGAGATCGAGGTGGTTGTGGCTGTGGCTTTTGGATGTAGAAATATTTGTCGTTTGCTAATGTCTTGTCGATTTCATACCGTCTGTTCAGGCCTGTTGATGACGACCTCCTCCACACAGAACAGTTCTCTCTCCCTCTCTCCCAGCCTAGGATGGTGCTTGGGGTTGTCATAGACACAGAACATCCAGACTATTGACCACACCACACCGCATCCACCTGCACAACCAGGACAATACTTTAAAATGTATTTGATATGATAGAAAAAGTGCAGACACATTTCACGTGTTTCAAATATAGACCCATTATTGCCACAGAAGGAGTGCCACCTACCGTAGATGTAGATGATGCTGTTCCAGCTGACATAGCAGGAACAGGCTCCAGATGTGATGAGGGCAATGGCGGGGCTGATGTATGCACCTGCATTGTAAAATTTGCAGCTGACTTCATATTCTATCCTCATTAAGCCAACCATTTATATACAATGCCCATTACTTATGTCAAACTTTATTAAATCCATTACTAAAATGTACTTAATTACACTGTTGTATTCCTTATAATTTACAATGTGTGAATATACAGAATATACTAGGATGTAATCGTGTGTCTACGATGTGTATACTGCTGACTTAGCTGTTGTACACCTTTGCCACAACTGTAGAGCCAGTACGATGTTCGTGAATACATTTAACATCGCAGTACCTGTCTTTCAGACAGACCACAACTGTTGTCTGGTGCGGCTATCCCGCTACCCTCTAATAAACAATATTCAATAGCGTTTGTGAGTAAGAGTGATGATAATAATTGCTATTAATAAAACGGCTGTTTCCACGCAAAGCGCCAACACAGTATTAAGCCGGACAACCCTAATTATCTTTGAAGCGTTACCAGATTGACAGCGACATGACTTATCCGAAAGCGGGTACCCATTCACTGCTGGGTGAACAGAATCAATTTATGAACAAACCCACTTGCCTTGGGTGAGGCCGTATGTGTAAGGTGTGCTTCGTTTTCGTTATGGGAAAGGACTGAAGGACTAGAAACTCGCAGGAGTCAAGCTGCCAGACACGGTCACCCATCCAATAACTCTCCGTGAGTGACATTGTTTAACTTGAACTGATTTGTGACCTGGGTTCTGTGCACAGGGACGGAACATCATCACGCCATATCACGACTAACGTTAACGTTCGCATGACGTTAGGTTGGGGGCCTTCAGGTACGTCTATGCACGCACAGAGTGAAAAGGGCTGATGCATCAGAGATTTCCCTAGTTTGATCTCTCAAAATAGTAAGTGTGTAAAGAAACAGCGATGTCAGTGGCTGTAGGGTTACTGTGATAGATACGTGCATGTGCGTGTGCGTACGTGTGTGCGTAAGTGTGTGTTTTATTTCACTATTATTATCACTGAATTAAACACCTACCAGCATATGCTATGGTTATCATCCGGCTCCTCTCCGTTCTTGGAGCCCAGGCGGAAATGACGCCATTCAGAGCAGGTACCGAACAACCCTGAAAGACAGTAATATCTTAAATTGCAATCATAATCAAGAGATATCAGAAAAAGGACTAACAGTCCCAATGCTCGACATAATAAATTCCGTGAAGATAAAAATGTATTGTTTCATAACACTGACTTGAATGTCAATCCCTGCTTCATAACACTGGCTAATTTCCTTTGACCCTAACACCAACAGTCAATGGTAGAAACAAGCCATTGATTGTGGAGAGTACAAAACAAGCAGTTTCCTTGATTACTGATATACTGAAGTAGGTTTTCATAATTAATACTTGCTTGGTGCTTGACATCTACTGGTAAACACATATAAGATGACCCCAATTTGCATACTTGGGAACGCCCCACAGAACGATCCACTTGAAACAAGAGGGAGACAGGTTGTCTGATAAATATCGAGAAGTTCATTTTCCCCGTGCGTTTCACGCATGAATTGTTATAGCACACTCTATTTGGGAACAGGTACAATCCCAACGAATTGAATCAACACAATATACTGAGCAAATATGTTTAGGACCACCGATACATTTCACGAAGCAAACGACATTTTCCTGGGATTTTTTAAAACAATATCTAAAATGCTTGTCAATGCCCCAATCATCTATTTGTCTCCGTCTTAACTAAAGGTTAGCGTGGAATATCAGTATCTTATGCCTGAAATTGCAGTCTTGTCATTCGGAGGAATATGCGGTGTTGATTTCATGTCACGGTTAGAATGTGTTGCACGTGCATAATCGTCAAGCTACCTGTAGCAGCCAAGTGTACTCGCCCAGTGCGCAGGATCATCTGATATGTGTCTAGCAGTAGAACATAGGATATGCACTATGTTAAACAGGACTTTGGACGCTTGTCAAAGTTACCTCCCTTACCGAAACTTACCCGACTTCGTCACAAGCCACTTATTTTATGTCTGTGGAAGAAATCCCTAACAGACAGAGACAGAAGCGTTTGTCCAACGCGTTTCATTATGTGAGCTTCTTAAAAATCAAAATGAGCCAGTTCTATGACTCAATCCATATCAATGGGTTGAGTGACAACGACATACCTCGACTAGCCCCTGGAGGACCCGGATGACATACACGGCTGGGAGGTTGAACTGGATGGCCGTGGGCAGCACCAGGAACAACACACTGCTCATCACTATACTCAGTCCGCACACCCTGACGGAGGGTAGACAATGTGTATAAGTACACGGTGAAAGGAACATATGATATAAAACCATACTCCATGGACAATCATTATATCAATTTTTGTTTGTTTGTTCAGCAATATTACAGCAATATGGCGGCGATCCGTAAATTGTCGAATCCGTAAAACAGTCAATCCAGAGATCAACACCATGTGCATCGACCGACGCAGTTGGGTTACGAAGATGATGCGGGTGTTTGACCACCCAATCACGTTAGTAACCTCTTAAGACAAGCATGGGTTGCCGAAGACCAATGCTAATCCGGATCTTCTTAGTGTATCTTAATAGTTCTAATTGCAAGACATTGCAGAAAGATGAATGGTCTTTCTTAAGTCTTTTCACAGCTCGGGGACATGAAGCAGCTACGCCTGGAATCTGAGTGACCAGACCTACCACTTAGGGCTGTATCTAACAGTCTGGTATCTCAGTGACGAGACCACCGCTGTTCATCGATATCACCTACCACATAAGGTAGTATCTAGTAACCTGAATACCGCCTGATATCTGGGTGACGAGACCAGTACTATTAATGGATATCAACTACCTCTTTGGGTAGTATCTGGTAACCACAATACCGTCTGGTATCTCAGTGACGAAACTACCGCTGTTCATGGATATCACCTACCACTTTGGGGAGTATCTAGTCGCCAGAATACCGCCTGGTATCTGGGTTACTAGACTACCACAGTAGAAGGCAGTGTGTAACAGGAATACATGACTTGGTTCTATGTTGAGCTGCAGGTCCCAAGAAGTGCCTGTCGTCGTACACTGCCACATACGAAAATAGGATATGAAAGAAGTGATACATAAATACAATTACATTTTATGAAATCTATTTGAAACCTATTAGTACGGACAGGACTAGCACAATCAGAAGTCCTTCAAGAATATGACATATTCCTAGGAGAGATGAATCTTTCTTTCCTTCCAGCCAACCACATCAACACATGAATGAACTTAAACCTATTTTCCTTACTCCAATAAAGTATTAGAAGAACAGATGGAAACCTTACACCTGTCAACAGATCTCATTACTGACTGGACCCAACCATTCTTTTCTTACTGCAATACACCATACAGTATTAGAACAGGTGAAACACTTACACCAGTAAACACATCCTGCAAATAGTAAGTGCTGAACAATGTGTATGCTACTGCTGTTATTGACGTCAATACACTCAAGTAGTCAGACACTCATCAAAAGCTCTGAACAACTGTAAATGATACCAGTAGGTTTAGTCAGAGCGTAGCCCTCCTTAACACTCACATTGTGAAACAGGGAACTGTCATCACGTTCTGTGGACGTGTGATTCGTCACATGAACCATGACGAGGGCGAAACATGTTCGGAAGCCAATGGAAACAAGAAGCCCAATGAAGCCCAGGAAGACCACCAAGTAACGTCTGGGGCAGTCAGCGCAGCACGTCATCGTTGTATGTTGAGCTGCAAAAAACATATCATCTCAGGACATCATACCAGACATAAACCCAAAAATAACATTTGCTACACATCTATCTTGAAGAAGTTTGTACTATGTTAACAGCATTTCAGTCCTAACAATGTCAGAGGCAACCAACCCCCTGATCATACTTAGGTTTTCGAGTCTGTTGAAGTGATGGGTTGATTAAGTTACGTTTTATGATGCTTTCAGCTGTACTCCAGAAATATCATGACGAGGGGCACTAGAAATGGGCTGCCTACAAAGAACCCATGTTGGGAACTGCACCCAGAGTTTCAAAGTGACGAGCGAACGCTTTAACCTCAAGGTGCGAAAATGCATCATTTGGAAACAAATCACAAGCGAAAGTTTTATTCATATACATGTATTTTTAAGGAGTATTGATAACAAAGTCCACCTACTCAAGCTACCACATGCACATCAAAAATCATCTTAAAATAACCTCGTAAAATAAGCAATTAAAACATAATCTTGCTTGGAGCACAAATGCATCTACTATTATTTGTTCATGCAGTTGCCCTCGCCCAGAAAGCTCACAACATTAACACCTACAGCTCACTAACACAACTTCAACATTCTGTTGCCTTCGTTTTACATAAACAAGTGTAACTGTTCCATTATTGTATAATATTCATAAAGGATATCTTCTGCATCTAAACTCTAAAATCATGAAATACCTCATACCTCATATTACTGAGAGAAACCAAAATTAGGGATCGCATAAAATTTCAGATTACGCCAAATATTACAGATTCGAGTCATTGTATTCAGTTTAAATAAAGAAAGTCAGTATCGAGTGTGTCCCTCATGTGCTCTCAACCGTCTTGACATGCCTCCAATAAGTGCCCTAACTGTAGCCCTCAGATAACACACAACTCCTGCTGGAGTCACCAAACATGATCAAAATTTAGGTGGAGCACGCCTCTCACGAACCCTTACACAAAACACATCACATAAATGTTCAGTGGGGTCCATGTCCTAACCTTTCGCAGGCCAAGGCAACAATGTGACGTGACTGTTCCTTGGAAAATCAGCTCATACATGAACTGCGTGGGAATGAACATTGTCCTGTTGAAATTCCCCGTTTCATCCTTGCAAACGATTCTGCCACAGGACATAAGGACGTCAGCATGGTACTGTGCACCAGTCAAACGTCCGTCACTACGGTTCGGTTCTGTCGTCGTAGGTGATGGCGCCCCATAGCATGACTGACCCATCATCGCAATTGTCATGCTATTCGATGGTGTTATGCTGATGCCGTTCATTTCAGAGTCGCCAAACCCGTACTCTGCCATCTGCACAGTCACTGAGCATAGCGCACCCCATCCGGATACCCCATCCCCTGTTACCCTACCCTACTCAGATACCCATTGTGTTAAATCAAGTTGGTAAGAAATGACAATATATTTTTCTTCTCGTTGGCTAAAATAATTTGTAAGTTCTTCAGTAGTGTAATATAGTCGATATGAGTGACTGTAATTAGACAATACAACCTTTGAATCATGGAATGATAATAGCTTACATTGTTTAATATTGTAGTCACAAAATCATAATGGGTCCGGGTTCTGAGTAGGGTATCTGGGTACATTACCCACCCGTTTCGGATATATGGCTTACCCTTCGATGCTCATGCTGTTGATCACTAATTTGTCTGGTCCAGACTGGATTGTTTACAGACCGCCGCCATATAGCTGGAATAATGCGGCGTAAAACTAAGGTCACTCACTCAAATACACCATTATAATACAAAGAATAGACGAACAACAAACACTCACCATATTTCTTCCTGGATCATTATGTCATGTCTACTGTGACGCACAGAGGTGAACCATAGAAGTTCGATATATACTAACACTTACCCCATATGTGTGGTGGTCATATATAGTTCATGTTATCAGGTCGTGCAACATAGTTACAAGGAAAATACACTTGCAGTAATGATGCTCATAAAACACATACGATAAGCCTGACTTTGAATGCTAACAGACCCGTGAAGGTCCCGGGGTAGAATAGGCCTTCAGCAACCCACGCTTGCCATAAAAAGCGACTATGCTTGTCGTAAGAGGCGACGAACGGAATCGGGTGGTCAGGCTTGCTGACACATGTCATCGGTTCCCAATTGCGTAGATAGATGTTCATGTTGTTGATCACTGGATTGTCTGATCCAGACACGATTATTTACAGACCGCCGCCATATAACTGGAATATTGCTGAGTGCGGCGTAAAATCAAACTCACTTACTCACTCACTCATTGAATGCTAACAGACATGACCTTCTCATCCCACCCGACCCCCTCCGTCCCCTCCACAGTACATGTACGCTGCAATCGGCAAAATGAGTCTCCCTGTGCACTAGTTCCATATCACGCCCAAGACACTAAACACTGTAATAGAAACAGCCTCGCCTTTGTCCAGGTCGTGGGCGCACGTTAGGCTGTTGAGAGTGGCATTGAGTATTGTGTGTTGAGAGAACAGGGTGGGGAGTAGACCCTGGTTGCTCTGTACACGTCAGGGTTGTCAGATCAGGGTGGGGAGTAGACCCTGGTTGATCTGTACACGTCAGGGTTGTCAGAACAGGGTGGGGAGTAGACCCTGGTTGATCTGTACACGTCAGGGTTGTCAGAACAGGGTGGGGAGTAGACCCTGGTTGATCTGTACACGTCAGGGTTGTCAAAACAGGGCGGGGAGTAGATCCTGGTTGAACCGTGTACGTCAGGATTGTTAGAACAGTGGTTTGCTATGGTTGGTTGTTTAACGCCGCACTCAGCACTATTCCCGATAAATGGGGGAAGTGGTGGAGTCTGAACCAGACAATCTAGTGATCAATAGCGTCAGCATCGATCTACACTATTTTGGGATACTATCAACCAAGTCAGCGAGCCTGACCTGAGTCCCGTTAGTCGCCTCTTGCGACAGCCCTGCTGCTGAAGGTCAGTTATAACCCGTCCATAGTATGGTCGTTTGAAAGAGGGTCATTTATAGCGGGACTTCCAGATGTCATCATATAACGGGGTTTGCATGGAATGACGGAAGTTGTATAGCGCATAATAACGGGTTGTCACTTGATGTGTGGGTCTTAACCCTCCCTGTTATGATTGTGGTTGTATGACCAACGATAACTCACAGAGGGAATATCTTTTACAACGGTTATTTCAAGTTTGGCAGATTATTGTGCTGGTAGCAAGTGCTTGTAATAGATTACCAGAGGTACTGTTGAAATGGAAACCCACACAATACTGACAGCAAGAATGTCCCTCTTAGATGTGAATCTGAAACGTGTTGGGGAAAATGATTATTTTGTGGGTTTTGTTTCTGTGTGTGTACACATGCCACTGTACACAGTGCCCATCTGTCCCTAAAAGCCGGAAATCTATCACGTGTAACAGCAATATATCTTCAACACACGAAACTCAGGCTGGGGTACATACAAGTTTAAAATTGCTGCTGTAATCCGGTATAGTGGCACATATAAAATCACTTGCCCTGATAATTTGTTGATTATACCGTTGATGATATTTTAAATAAGCAACATAATTAAGATTGGAAAGTCCACTGGTCACAAGTACCGCTTGAGATACAAATTTGCTTGCCCAACAGAAAATAACGCTGGACCGGGACGTCGGGCAGTGGTTTAGTTTCACCTTTTGTCGAGACATAGACGTTACGTGTACCTTGCTGACATGCATGTATGGCTTGACTTACATTTGTCATGTGTGTGACAAATGCACAAAAAAACATTTCTGAGAGGGAGAATCTTTATACAATCAGTCATGGTCAGGTGACATTCTGTAGAACGCCTGAACGTCCCATGAGAACCGCAAAGGCTTGCATGAGAGTGAGTGTGGTTTTAGCACTATTCCCGCAATATCACGTCTGTGGAAAACTTTATACCCATGTGGAGAAGTAAATCCGTGTTTTCAGCGTGAAGAGCGAACACTTTAACCACTAGGCTACCACACCGCCCCAATCAAGCAAAAAAGGCATGTGGGTAAGAATTGTCACGATAACATTCTGGTATAGACGACACATGCCCTGATGCTATTTTTGGTGTGACTTTTCTGATATAAGTCCCCATGGTGAGAACAGTAAGCTCAAGTCAATATATATTTTTTCAAAGCTATAACAGTTCCAAATAACCATGGGATGACGTCACTGGAGATTAGAATCGTGAATCTGTGTCTGTCTAACATGACAGCACTTGCATAAAAGCAAATACATTCTGTATGGATCCTTTCAATGGCTGAGTTTAGTGTGACGACATGGGAGGTGATAGGACACGTGCGAAGGTGCACATGCAAAAGCGCCGTCGCACAAGCAGCGCCGGTTTACTGCAGCTGAGGTCACTCACCTGGGACGTCACAGAGACAGACAACACCCTTTTCCTGCACGGCATATAGGCTTCATTCAGAGATGAATACATGAAAATTTTTACTTACAACAACTTCTTTTTGTTGTTTACGTGACATTAGATAAATCTTGCTCACAAAATCTAGTGAGTGAGTGAGTGAGTGGTTCTCTGCCACTTAGGAATAATCCATCAACATCAGGAAGAAGGCAACCTGAAATTTGGTTTGGTATGGCTGGTTTCTCTCACCTTGGATTTCGATGCTTTCATTAAGTTTCCTCTTTTTATAGCTGGTTATGCATACTTCAAACCTGCTCGCAGTCACCAGATTTCAAACCATTAATCAGATTGCAACGAGCAAAAACTCAATGGTGTATTTAACACTAACGCAATAGGCTTTTTATGAACGCACTTTACGATTTGTGTTACTTCAGTGAGTAATATACACGGAATGCTTTGCTCACACTTTAGTGAACACATATACACCGTTATGTGACAAGTGAGTGAGTGAGTGAGTATATTTTACGCCCCACCAGGCAATATTCCAGCTATAAGGTGACGGTCTGTAAATAATCGACAATTATAGAGAAGACAATCCAGTGATCAATCTGCGCAATGGGTAACCGATGACATGTGTCAACCAAGTCAGCGAACCTGACCACCCGATCCCGTTAGTCGCCTCTTATGACCAGAACAGTCGCCTTACATGGCAAGCATGGGTTGCTGAAGGCCTGTTCTATCCCGGGCTTTCACGAGTCATGTGACAAGTAGATATTTCGTGATTCTATATTAAGTGACGGCTGGAGGGCAAGCTGCCCCACCCATGCGTTCGTGCATTCGCTGTGTTTATGGAAATGCAGAACGTCATGCTGCATCCTGCCCTGGACCACCCGTGAGTAACCACAAGTGACGACTGCCTCCCACAAGAGACGAAGAGAACAGTTTATCTCCTTGGGTTAAAGGAGTTATCCTACAAATGCAATTTCCTCAAATAATCCCCAAATAACGAATGTTGGGAGGCTCATCTTTAGTTATCAATATTAACAATATCTCATTATTCACCTAAGCGGTTATATACTGAAATTGCTAAATGTAATGCAGAAAATACACAATAAATAATTGACTTACAAACCAGGCGCGTAGCAAGTCATTTTCTCGTGTAAGCACCACAGGATACAAAACTTCATATTTGGATAGTATTGCGGGCTGTCCAGCTTTTTTTCAGCAACAACCATGTATAAGACCGGGCTTTTTAAACAAGGGGGTTGCGCCCCTGCCAACCCGTGTTTAACTTACTGTTTTTTAAAAACAATGTCAGAATGTCGAACAAAGTCCGATTTTATACCGAGACAATATTAATACACTTACCTTGCAGGAACAGAAGGTTAGAGAGTCAAGGGTTGAAGATTTTCTCCACCTGAAACTGGAACTGCCACAGGATACTAACGCAGTATAACCTCTGTTCAAGTGTGCTATTACCCATGTTCAAGTGTGCTTAGTGCAATGGACAGTTCTCGCTTTCCATGAACTCTCTGCGCATGTGCTTTGTCGGCTTCTTGGAAAAGGGAGCTTTGCGGGAATACCTATACAGCTCACCGATGAGGGTCGTTGTGATCCTCAGCCTGTGTACTCCCACATAAACATCCGTATGTGAATAGCAAATGGTGAAACTACGAGTTACATATTAAACCACATCATGAACCATGGTCCTCAAGCTGAACGGTGATCTGAAATACTTCCTTTTACAAAGTACTGACACTTTGACGTAGAAACAGGATGTGTTTCGCCAACTATGTATGTCTTATCTATCGCTGTATATACCAGTGTGCAAGCCGATGTATGGTATATCTGATATGAGGGCATAGGATTATTCAACTATTACTATCACAAAACGTTATTTGTATCAGTGCTTTTAGACAAGTTGGACACATATAGCTACCGTCAAACTGTATGTGGCCACTCGCACTCAGCATATATGTATATATACAGAATATTCACATGATATCGTTTGAAGGGGCACAAATAGTGTTTTACATACTTGGATAATTTGATAATGAGTGGTTGACTATCAGATTTCACGAGAAAGATTTATTGGCAGATTAATGGGTTCACACAGAAATATGTCAATAGAAAGGATGTTCGTTTTGCAACAAGTGATGGCCATATTACTAAAAATGGAATTAGTCACGTATACCTTGATTACAAAGATTACAAACTTTTTAGCCATCGCCCTGTTGGTAACCTATGCTTTGTTGTCCTAAATCTTGTTAGCCAAACAAATCCTACTTTGAAAAGGTAATGTAACATAAGTTTCTAGGAAAAGTGCATATGTATACATTGAGTAATTAAATCCTTTTGATGACTGAGTAATACTTGAATTCGAATCTTGAACGAACTGGTCAAAAAGAGTCTTCTTTACATTATTCTTAAACTTTATTAACATACTGAGAGGCTCATACATAAGACATTTCAGGTTCACGTAAAATAGCTTTAACCGCCAATGCAGTACATTAACTTTAATGTGGTCTGTAGACACTTTCAAAGCGGAAACTTTACCATATGTTACAAAACAATATTTATGCAGTTAATGTTATATTGTATACTTTATTTAGAATCATTCAGTGTGAAAATGCAGCATAACGCACAAGGCTAACCTCTCAAGTGTCACTGTAATTCGTTAATCATACATATGTTCTATTTAGATTGTGTATTTAGTTATTTTTGTTAAGCAACTTAATTAGATCATTTCTAGCATTGCAATTGCTAGTCACTTGTAATCACACATTTTATTAATTGATATACGTTCCACAGCACAGAATAGCAAATCTCAGTCAAAACGGATGATAATGCAGAAAAAGGCAAACCCTCAAACATGAGGTGATAACAACAGGGGAGGTAACTCTACTACTATTCTTCACCCACCAGGAGTCGTCTGTGCGGGCATGTGAGAGGCGAGAGCATGCAAACTACCGTGTTTTGATACGACTGCAAGACACGTGTGTGTGTTTTTGTTCATTTCCACAACAAATGAGTGCATTATAATGGACGAGGATCCATTCTCGGGGAAGACATTACATGAGAGACTTAAATTATTCTTGAATGAAACAAATGAAGAACGGTTTCTGTTTGAATTGACAAATTTCAACAAGCAGGTTGAAAAGGCTGAAAACTCGTATATCGCATCTTGCTTCGGTTCTGTGTCAATACATGAAACATTACATCAGTTAATTGACAGAGCCGCCGTTTGTGAGATAACTGATGTGGAACCTTCAGAATATACCAAGGACGTCTTCCGTGGCAGAGCTGCCTTGTCGGAGAATGTTTTGGAGAGTGTTCACTGCTTACTGAACTGTCTGAAGTACTTGCCCCCAGAGGATGTGGCATGTGGAAAGACACTGAGAAAGATAAGTCCACGTCTATTGCACTTGGTCTCAGGGAACGTGGTGAAAAATTTATGGACCAGAAGTAGCACTGTCCTCAAAGCCAAAGAGGTGTTGCAGCAGTTGAAAACATTGTACGGAGCTGACGAGTACTCAGAGCTTTTGCAGGTCGGTGTTTCTTCAGGCGAGGTGGGAATTTGATCTAGTCACAGAAGTTTGCATCTGTCAGTCAGTCAAAGTATATGTCATGAGTCGGAGTCAGTCTCAAAGTCAGTCAGAGTCAATAAAGTATCACACGTTATTCAGAGTCAGTCTCAGAGTCAATCAATGTGAGCGAGTCAATGGAGTAATGTTTAGTAACAGTAATGTTTAGTCTCGAATATCTTGAATTATGACCATAACTTGAACCAACAATTCGTCAGAGAAAACAATTACCTCCAAAGATGAAACCACTTGCAATGGGTTTAACTTCAGCATAACTTCAGCATACTGGACTGTTAGTGTATCATATTATTATCATAATATGTGCTGTATATGGTTAAAGCTTTATGCTGTCTGGAGTGCTTTAATTGATGTCTTACACTTCTCTGTGATTATCCCTATATATACTACTAGCCTCAATGATATTGTTGACAAACTTTATGGATAAGAACATGTATTGTTTGCGAGTGTGAGAGCATACCCTTATCTATGTGAATGTGTGTGCATACAGATTCTTGTACCATTATGAAATATGTTTTAGTTGTTTGGCAAATAACACTGCCGCTTAGGCCATGATACACAGCTCTACTTCTGCTTTTTACTTGACAATGTTGATGTGATTTGACCTTTGTGTTTCCGGGTGCCAGTCAAATCGCCCCACCAACAAAATGCCCCAGCAAATTTGGTCAAAATGCCCCACATTTTTGGTCAAATCACCCCACTTCTGGTCAAATCGTCCCAAGGGGGTAGTCAAAATGCCCCAGTTTACTTAATATGGTTTAATATAAGCCATAAATGCATAGTTTTTGTCAACTTCCATACAAAATTCTTCAGATATTATGTAGAAATATTTCTGATAAATTTCCTATTAGTAAATTTTACTGTATATGTTTACAAAACCTATGCATTTACAGCCTCGCTATTTGACAAGTCTAATTAACAAAAGCTTTAAATTGTTTTGATATGTATTTTACCATACTTGTTGACAAAACCTACACCTTTATGACCTCACATTTTGACAAGAGTATGTTTAAAGGTCACATGCAACCAAAAAATCAAACATATTAAAACACAATTATCACTTATTCATGACATCTAATATACATTGCTACTTGTTAAGAAACAAATAAACAAAATTATAAGCGTACAATCGCGATTCAGAAGTGCAGTATTTTGTACTTGGGCTTACTTCCCTCAAAACGAAGCCCTCAGGAGACCGAACCCAGTCATAGCGAGTGGCTGTGCACTCAAGGGTAACGACGACTTCCGATTGGCTGGTTCATTTGCTGATATGCTGAGGGCTCATTGTGTGTACAGAAAGATGATCTGTTTGATGGGCCTTTTATAAGTATGGCTAGTCACAAGAAAGTAAGATTCTTTATGGATAACAACTTTTATTGTACTTGATACGTCCTTTCAGTATGGATTCATATACCGTTGTCAAACAAAATCATTTACACTAGAATAAGTTCCTAGAGAATGTATATAGAGATGTTGGGTTTTGTAAACACACTTTCTCTGAATTTGAGTTCGATCAAATCAAAAATCATCTCAGCAGCGATGGTGACTGGAAAGTGTCATTTGTCCAAGTACAAAGCAGGACTTGAAAGAGTTTGCACCAGTCTCCGTCAAATCCAGTCATCCGAAAAAATGGCTGTAGTTTGTTTCCAACCCACAGACATAAAAACTTGTCATGTGTACAAGTATCACACCTGCCTTATTACATAATGTGGCAGAAACTGGACTCGGGTGCACGAGTCATAAATCAATTATTTTGTTTATGGCGTGTAGCCTGATAGGTGTTAAGTTCAAATTGCATGTGGTCAATGATTGAAGCTGTCTATTGTATATTGTCTTTAGCAAACAGGCAGGCAGACATAAAGGTGTCAATAAACCAGGCATTGAGCTTTTTCTGTGACAGAGGCTGCTTACTACAATCAACAAGCTTGTTTATGTAACGAGTAGATTATTTACTTGTTTGTGTACACAACCAAGATTAGACTACTGCTCACGACCTCATACTCTGAGCATGCATACTGTTTCAAGCTCCGCGAACCTATTCACTGCGCATGCGTTATGGGCGCAGCGCAGCACAGTTGTTGAAACCAGTTTTCCCCCCAGCACTGGGGGCAATTTAGTGAATTGTTTGAACTCCGATTTCGCAGGCTTTTTTTTTCATTGCGTTTTTTTCAAATTTATAGACTGAATTGGCACTTTTCATGATTTATTTCGGTAAGTGCATACCTACAGGTATCAGAAATATTTCAACGTAATATTATCTGAAGAATTCTATATGGAAGTTGACAAAAACTATGCATTTATGGCTTATATTTAACCATATTAAGTAAATTGGGGCATTTTGACTAGCACCTTGGGGCGATTTGACCATACCTGGGGCAATCTGACCAAAAATGTAGGGCATTTTGACCAAATTTGCTGGGGCGTTCTGTTGGTGGGGCGATTTGACTGGCACCCTGTGTTTCCTTGTTTTCCTACAGGTTAGCTTAAGAGGAGACAAATATGAACTCTCAAATCCAGCAGAGACGTTGTACAGTCAGTACCTGGCAGAAGTAAAACAAGTGCTGACAAAGGACAGTTGGCGGAACTATCCTGTTTCTGTCGCTTCATTTGTGTGGGTGCTGCTACACACAAAGTCCCCTTACCTCAGTGACTACCTGGGACAGGTGCTACCCTTGCCTCTCAATATGGTGGACGATTTTGCAGTTGAGAACAAGATTGTCGGCGTGAGGTGTTTGCACCACATCATGGAGAATGTATCCCATGAGGAACTACGATGGTATGGTAGGGCTGATGTAGTGTTTGAAGCCTTGAAACACCAACTCTACACAAAGCATGCCTCCTTGATGACCGTCCTTCACCCTGCCCTGCTCCTTATCCTCAGTGTTGTGGAGAGACCAGCAACAAGAGCACATTCCAGAGATACGACCAGGTAATTTGTGTACAGACGAACCCCATTGTCTCAAACTCAGTTGAGACAAATTTTCAATTTTGTCGAACTCATCTCTCGGTCCATGCCGATTTCTTTATATTTATCATTATTTCTGTGCTCATAGAAATGTCGAACACTCAGGTAAGTCGAACTGTTTCATTGGTCCTGACGGTTTCAATACCATCGAGTTTAACTGTATAAATGGTCTGACAACTAACACATTATTGCAATGTGATACTTGTTCTTTAAATAGTACAGTGCACTCTACCACCATATATTGTGTAAAAAGGCACACCTTCGCCTTGAACTATTTTAGAGGATGCTTGCTTGATGACGATTTACATTCGTTAAATATCCTCTCTAAATTATTTTAATTACATCTTTGATTAACATGTGGGATAATATGAACATCTCAATCTACTACCAATGTATGTTTAGATCAGTCAATCCAGATGAAGCCAACTAGTCACACGACATTCCATGAATGCATTGAGTGAGTGAGTGAGTGAGTGAGTGAGTTTAGTTTTACTCTGCACTATAGTCCAGCTATATGATGGAGGTCTGTTACTAATCAAGTCTGGACCAGAAAATCCAGTGATCAACAACAGCATTGATCTGCGCAGTTGGCAGAGGTAATGGTGCTTACATGTTTAGGCCAGACCAATTTCATTTCTTGCCACTGAAAACCTAAAGGCATGTGGGAAGAAAATAAAAATATAATTTCCAATCAAAGTAATATTCCTTCACAATACACTAAGTATTTTTCTTTTGGCAATTTTGGAAGTGAATATGGGTGAAAACACGACCTAAAATTAAGAAATACAGTTCGTTCTACCACCATGTATAGTGTAATAAAGCACACTTTCGCCCTGTACTATTATAGTTAAAGCACGAGGACGCTTACCTCTATGACTTTATTGTGCAGACACATTTACCCCTATGACATTATTGTGCAGTCACATTTACCACAAAGTTAAACATTCACACTCCCCATTTTCAGGTTGTTAGTAGGTTATACTTTTGAAATATAGTTATTCTAACCAGAGTGTAAGCCATAATGAAGGTATGGACTGCTCTGATTTCAATAAAGCTCATTTGCTATTTTAAAAATACTTTGTCAGTTATCACCAGTTTGGCTTTAGTGTGCACCACAGTGTTTGGAGTTGAACAGTTTCCAAGTATGTGGTTAGAGGCAGGAGCTTAGTTTTCTATATTTACAATAATGAAGACACCTTTTTTTGCAGGCATGACGAAATCTTCAAGATGATAATTTACGATTCAGAAATGGAAAATAACATCCACCTGAGACGTTCACTTACAGCTCACATACCAGCCTTCATTGATGTCATGGGCATCAATGCCGTCTGCCACATGGCCAGTCTTGTAGGGCTTGTTTCCAACTACCTTGAAATTTATGATGGACCTGAGGAGACCTCCAGGTTGAATGCGTTGTCAGTCTTGAAGTCTTTACTGCTCACTGTTTGGCCAAGGGTCCCTGCTTATGCTATTGTCTTGCTGAAATGTCTTCTCAAATTTCTGTATGATGTTGGGGCAGATGAAACTGTAACTCCTCAGTGTGTGAAAGAAGAAATGACGAGATCAGCTACTGAATGCTTGCTGCTTCTGACAAAAGCAGCTCCAGATATTGTTGAGCCTGGACTCCTATCTATTTGTGGCACTGACACACCTCTGTTTGTGAGGAAAATTGCTGGAAAAGTGTGTGAAACATTCAGAACAAGTGGAAGAGATTCCTAGTAATGTGTGAACTCTTTTGATACATGTGGCAAGGGTTTTGGTCATTCACAGATTCCACCTTTGTGAGATATTGCAAGGAAAATTGCAGAAAAATGTAGACACAAGTTTATAAGAGACATTGCACTGATTGGGAAAGGCCATGGGGGATTTTGCAGACTAGAATGAACAATGTTCCATTAAAATTTGGAAGTTTACTATTGACACAAGGGCAATGGTCCATTCATAGTCCAGGAAATGGCTAATAATCCTGAAAAGGGGCCCATTGTCAAAGTTCTCTTTCCCAATCCCAGCATTGACAGCCAGGTTTGTTAAACGTGTAGACATGTTTGTGTTGTTACTGACAAAACCAGCACATTGAAGGGGTGAGACGGTAGACCACGATGTTAGTTGAACCACAGTATATTGCCTTTCCTTCAGTACCAAACCAATGTAGTCCAAAAATTCAGTATTTTTGGTTATGGTACCATCATTTTATCAACCTTTCTAAACCTTTTCCAAAATGTCTAGAAATCTAATAATTTGGTCAGAATCTATATATTTCTTTGCTAGATTTTCTGCATTATGACCATATTTCATATATTGAACCGAAGGTCTTGTACTGCAATACATACCATACTGTGGTAAGAGCATACCGTTTTATGCCTGACAAATCTTGTGAAACACAGACATTGGTATGTTTGTGAGAAACATCTAGAAACCACTAGGTGTGTGAAACATTCATATACACATTTGAGATACAGCAGGCCATATAAGTGAAAATTGCTGACACCCCAGAGAATGTGAGACATTGTTTGTCCGACATGGGCCTTTAAGTTTGTTAGTATGCTTTCCTGTTAATACATTTAATACTGTCATCCAGCGAAATATTCTGTCAGGATTTAAATACTCTTTGTGGTGCTTATATCATCATTAAATCCGAACATTTCCGAAAACTTGTTCTTGTGATATGATCAGTGTTACATATATGAACCTGTGTCTTATACAGGTAGATATAGGGCATAGCAAAGTTGGGAAGAGACAGAATTTGACGGTAAGATACATATCACAAATCTTAGAACAGTACGATTCAAATTGATGGATATCACAATGTGTTATCTTTGTTATTTTCTTTAGAAAAGAATATTTTGAGAGCAAGTAGCAGTGTAAATTGTGACATAAACATCAATTTCTTGTGAAAATTAGCAATGTTAAAGTCAAAGACACGTCATGATACGAAAAAGTATTGATATAGTTATCGTCAGATAAAGTATTACGAGTATCAGTGCTATGATATATTGTCACAACTCGAGTCAAAGCAGGATGTATAGATTTCCACCAGCTGTATGTGTCGAGTCCAAGACACCTTCCTGTGGACACAGAACAAACTGACATCAGTGGGATTTACAAGGACTATCCCCTTTTAATTATTTTGATCAGTTGCACCTATCACCATTTGACTCTGTGGAGTATTTGAAGTGAGTGAGTGAGTTTGTGAGTTGGTTTTGTGCCACTTTTAGCAATATTTCAGGAATATAGCACTGAACACAAGAAATGGGCTTCACACATTGTACCTATGTGGGGAATTGAACCCAGGTCTTCAGTGTGATGAGCGAATGCTTTAACCACTAGGATACCCCACCACTCCTTCAAGTTATTCAGAGTGTTGGAGTACCGGTCTCTTAACACTATGGTATAATGGCAGTGGAGGTTGGCCAGAACTGGTCCTCAGTAATCCATGCTTGTTGTAAGAGGTGACTAGCAGGATTGAGTGGCCGTGCTCGCTAACTTGTTTGATGCATTTTATCACTGGATTGCCTGGCCCAGACTTGCATACTGACAAACATCCAGTTTCCTCCAGTTGCCCTTCATAGCAAAACATTAATTTTAATGTGGTCTTAAGAAATTTTCCAATGGAACTTAAAGCTCACTTAGGGAATTTGTCATGGTGTTGTGTGGTGTAGATGTGTCACATGTTACATATGTCAGTCACAGCTGTGCCCCTACACTGTGTGATGTAGCTGTGTCATGTATGTAGGCCAGTCAGTGAAAGTTCAGGGGCACATTGCAGCAGGAGTCACTAAGTGCCTTCTCTCACTTCCATGAGGTGGGGCTGAGTCAGTGACAAAGTCATGCTTCCTAGATAGGTCAGCTGATGGGAAGTCTGTCGGTCACTGGTAGCTGTGAATGGAAGGAAACGGATCAACTGCATCCTTTGTCATCAGTGTGATGGTATCTGTTAGATAAACATATGTTTAATGTATGGGAGGATCATTGATCTTTAAAGCAAAGTATATTTTGTGTAGGTGGACCCAGATTGTTGACAGAATTGTATCAATGCTCACACTGAAAAAATATTTAAGTCTAATGGCTATGCTGAAATAACACAGAAATAAAGTTATCTTATCAAAACTATATAGCCATCTCCATAATTGACCTTCTACTTGCAACCTTTGTAGTCAGTTGAGCAAGACCTCACAGCAGAGACCTCTGCACTTAATTCCTATTGGGACCCCTGTAGACAGTTCAGCATGACCTCCCAGGTGGGACCCTGTAGACAGTTTAGCATGACCTCCCAGTTTGGGAACCCACAAGACAGTTCAGCATGGCCTCCCAGTTGGGACCCATGTAGACAGCCATATATGATCTTCCAGTTGTGGCCCCTGTAGACAGTTCAGCATGGCCTCCCAGCTGGGACCCATGTAGACAGCCAAGAATGATCTTCCAGTTGTGGCCCCTGTAGACAGTTCAGCATGACCTCCCAGTTGGGACCTCTGTGGTAATTTCAGCATGACCTTCCACTTGGACCCCAGGAGACAGTTTAGCAAGACCTCCCTCTTGGGACCTCTGAACATGACCTCCCAGGTGGGATGTCAACCACAGTAGACAGTTCTGCATGACCTCCCAGTTTGGGAACCCACAAGACAGTTCAGCATGGCCTCCCAGTTGGGAACCCACAACACAGTTCAGCATGACCTCCCAGTTGGGACCCCTGTAGACAGTTCAGCATGACCTCCCAGTTGGGACCTCTGTGGTAATTTCAGCATGACCTCCCAGTTGGGACCTCTGTAGTAATTTCAGCATGACCTCCCACTTGGGACCCCAGGAGACAGTTTAGCAAGACCTCCCTCTTGGGACCTCTGAACATGACCTCCCAGGTGGGATGTCAACCACAGTAGACAGTTCTGCATGACCTCCCAGTTTGGGAACCCACAAGACAGTTCAGCATGACCTCCCAGTTGGGAACCCACAAGACAGTTCAGCATGACCTCCCAGTTGGGACCCATGTAGACTTCCAAGCATGATCTTCCAATTGTGGCCCCTGTAGACAGTTCAGCATGACCTCCCAGTTGGGACCTCTGTAGTAATTTCAGCATGACCTCCCAGTTGGGACCCCAGTAGACAGTTTAGCAAGACCTCCCTCTTGGGACCTCTGAACATGACCTCCCAGGTGGGACCTCTGTTGTCATTTCAGCAAGACCTCCCAGGTGGAATCCTGTGGACAGCTGAGCATTCAGGAAAGTCCCATCATACCATCGTTCAATTATATCAATACCTGATTTATATCTTGCATCAGGACAGCTGTTGGGATTGATCCAAATGAACTTATACAGTATCCGTCAGCACAATAGCTCCATCCCTCTGTGTGGATGTAAATTTATTGTGGGGTCTATAAAGCTATGATCCAAGTGTTACTGTATTGCAGTGGCAGGAGGGATGCAGCTTTTTGAGAAAGGGAGGGGGTGCACACTCGTGAGTAAGGGGAGAGGAGTTGCACATTTTGTTTAAACAAGAGTTTCAGTGGTCACTTAATAAACTTTCAGGACAAAAGGAAGGTGAGCACCCCTGCAACCCCCTACCCCTTCTGTATCTGCCTATGACTAGTATGAGTAGTTACAGGTACACTGGATTCATTTTCATTCCCTTTCTTGGTGGCTGAGTAAGAAGTTGTATCTGATGCTGGCCCAGATAATTCAGTATTTGACAAATGTGCATTAATCTGCACAAATGGGGTGTAGTGAATTCAGTCCAACATGTCAGCGGAGCCTGACAACCTGACCCCTTAATCACCTCTTACAGCAAGCATGGGTTCCTGCCGACCAGTTCTAAACCAGGTCTTTAAGGGTTGACAGTTCCTCAACATGACAAATTGATTTTTTCACAACCAAACCAATACTCCCAAGAACAAGTGGTTGTTAACAATGTAATTAAAAAATAAGTGAATCATATCAGTAGTCAATAACTTTACTCCTGTAACCATGGTTACAAATGACAAGTGGTACTGTAGATTGGCTAGGTAACATTCACATGAAATTCAACATTATTTATACCAGGTCTACACCACTCTGACTAAAAAACATCAAACCGGTAAAGACTAGCATTGGAATTGTTTTAAATCACATAAATGATGACTGTTTCATCACAACTGATCAATCACCAAAAATAATTTGTTAACATCATACATCAAATTTTCCTGGTTATGTTTGATAATGCATGAAAAATAAAGAAAAATTTGAAGTTCTTTTGTTTTTATGCAAATTGCACCAAATGCATTAGTAAACTTCTTATCTATATAGGACGACAAGCACATAAGGAGCATGAATTTCCAGGTGTATTTAAGATAAATTCACTCATGACTCATGAATGATGTTGTAGTGCTTATGAAATGTAACAGACAAAGCAAGTCTTGTGGAAAATATTGTTATTACAAATAAGTGTTCAAAAGTTGTTTGTGTTCTAGTATGAGAGGGCATGATCGAGTGCTTGGTCGTTTCGTCACTGCGACCAATCTTCGATTACTTCAGTTTATTGGACCACCAATAATACAGATCTTACTGCTGACCACACAACCTCATGATAACCCATAACTCGACAAAGGAATCCCCATTATCAAAGAGAAAAGTCCTGTAAGGGAAGATGCAAAGACAACAAAGTATAATGTGGAGAGAGAGGAAGACTAACAGGGTTTAAACTTTACATGGCATCAGCATTTTTTCAGTCAAATAACAAATACATCTACTAGATTTATATGAATTTCTTAAAGAACATATTTGTACATTAAATTATTATTCACAAAGAAAAAGTTTTGGCACCAATTTTTTTAAAAAAAGCTATATGTCAAACACATTACATAGTAATTACTCAATATGACATTGGCTACATTACACAGTTACGATTCAATTGATACAGGTGAATTTTATCTCACGTTCACAATGCCCACACACTGAGGTAAACAGATCTTTCAGATTTAAATCTAACATCTAACAAAGGTTGTAATAAAAAAGCATGACTGTATAAACATATATAAGAAACACTTCCAAGGAAGACATGAGATTTTCATTTTACAGTGAGTGAGTGAGTGAATGACTATGGTATTTGGTTGCTTTTGAATGAGTGAGTTTAGTTTTACACTGCTTTGAGCAATATTCCAGCAATATCATGACGGGGACACCAGAAATGGGCTTCACACATTGTACCCACATGGGGAAACGGGTTGTGCCTATGTGGAATATTAGGTCTGGACTTTCAGAGAAACTTTGAAAAAACTAGGCTGCCCCATCATCCCATTTTCATCATGATGTGAAGTCATATTTTACCCAGCTATTACCATTCAGTTCAGTTGTAACTGTAAACTAAATATAAGCATATCAACGTATATATATACATACTGTAAGCACAACTGTAATTCTAAATCAAACTAAATATATGATTCTTAATAATACCCAGTGAAAAAAACAAGCAATATACATGGATACAAACACAAACAGTCCATTATGACTAAGATCTCACTACTTGTTTAAATGCCTGAGGTCAGATCCTGCCTTTGGTATGTTATGGCATGAAGATGTATTAATTATTAATCATACATTCATGCCAGTATATATAATAATTACATTATAGAAGCAAATGATTGATAATGCATAGAAACATAAAACTTGTCACTACTGCTACCCTGGAGTAAAATTACTTTTTTTTGGAGTACTTTTTTTTATATAATCCTGTTTTTTTATAAGGAACTGTTACAATTAGTGGTCCGAGCCCAGGTTACCAACAGACTTCTTTATAGCATATGTCATATTACATCATTGTCTGGATTTGTTTGAGGCAAACCAAACACACACACACACGCACGCACACACGCACACACGCACGCACACAAACATGCACACTAATACATTACTGAATATTGTTTGAACTTTTCAACAGTAAAATTATTTCAACAAACGGAGTAGTAATAATGTTCTCTCTAGCATAAGAGGTTAGCTCCTATTGGTCCCCAAATAACTTAACTGTAAAATCAAGGATAGCTCAAGGTTTTATTTCAATTTTTCATAAAGGTGTTCAGCTCAGGCATTGCAATACTGTCATTTGCAAGCCATGGTACCAAAAATATTGAAATAGCACAAACAAAATATTTTCAACTGGCTGTGGCTTCACAATGAAAATTGTGGAAATAATTCTCAACATAATTCATTTAATGGAAAATGAGATAAATTTTAAACAACTCAAATGACTTAACCTTATTTTTGCATCCCATCAAACTGTTCATCTTTCAATGCCATAGTTTAAAAAGGAATGGACATTTTGAATTCCAGTGCTCATATATCCTAAATCCATTTTGGGAGAATAACATAATTTGCAGGTTAGGTTATGGGTTAAGGGTCAAAGGTGAACTATTTTACAGTCATAAATGTGTTCAGCAAAGTTTATACCTTTACATGTTTACTGATTTGTTAAACAATAAATCAAAAGGATATGATTATTGTGATGTTTTATCTTCAAATGTATTATCAAAAGGTATGGGCACATTCATTTTCACTATGGCACACCTAACTCATTTATCTGGTGCTCACTTGCAACCTTCAAAACTATGCATATCTATCTATGATTCAGACCTTATGAATGTGTCAAAATAACTCTTTTTTATTTGTTTGATTTATTATGCAATTATTTTCTGAGTAGATGATTTGAGCTCTTGTTTTTTTACTTGAACGATCAAACCTCTGGAATGTTCAATTTGTCAGATGGAAAACATGCAGACCTCTTACCCATGCTCTTAAACTGAAGAAACATAATTAAAGTCATCAAACTCCCCCCACCCCTAAAGCATGCTAACACTGACAAACATGGTTGCATAATTATATTTTTGGCAATGGTTAGTTCATTGCTTCTTGTTTAAAGCCACACTCCTCATTATTCTATCAATAAGATGGTGGTTTGTCAGTAATGAAGTCTGGACCATACAGTCCAGTGATAATGGCAAGATCATCTTCCTACACAATTGGGATATGATGACTTGTCAACTAAGTTAGCATGCCTGTCCCATTAGTCAACTCTTACGACAAGCATGGGTAACCAAAGAACATCCTAAACCAAATCTTCACAGGTCCTAACCAAGATATTCACCAGTCAGATTCTTGCAAAGTGCCCCTACAGGCACTTCTGTTCTTGTTTTAATTGAGTACAGGTTACTTCACAAAACAATAAATTTAGTTACAAGTTATAGCAATAAATTTCGTTACAAGTTGTGCTAAATAATTATGGAATTATTGAACTAAGTGCAGATCAAATTTGCCACAGACTTGTGTACAGTAACATATACAAAATGTTCAGTGATGTGTCTCTCTCCACACAGACTGACACAGAAGTGCAGATATATCCTCACCGGTCTTGAATTGTATGTATCACATTAAAATGTCAAGTCAATGTTATTCAAACCTGGAACATTTACCCTGCAATGCAAATGACACGAATATCTGAAGTAAAGGTTCATGTCAGATGCTGAAAATAAGCAATATCATGACTAGTACTTGAAAACATGAAGTACATATCATCCCTAAGTATCAACAACATTGCTACAACTATACAATACAACTAGATATTTGTATAGCGCCGATATCCAGTTAGTTCAACTGCTCACGGGCGCTTTTTTCCCTTGATCATTGGATGTCAAGAACAACGGCACATCATAATTTCAATCTTAACTCCCTGGGGATCATACAACTCTTGCAGCCTTAACAGGCACACCGAGGTAATGTGGCTTTTCCCTCCTTACGAGGTACCCATTCACAGCTGTGTGGACTGGAACACATAGTCACAGTACTTTGCCCATGTTTACTACACGTTGCTGTACCCGCAACTAGGTGTTTGTACATATTCGTGTGGCGACCATCTGGTCATCTACCAACGGATTCGTGGGTTCTTTTAAGTGCGCAGGAGGGTTGTGTACTGCACACTAGGGGTTGTGACAACACTGAAAGAGTCTGCACACAAAGTTGACTCAAAGGTTTTGACACCCAGTCACAGCTGGGCTCGGCACCTCCAAGCTCGCTGGATTAGTAGCCTGGTGCCTTAGACAGCTCGCCCACCACGCCCCAAAAAACAAGTTATGAATGTCTATATACTGTCTTTTCACAGACAGGACACAATACATGAGAATGCAATAAATATAACAAAAACCAACAATCTGCATGTATCAATAAGTACTTACCATGCAGTGTACACTTTTCATTTCAAATCAATACATCACCAACAGATATCAATTGTAAAATGTAATGGGCGATACGATTACACTCACTAAAGCATGTATAAATGTGTAAAAAATCTAAGGTAAGAAAATTTGCTATTTCCACAAAGAACCTATCCATATGTGCTGCCATTAACAGATGGATTAACAACTGGACAAAATGGTTTCCTTGTACTGTCACTTAAAAACAAGATGGCTGTCACTGTGCTGTACCCTAGGAGAAGAAATAGGAGTTTCAGTAAACGATCATGGTGAGAATTAAATTCATGTGGTAGCACTTCAAAGAAAGTAATGTAAAGAAATGTTCCACAGGCTAATCCTTGAAGAAGCCCTTGCACAAGGCTTGAAGCAGTGGAGTCCCATAGATGCATTATTCCAATACCAATTCCAACACCTAAGGGTGCGGTAACCGAGAAAAACAGAATTGAACGCAGCATAAGTTTTGAAGAGAGATTTGTCTGCACAAGATTCATGCCTAAACTAAAGCTTAAGATGCTCTTGTGGAGAACAAGGGCTGCGAAAATTCCCAAAACATTCCCTTTCTCAGTTTCCAGACCAACAGAGAGTCCCTCGAAAATGGAGTGCAGTGACAAGGCTACAAGAAGTAAAAATGATCGCATGTGAGAATGTACATGTTCTTTATGCTGTTGTCTGTGATGTGTGTGGCCACCTTGGTAATTGAGATCTTGATCTGATGCAGGTTCCTCAGATTCACTCTCTTGAAGAATGTCAGACTTCTTATGTTCAATGTGAGGTCGATCACTTATTCCTGATATAGAATGTTCACTCCGTGTGGACTCTGTTGCACTTGTCTGCCAGTCCTCACCGCCTCCTGATAACAGTGGTGCCCTGTCACCTTGTAATGAATGTCTCTCTTTCACAGAAATGACAATCTGTTCTGTGATCAAGATCCCAAACAACCCTATGACCATAACAAACTCGGCCAGTGGAAATCCGGTGTAGATTTTCATGACATCTAAAACATTCGCCAGTTCTCGGCGCACTTCGGGAAGAAGGTCCAAGAAACATGTCGCTAAGAAGACACCGGCGGCAAAACAGCTGAGAAAACTTATGACACGTTTGTAGGTTGGTCGAGATTCCTGAGGGCTACCAATTTCTGTCAGCTGATTGTTCAGATTTCGAGAAGTTGACCGTTTATGAAAATATCGAATCAGTTTCAAGGGAATGAATCCTAACGTAAATGTCAAAAGGAATAACACGAAGAGGACGATAACCTTGATAACTATCAACGATAACATTATCGGTCCGATGTAACTGTCATGCTTTGATTAGCAGTACTCAGCAGCCATTTTGAATCACGTGATGATTGACGGTCACATGACAGCCTCTACGAATGTAGACTTACTGTGACTCTATTGCATTTCGAAGATAACGGTATTGATGATTACAGTTGAAAGGAGGTGGTATATTATGGTTGAACAGACACAGCAGCTTATGATAAAGTGAATTCAGATGGCAATTCTAGATATATGGTAAATGTAATTCAACACAAACAATTATGTAAACGGACTTAAATGATACTTATGCATCCCCAATTGAAAGCCATTTTGTAACTCCAGGGGACGACGGGTTAACTCTGCCAGTATGTGAGTGAGTGAGTTTAACTTTACGACACTCTCAGCAATATTCCAGCTATATGGCCGAGGTCTGTAAAAGGCACAATCAGACGACAGACACTGAAGAATGTGTTCGTTAAAAGCATAACATTTCCTTATTCTAATGTAATACAACCCTGATTTGATTGTTGATTGGTTTTGGTGTTTAACTCCGCACTCAGAAACATTTTAACGGTCTGTAAATAAATGAGTCTGGACCAACAATCCAGTGATCAACTGCATGAGCATCGATCTACGCAATGTGGGATACGATGACGTGTGTGTCAATCAAATCAACGATCCTGAACACCCGATCCCATTAGCCGCCGTTTACAATCACGGGTTGGTAAAGACCCATTTTTACCCGGATCTCCGGGGGTTATTACAACCCTGAAACAATCAGAGCTACTTCATACCTCGTATACAATATACATAGCACTTAGAGGTAATACGTATACTCATCATATGTCATAGGCACTTCTCAAATATTAAGCATTAAAGACCGCGTGACGACCAGTGAAATATTTGCTGTAATGTTGTAAGCTTTAACTCCCATTCACCCTGTGGAGTTGCGCCCTTGGATGCGTCAGGAACTTTAATGGTCGGTTCCAATCCAAGTATGCCTTTTAAACAATATTCCTACAATATCACGACAGGGGACACTAGAAATTGAGAATCGAATCAGGGTCATCGGCGGGACGAGCGAATGTTTTAATCACTACCCTACCACTCTCGACATACCACGAGAAAATGAGTATGCATTATCACCTTTTATTACCCACGTGGTACTTCAAAAGTGTGTGTCATAACACCTTCGAGTGATCTGATTGGCTAATACGTGAACTTTGACATTTCTGGTACTAATTTCATCACTCATTCCATTCATGATTTTCATTCAAAAGTTTTCACACCCGAGAGCATGTAAAACGAAAACACTTCTATGGAATTAGATAAAATTTATTTCATTTAGAGTGGTTACTAGCATAATTTTCAATTCTATAATAACTCAAGTTTCTGTAATAAAAACGAAAATAAAACAATCTATAAAAATAAGTAAACAAATGCGTCTAGTGTCTCTTGAGTGTAAACAAATATGGCGTCGCCCGTAAAAGTTATTGATTTCGTCAAAATTGACGAACAATTAGTTGAAAGAATTGTGAATATAATCAAGAGATTGAATACCTTCTGCGTGTAGTTGTCAGGACTGCACAGTAACACACATCAAAAGACGAGCGGTGCTCTTGTATCTCTATCACCGTCACTGTCAGCCGCATCCATTCGCGTCCTCCCGCACAAACATATTGTCACCATTGCCATTGCTGTCGAGTTTGCCGCGCCTAATTAAACGCTCTCTAGAATCTTCTTCTTTGTGAACACTTTCAGGCAAACTTTAGGTCACGTAGTCAAGTTCAAAATATTTACACTTCACAAGTGTTTTGATGAAATACATTATTGCTTTTGAAAATAAATCCTCAACTGAAAAGAATTAAATTTTGATTACGACTTGATTCTGTCTTAATTTGTTTATTTTCTTGTGATTAGGCGCCGTATAGGAAATACATTGCCTCTACGCAGCGTACGTTTTCCTGGAGTGAAGCGGTTGACATTCCAATCACCAATATGATGTATTAATCCGCGTTACTTGGTTCTATGTATAAGAAAGTAAAATACTGCTTTATTTTAACGATATTTTCCCTTTTTTAGAACGTGGATAATAAATAGGATACAAAACTCGTTCCCCTTTCATATCAAGTTTATGTCCGAGTGAAAAAAAGTTTGGTTTGTCACAAGCTTTAGCGAGGGACATAAACTTGATATGAAAGGGGAAGCTCGTTTAATATCCTATGATTATAGCTAAAATGGATAGAATTATCATTAAAACGCCCGCGCGTTATCAGAAATGAGCGGGCCAATGTAACTTGATAACGCCCGCAAACTGCGTGACGACGGGCCATTATCAAGCCCTTTGTTAGGTGAGCCCTTGGTCTTTTTAGCTGCCTTCGTCGGGCAGTTAATAAAAGACCTCGGGCTTCTGCAAATGATAATGTCCAGAAAAATAGCGTTACACTTATAATATATGCAATTATAAATGAATATGATAAAAACAACATGCATTTTTATTATTTAATTCCTTATCCACGGAATCCACGGTCTCATAGTTAACCCTCTACAGCCCCACGTACCACATAATATCATACATTTTACTTTCTGGTATCTAGTGTTCCCAGTGGAGTAACTGGAGTTATGTCCCGTATAGGACCTTGTTCCATGCACGTTTGCTTGTCATTCAGTAGTTTCGTACAAATATTAGTTCTGCAGAAAGGTCATCCAAGACGGTGCATGTCAAAACATTGATTACAGAACAGTCTCGTTTCCTGTTTATATTACTTGGTTCTGTCCTATTGCGCAGTTTAATGCGATAACCATTCCAGTATTTTTAGACTATGTCATTTAACTGGATGCATAAATATTAATCAGTGTGATTTGATAAGCCTGCGCAGTTGCATATAGCAACACTAAGCGCCTTCTAATCCTAGTAAATACGTCGTACGGCGTGCTATGTCGTATAGCGAGCTCTGGTGAACGGAAACCTGGAAATCGTGGAAATATCAAAACGAGGCTCTGCCACTAGAAAAGTTTAGCGGTCTCTGACGGAACTGATATTACATCAACCTCACTGTGCGTTACAGAACTACGCTCAATAAGCGCAAAACAACACGTAACAGGTTTAACCAGTGAGCCAGATGGATTGTAAATCGTTTTACGACCTCATCAGATAGGGGCAATCTGTGATTCCATAGTTAAGGTATGCTGCCTCAACCTCGACATAAAGTAGAGAATGACGGTGCAATTAAAGTTTAAAATTAAAATTCATTTGTAAATACCACTTTCTTATGAAACAAGGAACTGGAATTCAGTTTAACCAGAGTTATTTGTGGTGTCAATTTACACTTTCGCACGAGAAAATTCGGATCGTCTGAAAAGTAGGTCATTGTCTGAATAGGTTAATGAGACTTATGAAAAACACATGTCCGTGCGCACTTGCACATTCAGTGGATATTGCACAGTGGTATATATATATATATATATATATATATATATATATATATATATATATATATATATATATATATATAAAATACAAAAACATTCGGCATCTGAAACCAGCTGACATCTCTGAACTGAAAAAGAAATCTGAAATGTCAGAAAGAAGGGGACACCCCCATATCCAAATCCACAACATCTCCTGTATGCGCTCTACTGTGCAAAAAACACTATTTTAAAATAAAATAAAATACTGATGTTGCCACTGTCACCATCTGCATCTTCATGTTCTAAGCTTTTGTGATTATGAACAACAAGAATGGTCAAAACAAGAACAAGCACCTGTTTAAAATTGCCCGTACTGGTGGAAGTTTTCATAAACCTTTCAATCAGTTAATACAAAAAATAACAATGGCACCCATTTACCAGAATCTGGCATTGGAACACTATTTATAGAGAACGCCAATCGCCAATCGCCTCATCTAATTTCGGTTAGTACAAAAAGTCATCTATCTGCACAATGCGGAAAACACCCGCATAACATTAGCTAAGGGGACACCACTTTAATATTGTTTTCTTATGATGTCTTTCAAATCATAATTTGTTATGCTATAAATACCAGTTTTGTTAGTGATTGATGAAATTTAAGACAGTAATCTTTTTCTGGTCAAGCATCAGTTGAACAGAGCATAAACTAGGTTTATTATAGTGGAATACCAATCAGAGTTTTTTATACATCTGTCAAAAAAGATATGATTAAAAGTATTGATGTATCTGACTATTCAAGGAAACATTTGCAGTTCTCAAATGTCAGGAAAATTTGAAGAGGTTTATTTGAATATATCAGACATAATTTCCTCTTCTTAAACCTTCAGAGATATGCATTTGGAAGGATAACAAGCACCAAAGAACGTGATGTTGAATGCAATTTGTTTTCAGCACAATTTCCTTGTTCAGTCTTGTCAGTCAGTCAAATGGGCTATAACAGTCATACTCGGGTGCTTCTGGGACGTGTATTTCTATTACGTGTTCTTATGTGAAGTTAGTGGGTGCCAAATCGCTATAAGGCATGTCACGGCATAACTCGAGTTGGTCACGAAAGACTGTGGATTAACATAACTAAACTTTTCACAGTCAGTACACTTTACATGATATTCAGGTGGAAATGACATCAATACATTCCTTTCAATTGATATTTGGAGATATTGTAAGTCATCATTTGAACGATTTCCTTGGGTGAAAAATGACGCTTTACTACTTTCGAAATCTGTCACCTTTACGAATATGATAAAAACAGGTAGAAATATTTTAATGTTATCATTTGACTTCATGTTCAGTACGTATATCGGTTTCAGAAAAAAAGTGGTTTCGAGTTGGAGGTCTGCTCACAGGGTGGACATGTAGCTCATTTCGTAAAGTGATTGTAAACACCTGTGACAGCTAACTACAGTTATTTACTGTCCTTCGATGGTAGGATTCTAACCACATGTACTTTTCATATTTGTATAACGTTTCGAGTCACGATATGGTTCAGTTGGTAACTCACTTTCGATAACCATGGCCCTTTAGATTCAACTTCGCGATATCCCGACAGCCAAACACTTACAATGTTTCTGTTCACAAAATACAGCTGAGCTCATTTTCCCAAAGTTGACTCAATTTGCTATGTCCAAATGCAGTAATTACTAGTAAAACAGCTGTTTAAACAAATATGATGTTAGTTTTGATTGTGATATGATATTGTATCATATATGATACAGAGTACCCTTATTTCCATTGTATCATATATGATACATTTTGTAAAATCCCTGAATGGTACAGACATTTTCATAAACGTGGGAGATGTGTTCAAATATGACTGAGAGAGACATGTTAACGAAAGTTTAGAATTTTCCAATGCAAATTTCTTATAGTGGACACTAATAGGGTTAAATAATCCATACAAATACAGTTTTATCTCACACCGTCTATCTCTAACTCGAAACTTAGTGACGAGACTGAATTTGTAACGATTATTTAGGAGATAAACATCATGTGTTGGCCAATTTCCGGGTGTTATTGAGTATTTGAAGCACGGGAATACTTCATTTGAAACCTCCGGCGTCAGTATTCCCGTGCTTCAAATACTCAATAACACCCGGAAATTGGCCAACACATGATGTTTATCGACATTGTAAACACAAAAGTAAACCAAAGGGGTTTTAGTGTCTGCACTCGTTTACATCGAATACAGACACAGCAGTGAAGTGTCATCAGCTGGCCGTTTCAGCTGGTTCTCATGGTAGCATCTGGAGTTGCTCATTTGTGACGTCATTCTAACTTTACGTAACAATATGATTTGAATGACGTCACCACTGTTGATGACACAACAAAACAATTGTTTACGTGTCAATACGCGGTGAATAGTCTTTCAGTTTCCGGGAATCTAATACCATTTAATCATGTTTTTCAACCAATCAGATTACAGAACACAGTAACTTTTGGTTTACAATTGGTTGTTAATGAATCTATACAACAACGAGTGCAATGTTGCCTGGCATTCTTGTCCCAAGGGCAGCTAGCGCACAGTCTGATTACAAATGAAGGAGACTCTATCCCCACATACTAAAATTCAAAGACCCCCACACCTCTGTTTTCTTTACTCCTTCCATCCCATGTTTGCCATAAACGGTGACTAACGGGATCGGGTGGTCAGGTTCATTGACTTGGTTTACACGTGTCATCGCATCCCGATTGCGTCGATTGATGTTCATGATGTCAATCACTATGATTATATTGATGAGTGTGGCGTCAAACAACAAAGAACAGTAACAAAAACAACACGGCAACAACAACGTTTTCCTGGTTAGTGAAAGGCGCAAATTAGATGAATGGGACTTGCTGTTGAGTTGGTGTTTCGATCACTGCTAGAACACTTGCACCTTTAGGCATCCCACTTCGGTTGGTTGTATTATATTGAGCTCAATGTAGAGGTGTGACGATACAGAATTTCACGATACGATACGTATCTTGAATTAAGATCAGAAAACAAAACCTGCTGGCGGAAGGACAGCTTGTCTGTGGCAACGATATTTCCCTTTGACCCAGGACTGTCTCTTTTGACACCCTAATGAATGAGTTTAGTTTTACGCCGCACTAAGGAATATTCCAGCTATATTGCGGCGGTCTGTAAATAATCGAGTCTGATTCAGACAAGCCAGTGATCAACAACATGAGCATCGATCGCAATTGGGAACCGATGACATGAGTCAACCAAATCAGTGAGTCGGACCACCCGATCCCGATCGCCTCTTACGACAAGCATAGTCGCCTTTTATGGCATGCATAGGTTGCTGAAGGCCTGTTCTACCCCGGGACCTTCACGGGTCTCTCGGAGTTAGATATTTGCATTAGAAAGGTACGTCAACCATAAGTGGATCTCGAGAGGCGTAATCTCTGAAGGCATTTGGGAGTAGATTAAACGTAACTAAATAATACCCCAACCCACCACGGAAACAGACGTTACGTGTTGAGACATGACTATGTGTGAGTTCAGTTTTATGCGCCTGTAAGCAATATTCCAGTGATATCACAGCGGGGAATCGAATCCGAGTCATCGGAGTGACGAGCGAACGATTTAACCACTAGGATACTACTCTGCGCCACAGACCCTCTTGTGAGGATTAAATACTATTTTACAAAATGTTGAGATGAGCCACTGTGAAGTCTCAAGTCTTTCACCTACAAATTTTCACATTTTAAAAAAAAAATCTTTTATCTTCGCAATGACACGAAGGCCCGTGCACTGTGCCACGTGACTATGTACTGTTTGCGGTAGTGCAGTTGTAGTGCAGTCATATAAATCATGCCGTAATCATACTCATACACGTGCGCTCGTTTTCGGGCGTCGAACAGTATTTCTGTGATGTCTCAGTTTTAACAATATTCCAGCATTACCATGGACACCAGAAACGGGCTTCAAACACCTTTCGGCTACCCCACCACCACAGCTTGACGTTGAAGGAAGGTGCCAAGTCATTCAGGTATCCCACGTTAAGTGATGTCCTCAGACACAAACATGGAGCTGCCAAATTGCGAGACTTACAACTGTTCGTTACGGCATCCCTACAGGAATTCCAATCTAGTCTACTGAAGTGGGCATTAAAGGTTAGACTATAACAGTTATTTCACGGAGACGCCAGTTGTTTCACTGTTTCGCGTGATATTAATGGCATGCTGTTTAATATGACGTTTTTCAACATCAACCCTAAACACTTTGGCCAACATATACCATACATGATATACGATTGTTATATGACATCTATCACAAATAGTAAAACCACTGAATTTGCCTGAATGTTAAGACTGGATTGGTTTTCTATAATACTGACATCAAAAAAGACAAATCACATCATAATTGCCTCATCAAATGACATATATTGTCACAGTAAACAACTCTAAGTGATGTGCTTATTGCTTATCTAATGTGGATTTTGTTTGCCAACATTCTGTTGAAAGCATTTTCAGATGTATGACGGCTGGAACGTTCTTATATCACTACAGCAAGTAAGTGGGGAATATACTGTGTGACATGAAAATTACTCATCTCAAATAACCAACCATACCTTCATCCAACACCTGCATGGTTACCTCAGCCTAGAGTATTCACATACATCTGTACTTTGCAGCTGAGGACAAGATGGATTCTGTCACTAACTAAACAAGACAAAAGAAGCAACATAACCCAGTATTTTTTAATTTTCTCATGAGGCTGTACATCTAATCTCTCTGCATCATCTTTTGTCTCTTGAGTTTTTTCTGAGAAACCTTCTTCTTGACGGGTTCATCCTCTCGTCCTGAGGGTCGAGCAACAGCCTGTTCCCTCTCAGTGAGGATCACCTCGATGTGGCAGGGACTGCTCATGTAGGCTGTAACAAGACGACATCATAATCCATAAAAATATATGTTCTATTTTAGACATCATGAGAGGCTGCGCTGGGGGCCAGAGACAGACACCCACACACAGAGACAGACACAGATGCACGCATGCACACACAAAGAACTCTCATACATGCATAGACATCTTTTAAGAAAAAAAAAAGACTTTCTCAAATAAGGACAACTCTAAGACCTGCACATACAGGAAACTTTACATTTAGGGACCAAAGTCATAAACCCTTGACATTTGCAGGCAGACACTAAGCACATGAAGATCCAACCAACATCAGGGACATTCTGTATACATCATCGAGATAGTTGGGTTCTATGGTTTCTTATCCTACACATCAGCAACATTACATAATCACTACCCTGCATCACTATCTGATGCTACATGGTGAGCTTTCAGTGAAACTTTTATTTCATGGAAATCATTCCGCTGAATTGACATCATCAAGCTCAACGTAACCCTACACCTAGAAATGTCCTTTTGATTTTGCAATAACCAAAATCTTTTCATAAACTACCATGCATTAGTTTGATACAGGAACCGCTCACGAAACACACACCCAGCAAATCCTCATATCTGTAAATACACGCCTCTTGTATTAACAGGCATTACCAAATCTGTAACATACGAGGATCCGTCTTGTTTCTTAGCATGCTGTTCAACGCTGCACTCAGTAAAATTTCAACTATATTTCAATGTTTGTAAATTATTGAGTCTGAACCAGACAGCATGAGCACTATCCACTAATTGGGATACAATTTGATGTATATGTCAACCAAGACAGCAAGTCTGACCACCAGATCTCATTAGTTGCCTCTTACAAGCATGGGTTGTTGAAGTCAAATTCTATCCTGATTCTGGAAAGGGTCATAGACATCTAAACATAGGGACCAAACTCATAAACCTAGGACCTCTTTAGATAGACAATGACTAGCTCAAGGGAATAGGGACCCTGACAAACATCGGGGACATTCTGTATACACAGTGAAATAAGTGGTTTCAGAGGTTTCATAGAGCAAACATACAGCAATATCATAGAGGCACTACCCTGCATCACTATCTGATGCTACATGGTGAGCTTTCAGTGAAACTTTAATTTCATGGAAATCATTCCGCTGAATTGACATCATAAAGCTCAGAGTAACCCTACTCCCTGAAGAGTCTTTCTGAGTATGCAGGCCTCTTGTTAGGACCAAGTCATGCTGACACTACCACACCATTTCCATCTGCGAGCATTACTTCCTGTAAGTGGTGAAACGGTATGCTCTTACCATAGTACGGTTCGTATTGCAGGGAAAGGCCTTTGGTTCCATCCATTTCAGTTCAGTATGAGATATGATTCAGTTCAGTATGAGATGTGCAGAAAATTGAAAAACCTTAAATTGATTAATAAAATGGATACAAAATAACCATAATTTTTGTTATTCTGAATGAACAAAACTTATTTTACGACTAGATAGAAATGGCAGTACGAAAACTGAAAATATCTAATTTTGTGACTGTATTACAGTATACTGAACCGAAGGCAAAATACTGAGGTTCCACTAATACCACAATACACCGTTTCACCCTTTTCACAGTTTTTATATGGTCTAAAACAGCATTATCTAGTTGTGTTTTTATCTTCCTTAACCACAACCAAATATGCATGGTCTGGTTCATCTCAATCGTTCCAGTTTCATGCCTCAAGACAGCCCAAAACCTTACAGCCACTCTGCACCAAATTTGGGGGAGATACTAATGAAAGGTAATAAGCCCTACACGAGCGAGTTCTCTTCCAACACTTGAACACAATATTACCATGCTGAATATGCCTCCACATAGCTACTTACGGTTGATACGTCCGTGAGCCCTGTACGTCCTCCTCCTCATCTTGGGAGCCATGTTGACCTGGATGTGTTCAATTACCAGGTGATCCGTATCCAGACCCTGAAGAATAATAACAACAGTCAATAACAGGCACCTTCCCCATCCTCTTTCTAACACTGTCAGCAAAGGAACTTCTCAGTATTCAATGTATTTGTTCTCCAATTCAAGTGTGATTAGGAGTGTAAGAAAGATTGAATTATCCATGCACTGTAATTGTTGGCACTCTTGGACAGTGAATTAGAATTCCAAAATCATGAAGTTTAGATAGACATCTTTTGTTGAAAACACACAAAAAAAACATCCATCCAATTCCACACCTTTGTGGGTCCATGTAATCTAAAGGGACTATCACAACATATAACAGTTACTTCCCTTTACCCAATGGATCATCAGGGAAGGAAATGGACTACTTTGACATTGATGGAAATTATTAATTTCTATTTTACAAAAAAAAAATAAAAAAATAAACCAACTATCAACTCATAAAGTTGGTTACATACCATTACAATAATGTGGGGTATCACTACTATGCAACTGTAGCATCATAAACAGGACTATCTTGTAATCTGTTCTGACTACTTGATTTTTGGTTCAACATGTTTGGAAACATGACTGCATTAAAAAAAACATAACTAAATAACTGAACTTCACAGACCACTGTCGATAATATGATAGTACAATAAGCCATGATCAAACAGAAATCATGGCAACCTGACTGGCACTTTCCAGTTTTTGTCTGTGTTATCAGTCAATCTGTCTAAAAATTCTTTGCAAGGAACGATATAGAAAGACTAAAAAAACCAATGCAAGTCCACCATAATTCATGCCCATTTATTTTCACACTGCGGAACCATTTGCAAAAGCATCAAAATATCAACCTACCTTGAATTCAGCATTACTTTCAGCATTCTTGAGAAGCTGAAGCAAGAACTGGGCACTCTTTTCAGGCCACCTTCCCTGGGAGGTCTTAAACTGTTTAGCCTGGAGGGAGAAGAGATGGATTATCAGAAACTAATAGCAACAAATTCTAATGTTCAGTTCTCTTTACTATCATTTAAATAACTTCCAATAAATAATGATGGACTGCTTCATTACTTAACACTTCAGTCAGTGGTATTTCTGGTGACGGGTGACCTAGTGATCAGGGCTTACTCCTCAGACTGACAACCTGTGTTCGCTTATCCATATGGGTACAATGTGTGAAGCCCATTTATGGTGTCCCTTACCAATATTGCTGGAATAATGCTACAGCAGAGAGTAAAACTAAACTCAGTCTAGTTTGTAAATAATTGAGCCTTGAAATAAAAACATTGTCAGAGAAATGCAGGGATTGGGGAAGAGAACTTTGACAATAGGCTGTTTTCAGGATTATTAGCCATTTTCTCAATTTCGAATGGGCCACTGCCCCTGTGTCAATAGTAATCTTTTTTATTTCATTCTAATGTGCAAAACACTGTACATAAGAATATTTCATGCATAAGACAATGTGCATGCATATGTATGTATGGCTGCTTTTACTATCCCAGACTAAGCTGGTTTTATAGCCCTAGCTCAAAGAGATACCATGCAGCAGTTAAGCATGAATACCCCAAACACATTATACTCACTATGAACTAATCAGTCCTAGTTTTACCCATTAATGCCAAGTGCCATGCAGGGAACAACAAGTACTATATATCAATGTTTTTTGGCACGACTGGGCCATGGACTGAACCTGTGATCTTCCATTCTCTGGACCACTGCTCTAACCACTATATCACAGAGGTAGTTACAAACCAGAAGATGAATTCAAGATGAATTTGCTTACCTGAGCCTTCCTGCCCACGCCTCCATTGAACCTGCGGAAAGGTACAATTTCCTTTTTCTCAACTACATTCTTCAAGTAACGATTGGCCCTTTTCAGGTGCATGTGTTTCACAGCCTGGGCAGTTTCCCTTGTGTTCTAGGATAAAGGAAAACAACATAATTCAGGTATGTCAATAACACCTAGATAAACAGGATTTTATGCATGTCTAACAAAATGTAAAGAAATGTTATGACCATGAATACAATAAATACCTCTATCAAGTAATTAGTTCTGATAAAACATGTACAATACAAATATGAACAAAAAAAACCAAGAGAAACAGAATTTGTTAGTTTAATGAATTTGTCATTCCACGGGTTTGGAATGACAAAGTTACACATCTCTCATACATCTACATGTAATAGTACTACAAACAATCAGACAACCAAACTGAATAAGTTGCACGAATTTGTCAATATTCCAATGTATGACTCACTTTGAAGTGGACTCTCAGATATGACCCTCTAGCCTTGGCAGCTGAAATAAAAGAAGCAAACTTCAACATAAGTATTTGGTAAGAATCAAACACTGATGACTTTGGTTCAGCTTCTTGCTTAATGTTGCACTTAGCAGTAATCCAACTATACGACGGAAGTCTCTAACTAACAGTTGTACTCTTAAAAATATCATTTCCGTCATTTAAACCAAAACACAAATTCATGGGGAACAAACCTCACAGGGTATAACCTACTACACACACTTCAATAATCAATACTTGCCAGTGTATTATACGTCAAACCACTCAACTGTAATTACTAACATCGAAATAACATTATGGAACTGTTATTCAGAGTTGTCAGGTATCAACCTTCCTTCTACTTACACTTCGAGGGATTTTCTGGGTCAGATGCATACCGGACCATGTTGATGGATCTGCAAAGAAAATACTTAGGATTATGTAACTGTAAGTTAATTATGTTAACTGCAAAATTGCAAGCATAAAATGGAAATAACAGCCTTTTACAGGTTTATACATTTTCAGATATCATGACTATTACTGATATCATCTCATGTGAAAAAGTTCGAAGCTTGATGTACATGGAGAAGCTTATGTTACAAGGAAATTTATCCACCAATGCCACCATGATTAAACTTCAGTTTGTTTGTAGTTGAATGTCACACTCAGCAATATTACAGCTGTATGACAGCAGTCTGTCAATGATGGAGTCTGAACAAGAAATCCAGCGATCAATACCATGAGCATTACAATGACATGTCTCAAACAAGGTCTGTTAGTCATCTCTTGCCACAACCATGGGTTGCTGAAAAACAATTCACTACCAAACCTTCACAGGTAGAATATACTTCCAACCAAAATAGAACTCTACACACAAAATGCCATCCACAAAACTGGTTATGTGACAATCATAACTCCATAATCCTACAGATCTATTTCTGTGCATATGTCTTCAGTTATATGAGTGATTTAGACTGGTTGATTGCCTCTTATTATTTCCTACCATTGTTGGGTTGGGTTTCAAAGAGCGAGTGAGTGAGTTTAGTTTTACGCCGCACTCAGCAATATTACAGCTATATGGCGGCGGTCTGTAAATAATCGAGTCTGGACCAGACAATCCAGTGATCAACCACATGAGCATCGATCGGCGCAATTGGGAACCGATGACGTGTCAACCAAGTCAGCGAGCCTGACCACCCGATCCCGTTAGTCGCCTCTTACGGGGTTTCAAAGAATTAATCCAACAGATTGTGTAACCTCAGCAAAGTTTATATTTAATTGAAATCGAGGAGAAAGAGACTTGTTCATATGCATATGAAGGTTAACAGTGCCTGTGGTCTGAGTAAAGTATTGACTAATTGCCTGACCAACTAATCCAGCTCTAATTTAATAGGGTTGTATATCATTATTTTCACAACATATAACTGAGTATGAAATTAGGCCCGTCCAAACGCAACATGTTAGATTTCTGACAGTCTAAATGTACACCTTGCCAGCCTGATGGTCAGGTCAAAATTTGAAAACATGTTCTTTGGGTTGTCTGGTTTGGCTCAATTCATTTGGGGCTGGCAAATTTACCAGTCCTGATATCTGGCTGTGGTCTTTGGGCTTATTCCAATTTGCATCCCCATCTTGGAACCTCCCCAAAGCATACTCTTGATTGTCCTTCCACAGGTTAGAGAGAGTTTGCAATGATATGTAGCTGTAACGATGGATATAAGGTGTCTCCCACATCTCGTCAGTCAGTGCACAGTATGTTTTAACCCGATAAATGGACTTCTTCGACAAACATGTAAAATGAATGGCCAAAATGAATGCCGTGCTGGTTCTCTTAAGTTACTGAAATATTCACACATCAGTGAATGTTGACATGTTTACATGCTGTGGCGATGCATCCATTTAGACTACAACTCGAATTTCAGACTTTACAATCATTTCTGCCTTGAAATATTGTTTCCACCCTGTGTATATATAAACTATGAGTAAGATATGTGTCAATAAAATGCGAATTATTCTGTTTCAGTGATGTGATTGAAGGATTTTAGATAGTGTCGTTGGAGTGATAATTTCACGAACCTCGGTTTTACCGGAAGAGGAAATTGAAAGGACGCTTTGTGGGTAGCGAGAATCTCGTGTCTCGAACATTCTCGCGTGATCTCGTCTAAATATATACATTCTGATTTATGCATGCAATATGTATCCCCATTCCATTGGTCCAAACTAAAATGAATATTTATGAGAAAACAGGTGCTTGTACGTCACTTCCGGTGACTATGGGATATATGTACATTTCCGTGTCTGTCAACCCGACTGGATCGCGGAGTTGAGTGGGTGGAAGCAATTTCAACATAATTTTGCCGGGGCGGTTTATCGTTCATTTTGGTTACTCATGGTCTAAGACGTTGCTTTGCATCAACACACAGCCATGCCTCTGAAAAATCCTATGAATTTGACCATATCGGTCGCCGAACCCAATCAAGAATCGGGCGAGTAAGTGTAAAGTGACAACTGGTAGACTCATTGGTTCGGTACTGTACTTGCACCTTGAATCATGTCTGAATCCGAAGCATGGTTTGGAATGACGTAAAGGCATATGTTCCAACACCCGAAAGACATATTTAAGCCTCTTTTATAATTTTGACATTAAATAAGGTCCAAGCAGTCACACGCTGTTTCTAATTCCTCCATAATTCTTGTCATGTTTGAAACCGTTCGCATCTGTTTTTAAATGGTCAATACCATCTGTGGCATGGGAATTCTTCAACTGGTGTTAACTGGATTTTTAACTCGAAATAAGACGTAGTATAGATGACAATCCTGAACACTCTGTCAACACTGTGATCACTGCATGACTAACAGTCACTGCATGCAGGATTTGTTTATGTTGTTTAGTTATTTGGGTTAGAGTGCACCTACTATATCTTACTAATCGCAGTTATACTGTGCACATAGCCAATCTGCTACCCATGAGGATCCAGGATTAAATTCATCTTCAGCGACCCATGTTTGTCATGAGAGGCTAGTAATTGGATCAGGTGGTTAGGCTCACTATCTCGGTAGACACATGTAATCATATCCAAATTGGTAGATCACTGGATTGTCTGGTCCTTACTTAATTTTTGCAGACCCCCACCATATAGCTGGAATATTGCTGAGTGTGGCATCAAACAACAATCAATCAAAATCAATTGATTGTTGACTGGGTGGTCAAGATCAAGTTTTTCATGTTTATACTCAATGAAAGAAGTTGTTAAGGAAGTACTAGAACGTTTTCAATGTAAACAATATGTAAAAAAATAATGAAAATTTATGAATGTGCATAGCCAGAGTAGGATAAGTGACATGAAAGTAGTATGAGCTCTGCTTTCATTCTGATATTTTACTCATTTGTTTTGCATGTCTGCAGTCTATTTTGACCTTTTGCAAGAGCCTTTGTTACCAGATTCTCTCTTCTTTTTTGGCACTGATGAATTTTGACTGGCATCTACTTCATTTAGTACTTGTAAAAAAGTAGTGTAGTCAATAATATGTCCTTGGGCTTATTTTGGCATTAAGAGGTAAATACACTTTACTTCTTTTTGGTGGTTCTGTGTCCCTCACTTTCATGTGTGATGCAAAGGTATGACTGATTCTGTTTACAAGATGTTTTAATTTTGTCAAATTTTAAAATACCTTGTCACAAATAATTGTTTTGAGAGCCCCTGTTATTTTGTTAATTTGTTTCTCTGTTGTTTAACACTGCAGTCAGTCATATACCATTAAAAAAGTAGGGGATATTCCATTTTGTGAGCATACCACTAGCCAGTGCCAATGCATATGAGAAAAAGTGATGTATACGCATACAGATGAAACATTTCCAAAGGAATGGCATAAATTGTCACATTTTTCATTAATTTATCTTCATCATCTGATTCTTTCTTGACTTCATTTGCTTTTTATCAGTCTTGTAAATCCAAAATCCCCTACAGTTTTTGAATGGCATATATCAGCCTTCTCAGGCTGACCTGAAAATACTGACATCTAAACCAGTCATCGGTATTTGAGTTTTCGATATGTGTCACACCCTGTTGGTCAAAAAGGACCCATGAAGGTCACGGGGTAGAAAGCTTGCCAGAAAAGGTGACTGTGCTTGTCGTAAGAGGCGACTAACGGGATCGGGTGGTCAGGCTCGCTGACTTGGTTGACACATGTCATCGGTTTCGTAAAACTAAACTCACTCACTCACTTTTCAAAAAGACAAAGTTAGAAGTAATTTGTCCTAAAAATACATCAGTGAAAGTCCCCTATATTAAGCAAGACTACACTACCACAGTGTTAGTTGATGCCCAATTCAACTCATAATCAAGTAAGTGTTGATTAGTCCATTGAAGTTAGCTTCTGGACCTGTGCCTCTCTATTTTGTACAAACAAGCTCATTCAGCAAATCTTCACCCCTCAAATGTGCTACAGTTTGGCTTCACTGTCATGGAAACTAGGAATCTAGAAACTAGGAAGCTGGGACAGTCGGTATGCTGGAGGGGTGATGGGTAGCTTAGTGGTTAAAGAGTTCACTTGCCACAATAAGGGCCTGGGTTTGATTCCGCACATGGATACAGTGTGTGGATCCCATTTCTGATGTTCCTGCCACAATTTTGCTGGAATATTGCTAAGAGTGATGTGAAACTGAACACACTAATTCAAAATGCTTAGCCTGTGTAAGCTTAGACTCCGTATTATTTGTTGTTCAGCTTCGACTGATTCTAAACAAACCCTAGTAGGAAGTTGTGTCAGCTAACCTAATCAACCAACCAATCAAAACACAGCTTACCAAATCACAAAAGTTCACATTTGCACATACTTTTTGAACATTTACCTCGAAAAAACTTGTGCCTCAATGATTCCAAAATGCTATTTTCCGCACAATCACCTTTTTGCAATGCACATGGATCACAACAGTGAGTCACAACGAACCCAAAACAGTAGCCCTGCTGTCTGTTTGGTTAAATCTGTTCATCTCGCATTTAATTGGACAGCCATAGGTTGCTCACTAGATCAAGGGTTGCCTGATATGACCGTCTACTATGGTTTGTTAGACTCAGTATAAGCAGTGTAATCTTAATAGTGAGCCCAAGTTGACTTAGACTCTCGGAATGCTGCTTATTCAGCGGTAGATGATGCAGGGGTACAGTTTCCCTGAGAAACTCGACACCTTGTAACATTTTGAAGAAGAACATGAAAATCATTTTAGAAGAAGCAGTTATGAATGTTGATTGGATATGTCTTTTTCCATTACCAACAACTTTTAAATATTATGGTACTTCAGTGACTTTTTCTCAGCTAAGTACACTGTCATTGAGTACGTTTGCTAAGCAGGCATGTACAGCCTTGTGTCACACCTGATCAAAACTAGAGTTGTGACGATCAATCGATACACAAGTTATCGCGATTCAAGAGCTGCATGATACAATACAGCGATGCGATTGTCATGTATCGATTCAACACTATACTTACATACTTAGCAGTCTATGAAAACGCCGTCTCCCGTTTTATTTAGATTTTCGTGGAAAATATTTCCATGGACATGCTCCATGATACATATCGTATCGTGGCATGGGCGTATCGTCACAACTGTAATCAAAACTAACTTAAATGTAATGGAAATGATTTTGAAAAATCACTTGGCCTATACTGACAGTACAATAATAGTTCTATACTAACAGTTCAATGTTCAATCAATGTCTTTCAATTCACAAGTGTTTGAATCTGAAATTATTCCATTCACATGTTTTAAATTGTTTGCATATCTAACAGTTTAAATGCATAATTGGTACACAATAATTATTTTTCAATGCTTAAATTTTCTATGTGTATTTTACTCTAATACGCAGCTTATCTGGGCCTCTGTGTCATAATTTTTTTTTAAGTTGTTTCAAATAATGATGGTCACTTCAGAGAACAGGACATTTACTAGTTATGCTTAAGACCCGTGTTTGATTTCCATTTTGAAGCCCAGTTTATATTAATAAAGCTCTAATATTGCTAAAGACCATACTCGCCTGCTCACTCACTTCTCAGCTTCTTTAGGATCATACATTGTTTCACGTTTCTTTCTGAAACTTTGGAAGTCACAAACCATGCAGTATTTCTCCATAAAACTTTGTAAGCACTTCATATGTCATGCTTTAAGCAACTGTGATCAAATTCAGGGTTAAGGTAGGTCACGAAGTAACCTATCCTTGTATAGAAAGATGACTGGGCAGGAGGTGGTCAGGCTTGTTGTACATTGCTAAATATGGGGATCTGTTAGTTAACCTGTGTCCTCATGTAGTTCAATATGTTATCTATTGTTAATTAACTGAAGTAATTTCATTAAAAGTGTAAGTTTAATTTCATCTGTTACATGTGTGTACTGAATAGATAATAAGCTGTGGAAGCAGTGATTGAAAAATGATCAAGGTGAGTTAGATGGAGCTATAGCAGTTAATTATTCATGCTTGTCACTGTATGTCTAACACCTCCAGAATGTTAATAGTCTGACATAAGCTATCAAGTACACACTGAAGGACTATAATTAGGTCTTTGTTCTTACTATACCTTTTACATTTTTTTCCTTTATATTTTTGTAACGATTTGGGTTGGTAGTGGGAATGAGTGAGGTGGGGAGAGTGAGAAAGGTTTTGTGTGGCTTTTAGTAGTATTTCAGCAATATCAGTTGAGGGAACACAGAGATACCAACACCTACGTTTTTGGGATAATTATTACGACTTTGACCAATTAATTGCGCTGTTACACTTAATATGCAAAACTATGTTTTCTACAGGTTTTAGGAAAAACTGTCAAGTGGATAAAATTTCACAAGGAAGTGTTGCATAACACACTCAGGGGTAAAGAAACCGAAATATACAAACAGAAATCGCTTATTCTTAGATTGTGCTGATTCTAATTGTTTGGTAAGGAATTAAGTATCTTGTGTTACCTGTCCAATAATTTTTGATGCATGGAGTTTCATCATGATTTCATGTGTATTTCTGTCTGTAATATTCCTTTTGTGAATATGTGCACTACATCGAAGCGAACGGAAGACAAGTATTACACTTTTTTAGTCTACATTACACTTTTTGACTCAATATTATGTTTAGGCCCAAAACAGGTTTGGCATCTCTGGGTACACCAGAAATAGACTTCATACATTTTTCTCATTATGGAAACTGAACCCTGGTTTTTACATATCCATAATTTGTTACAGTCAAATAGTTTGTTTTTTTTCTTCTTCACTACTTTATTACAATATTAAGCTTAAATGCAGAAAAATGATATTTGTGATGAATTCAGTGTTATGCCTCACTCTGCAATATTCCATTGCAGATAATTGAGTCTCAACGAGACAGTCCAGTGATCAACAGCATGAGCATCTATCTTAGCAGTTGAGACACAATATGTATTGGCAAGCCTGTCCACCTGATCCTGTTAGCCACCTTTTTCAACAAGCTTGGATTACTGAAGAAAAATTTAATCTGAATCTTCTCTTTCTCTTTCCTAATTCTGGAGTTTTAAAATGGCTCATTAAGATATTGTTGATGTGATGGTAAATTTTAACTCACTCAGCTGATTCGCAGAATTCTTACTTGATTGCTTGCATGCTATTTTAGTGTATCATAGTATGTTTCTCATCATCAGTTCACTGAAGTGAAGGATGAAATATATTTTTTTTTTCAGTCGACAAAACAATGGCGCTGCCAACCTAGAGGCATGCTATTTTAGTGTATCATAGTATGTTTCTCATCATCAGTTCACTGAAGTGAAGGATGAAATATATTTTTTTTCAGTCGACAAAACAATGGCGCTGCCAACCTAGAGGCATGCTATTTTAGTGTATCATAGTATGTTTCTCATCATCAGTTCACTGAAGTGAAGGATGAAATATATTTTTTTTTCAGTCGACAAAACAATGGCGCTGCCAACCTAGAGGCATGCTATTTTAGTGTATCATAGTATGTTTCTCAGCATCAGTTCACTGAAGTGAAGGATGAAATATATTTTTTTTTTCAGTCGACAAAACAATGGCGCTGCCAACCTAGAGGCATGCTATTTTAGTGTATCATAGTATGTTTCTCAGCATCAGTTCACTGAAGTGAAGGATGAAATATATTTTTTTTTCAGTCGACAAAACAATGGCGCTGCCAACCTAGAGGCATGCTATTTTAGTGTATCATAGTATGTTTCTCATCATCAGTTCACTGAAGTGAAGGATGAAATATATTTTTTTTTCAGTCGACAAAACAATGGCGCTGCCAACCTAGAGGCTCTTCAACAGAAATTAAAGGAACTGGACATAGATGACCAACAGAGAGAAAGATTAGAGCAGTTCCTCACTCAGAAGCAGAGGGTTGGAGAGCTTGTGGAGGAGGATTTCGAGAAGCTAGGTGAACTCGGTGCCGGGAATGGAGGAGTAGTCACCAAGGTCCGTCACAAGCCCTCGGGACTTATCATGGCTCGGAAAGTACGTTCTCCTTATTATGCAAACTTAGGAAAGTAAAACAGGTGTGCAATACGAATTACATGGTCAAATTCTGTATTGCACCCCAGATTCTGTATTGAACCATTGCCGGTTCTACTCTCTCCAAAGCTCGGCACTTTCCAGGATTTTTCATAACAACTAAATTGTGGGAGTTGCTGAAATGTTCGTTGCTTGACAGACAGATTTGGTAGTTGTATAGCTTGTACGTTCTTCATACTAGTTTGTATGTATTAAAATTTGAATGATTTTCAGTAGAGTGCCTATGGTAAGTTGTGAAAGTGGGACTTAATTCATGATGTCATGCAGAGGAATGTGTGATCCACCCATGGAGTGAAGCCTGAATGATTTGTTACCTTCACTACATATGCACTGTGTGTATTACCATCTTCAAATGCACTCGTTTAATAAAGACGAGAAAGGTGAGACCTGTGAAGATCCGGGGTAGAATAGGTCTTCAACAACCCATGCTTGCCACAAAAGACGACAATTTGTCGTAAGATGTGACTAACAGGATTGGGTGGTCAGACTTGATACTTGTCTTTGGTTCCCAATTGTGCAGACCAGTGCTCAAACTCTTGTTCACTGGATCGTCTGGTTCAGACTGTTATTTGTAGACCACAGCTAAATAGATGGAATGTTGCTGAGTGTGGCATAAAACTAAACTCACTCTGTCACTAGTAAATGCGAACATACGTTGTTGAATATACACTCACTTGTATGTGCAGTTTCCATTGTTGGATATCACCATGGTAAAACGATAATCTTGCGTAGATTCTGTACCCTGACAGAGGATTATGGACGGAAAAGGTAGACATGGACCTGAAGGTATGTTGATTATTTCAGTTGATTCATCTGGAGATCAAACCGGCTGTCAGGAACCAGATATTCCGGGAGTTGAAGGTCCTTCATGAATGTAACTCCCCATATATTGTGGGTTTCTATGGTGCATTCTACAGTGATGGGGAAATCAGCATTTGTATGGAATATATGGTGAGTTTGTAGCCCTGTACGGAATACATTTTGGGTTTGTAGCATTGTAGGGAGTATATGATGAGTTTGTAGCCCTGTAAGGAATATGTGGTGGGTTTGTAGCCCTGTAGGGAGTATGTTGTGGGTTTGTAGCTCTGTAGGGAATATGTGGTGGGTTTGTAGCCCTGTAGGGAATATGATGTGGGTTTGTAGCTGTGTAAGGAATATGTGGTGGGTTTGTAGCATTGTAGAGAATATATGATGAGTTTGTAGCCCTGTAAGGAATATGTGGTGGGTTTGTAGCCCTGTAGGGAGTATGTTGTGGGTTTGTAGCTCTGTAGGGAATATGTGGTGGGTTTGTAGCGCTGTAGGGAATATGTTGTGGGTTTGTAGCTGTGTAAGGAATATGTGGTGGGTTTATAGCATTGTAGAGAATATATGATGAGTTTGTAGCCCTGTAAGGAATATGTGGTGGGTTTGTAGCCCTGTAGGGAGTATGTTATGGGTTTGTAGCTCTGTAGGGAGTATGTGGTGGGTTTGTAGCTCTGTAGGGAATATGTGGTGGGTTTGTAGCTCTGTACTGAATATGTGGTGGGCTTGTAGCTCTGTAGGGAATACGTGGTGGGTTTGTAGCCCTGTAAGGAATATGTGGTGGGTTTGTAGCCCTGTAGGGAGTATGTTGTGGGTTTGTAGCTCTGTAGGGAGTATGTGGTGGGTTTGTAGCCCTGTAGGGAATACATGTTTAATCATCAACTGAAACAAGAATAACAATTAGTGTATTGTTGCAGGATGGAGGGTCACTAGATCTGATACTGAAGAGAGCTGGAAGAATACCAGAACCAATACTTGGTATCATCAATGTAGCAGTGAGTAGCTAAAGGGTTATCTTGGCAGATTGATGTACCACGGTGAATCCTTGTATACAAGGTGCAGGTTTTTGTGTCCCAGACTTCACATTCCTGAGTGGTTTTTCTTGTATGAGAATTATTCTGATTGTTTATCCTCTACCTCGATGTATTTATTAGTGGTTTGTCTTGTACCAGGGACCCGTGAAGATCTGGATTAGAATTGGGTTTCACCTACCCATGCTTGTTGTAAGTAATGAATCAGCGCTTGAGTCAGCTAACTGCTGAATGTGGCTACAAACAAACATGTATCTGGATGTCTACCTGCATTGCTTGTCCACTGGAATGTATTCTGTATACAAGATAACGTGCCATAAATCATGATTCAGCAATCATTTGGTAATAGTTGACTAACATGCACGCCATCATCTTGTGCCTTTGATAATGAAATATGTTTCTTTGGTTTCAGGTTTTAAAAGGTTTAAGTTATCTGCGAGAAAGGCACCAGATTATTCACAGAGGTAAGTTTAAGGATGAAAAGACAAGTAATTTATGCTGTTTGGGGCTTTTTTAGGAGAGTTCAATGCTCAACATAGGTATAATGGTAAACTGTGCCTACTCTCAATAATCTTTCATAAACTGTTTGGCATGTTCATTCTCTGTCATACTTCATTCAATTGAAAGTCAACTAAGCTAAAGGTCAGTGTTTTTGATTTCCATGACTGTCTGGTCATGGTTCAAGTATTCATGTAAAATGCCACCATAGTAGCCTTTTATGGCCTTTACTTATGGATCTGTTTTCAGAATGTAATGAAATAAAATGTGTTTGTCGTTAGTTGCGAGTCTCAAATCAGAGTTAACATTACTGGAGAAACCTGCGTTTTTCATGTAAAAACAAAAGATCATGCAAAAAATATTTTGCATGCATGTTTTGGACGCATAAATTCTGATCTGCTTAATTTTGAATAGTACCTTAAAACAGCAGTTTTAATTATTTTATTTCTGCACGCAATCGTACAAAACCTACTGGAACACTGCAGATGTTTCATTTTGAGCATGTATTTTGACCCATGTTTGACATTTGACCTTCATTAATGATATGACCTCCATGTATTTACTGACACTAAAACATTATAAAAGTAAGTGACAGTGGCTTGATTTGCATAAAGTAGCCTAACAGTATGTCAGTTATTCATGTTACATTAGACTGTTAGCTTTTGATTGGTTCAAGACAGGATTATATTTTAGCATACTCAAAGGTGTTTCAGAGAAAAATCATCTTGCACAAGTGTTGACATTCATATCACCTAGGATGATCACCCATTTGCTGTGGATAACGGGAAGTAACTCTGTTTTCATCAGACCCGTGAAGGTTCAGGGTAGAATAGGCCTTTAGCAACCCATGTTTGCCATAAAAGGCGACTATGCTTGTCGTAAGAGGCGACAAACTGGATCGGGTGGTCAGACTTGCTGACTTGGTTGACACATGTCATAGGTTCCCAATTGTGCAGGTTGATATTTGACTGTTGTTGAACACTGGATTGTCTGGCCAGGACTTGATTATTTACAGATGTCCGCCATATGACTGGAATATGGCTGAGTGCGGCGTAAAACTAAACTCACTCTCTCACTCATTCACTATTTGCATCATTTGCTACAAGGTTGTGTGAAAGTGGACAATTTCCTGACCTTCATGAACTGATGTCAGTAAGATCAGATCTTTGTGATTTGGGGTGGTGTACCCAGTGTTCGAGCCTGTCAGTTTTGGATATATAGACACATAGACTGTCACTCACTCCCTTCATGTCAATTACAGAGGTGGAAATAACCCACAGCTGATGTCCCAGTACAGTGTTTTTTCTCTGTAAGACAAGCAAATTTGTACATCACACTGTACCGTGTCCAGCTGACTTTCCAATGTTTTTACATTGTTTATTTTAAAAAAGCAAAAACAAAAATTGGTTGGTATTGTGGAAATATCATCTGGACACATGATTTTACATTTGCCACTGTACCTGAGTATACTAACAATTTCAGAGCTATTTCCACTTCAGAATTAACAACTATTAATGTTATCATGGAATTTTTTTAAACATCAGTAGAATGTATGGATTTAGTATGTAATTTTACCTTGATTTTGCAGATGTGAAACCCTCCAATATCCTGGTCAATTCAAGAGGAGAGATAAAGATCTGTGATTTTGGTGTCAGTGGTCAGTTGATAGATTCCATGGCCAACTCCTTTGTAGGAACACGTTCCTACATGGCGGTAAGTTGATGCTCACAAAGTCCTGCATCATGTGTATGGATGTAATGTTGTACTCACACGGTCCTGTATGGCAGTAGGCCACATGGTCTTAATTTGGACTTGAGGCTAGGTTCAATGTGTGAAGCCCGTTTCTGGTGTCCCCTGCTGTGATATTGCTGGGATATAGCTAATGACAGTGTTGAACCAAAGTCATTCACTCACTCACTCTTTTTATGTTGACAGATTCTATTTATCCATACAAGGGTAGGCTTAGACATCATCAGGTGTATTTGTGATGTATCAGTACATGACTGAATCATCACACCCCATGCTGGTGTTTGCTTTAGTAGATTGTTGTTGCTTGACAGCCGGAGCGTCTACAGGGGACACATTACTCTGTACAGTCGGACATCTGGAGTCTGGGGTTGTCCCTTGTGGAGATGGCTATTGGCAGGTACCCAATCCCACCCCCAGACCCCAAGGATCTCAACAGTGTGTTCGGGGAGAATGTCATGGTGGAACACATGGAGGCTGCCAAGTCAGGGAAGCCTTTGAGAGGTCAAGTACATTTTGTATCTGTAATATTGAATTCATTGATTGGATGTCGAAGCTGTAGAATACCATAAGTATTCGAGATTTATGAGCCAGTTTACAAGTGTTTGTTCCTCAGTAGAACCAGGGATGTTTTAAGTCTGAGTTCCAGTTAACAGTTTGTTATTAATGTGACTTTGTGAAATATGACTTCACTACTCGAATGTTTGTCTGTTTGTCAGCTTCTTTCTGTTCAGCAGTAAGTATATGGAAACTGTAACGTTTAATCATTGACATCATGGTGGAATCTAGACACTACAAGACTCAAACGGAACTGGTACATTCCTTTATCCTGAACTTACTTCTTACGGACTTTGTATCTTTATTCATCATGGATGTGACTGGCAGTATGCTTTGATATCATCATGAACACAGGACTGACATTGTACAGTGCCTTCATCATGAACACAGGACTGACATTGTACAGTGCCTTCATCATGAACACAGGACTGACATTGTACAGTGCCTTCATCATGAACACAGGACTGACATTGTACAGTGCCTTCATCATGAACACAGGACTGACATAGTATATTGGTTTCATCATGAACCAAGGACTGACATAGTATATTGGTTTCATCATGAACACAGGACTGACATAGTATGTTGGTTTCATCATGAACACAGGACTGACATTGTTTGTTGCCTTCATTATGAACACAGGACTGACATTGTACAGTGCCTTCATTATGAACACAGGACTGACATAGTATGTTGGTTTCATCATGAACACAGGACTGACATTGTACAGTGCCTTCATCATGAACACAGGACTGACATAGTATATTGGTTTCATCATGAACCAAGGACTGACATAGTATATTGGTTTCATCATGAACACAGGACTGACATTGTACAGTGCCTTCATCATGAACACAGGACTGACGTTGTTTGTTGCCTTCATTATGAACACAGGACTGACATTGTACAGTGCCTTCATTATGAACACAGGACTGACATTGTTTGTTGCCTTCATTATGAACACAGGACTGACATTGTACAGTGCCTTCATTATGAACACAGGACTGACATTGTACAGTGCCTTCATCATGAACACAGGACTGACATTGTTTGTTGCCTTCATTATGAACACAGGACTGACATTGTACAGTGCCTTCATTATGAACACAGGACTGACATTGTACAGTGCCTTCATCATGAACACAGGACTGACATTGTTTGTTGCCTTCATTATGAACACAGGACTGACATTGTACAGTGCCTTCATTATGAACACAAGACTGACATTGTACAGTGCCTTCATTATGAACACAGGACTGACATTGTACAGTGCCTTCATTATGAACACAGGACTGACATTGTACAGTGCCTTCATCATGAACACAGGACTGACATTGTACAGTGCCTTCATCATGAACACAGGACTGACATTGTACAGTGCCTTCATCATGAACACAGGACTGACATTGTACAGTGCCTTCATCATGAACACAGGACTGACATTGTACAGTGCCTTCATCATGAACACAGGACTGACATTGTACAGTGCCTTCATCATGAACACAGGACTGACATTGTACAGTGCCTTCATTATGAACACAGGACTGACATTGTTTGTTGCCTTCATTATGAACACAGGACTGACATTGTACAGTGCCTTCATTATGAACACAGGACTGACATTGTACAGTGCCTTCATCATGAACACAGGACTGACATTGTTTGTTGCCTTCATTATGAACACAGGACTGACATTGTACAGTGCCTTCATTATGAACACAGGACTGACATTGTACAGTGCCTTCATCATGAACACAGGACTGACATTGTTTGTTGCCTTCATTATGAACACAGGACTGACATTGTACAGTGCCTTCATTATGAACACAAGACTGACATTGTACAGTGCTTCATTATGAACACAGGACTGACATTGTACAGTGCCTTCATCATGAACACAGGACTGACATTGTTTGTTGCCTTCATTATGAACACAGGACTGACATTGTACAGTGCCTTCATCATGAACACAGGACTGACATTGTTTGTTGCCTTCATTATGAACACAGGACTGACATTGTACAGTGCCTTCATTATGAACACAGGACTGACATAGTATGTTGGTTTCATCATGAACCAAGGACTGACATTGTACAGTGCCTTCATCATGAACACAGGACTGACATTGTTTGTTGCCTTCATTATGAACACAGGACTGACATTGTACAGTGCCTTCATCATGAACACAGGACTGACATTGTACAGTGCCTTCATCATGAACACAGGACTGACATTGTTTGTTGCCTTCATTATGAACACAGGACTGACATTGTACAGTGCCTTCATTATGAACACAGGACTGACATTGTACAGTGCCTTCATCATGAACACAGGACTGACATTGTTTGTTGCCTTCATTATGAACACAGGACTGACATTGTACAGTGCCTTCATTATGAACACAAGACTGACATTGTACAGTGCCTTCATTATGAACACAGGACTGACATTGTACAGTGCCTTCATTATGAACACAGGACTGACATTGTACAGTGCCTTCATTATGAACACAGGACTGACATTGTACAGTGCCTTCATTATGAACACAGGACTGACATTGTTTGTTGCCTTCATCATGAAGTCAGGACTGACATTGTATGTTGCTTTCATCATGAAACCAGGACCGACATTGAAACATTATTATGAACAAAGAAATGTTCATGATTTATTGCTAGACAAATACGAAAAGATCTGCTGTTAACTCCACAAAGCATATCTATTAACATTTCTTGATATGAGGGAAAATCCATCTCTCAGAAGTAACATAGAAACCTTGATGTAACAGAAGGAACAGACGAGGGGTCATCGCAGTTAGTCATTATGTTGATCTGATACGTCAGGTGAGCAAGGGAGAGACTGTCAGTAGTATACACGTCTAATCAGAAAGTTAGTTTACCATTTTGAAAACAAGATGTCATGAAGCTGTTACATGTCATAGCTGATGGGGGAAATTTCATGATTTCCATAATTTGAGTGAGCACAGCGAAAATATATTGTGCACTTTACTGTTTATATGAATATTTTCCGAAAATTTACCCCAGGGCTGTAAGGCCTTCTAAAATTAATTTACGTTTTTACTGAAATAGGGAGATATCACATGGGTTTAGATTGTTATCAGAACCAGAAGTTTTCTGCCTAGTTTTAAGACAGTAAGACATCAACAGCTGAAGGTGAGCTGCAGAATGTGACCTGATGCATGTGACCAAGGACCTACTCCTCGTCACCTTGAATTATGCATGATTTTTCATCACAGACTTTTTTTCAGCCTTCAAAGTACTTCTAAGCTAATGTATTTTGAGTGCAAGTGCACTAGCCTCATGTCAGGGAGTAAAAGCAGCAATTTGTAAATTGTAGTAACTATTTACAGGCTGCCCCGGCGAGTTTGAAATTACAGGAGATGGGCCCCTGCCAATGGCTATATTTGAACTTCTAGAATATATTGTAAATGAGGTAATCTCAATGTCATAATATGGAACCAGTCCACTGTGCAGACTTTGCCATCTTTAAGCACTGTATGAATGAGTTACGAAAACATCTTCCTTCACACACATCTGGCACTGATAGGGAACTCTTCAATAATGTTGGACAGCTGGTGTGGGAATCTGAAAACCTTTCGTTCATTTGGAACCCTCGAGTAGATTTGTCAGCATTCCATACTAAATTTTGCTTTTGGGGAAACATCCACAGCATGCATGGATTTGAGCAATACATTTTTTCCTGTGCTGCATGGCACATTTCACTTAGCTTCCTTACAATAATCCTCAAGCTGCCAGCTTAACTGTGACCCAACTCATGAATAACCATTAGCATGATTAGGAACCGTGAGAAAAGGGCGTGTTTTTTTGTTGGTGTTCACATTGTCATAATGTTGTTTTAGGAAAGACATGTTGGTAAAGTCACGTTGATAGTCACTTGTTGATAAAATCTGGTGCTGAGACAGCCACATGTTGATAAAGTCTTTGTTAAACAATCATAGAGTCCACAGTTTCACTGTTAACATATTTCCAACCTAGAGGAATAGACAAAGAAACCTGTTACAACCCTGTCTTCCTCGTCCATGTTGCAGTAAAGGAGTAGTCACTTCCTCATTGACCTACAGACACAGCTTTCCTAAACAATCTGTGACAAGGAATCCTCAGGCTGTGACCAACAAATAAGGGTTTTACAGATGTTGCAAAAACATGTTGAGGATTGTATCTGGCACTCTTTTAGAACCTCCTTTTACTCTCCTATGATGAACGAGGTGTTTGTACTGTCTATGATCGGAGGAAGGTGTTTTCAGTCTCATGCCCTCAGAATGTTTGTGTCCTCAGATATACTTAACTGTAACATTTCCTACTCAATAACCAAATTTCATAAATTTCATTCAAGGAAGCAGAACAAGCCTGTACTTACCTGTACATATTTGTGTGTTTCCTGTCAAGTCTGAAACAAGGGCAGATAACTCTGATTTCTTGAGGTGGAGGTGTTACGGTGGTCATGTCATCTTGTTTACTGATATATATTTTTTGTTATTTTTGTTTTTTGCACTTTCTTCTTGCTTTCTAGGCAGCCGAAATAGCTATGTATGCCCGCCGGGCGCTGACGCTCCCAGACCCATGGCCATATTTGAGCTTTTAGATTACATTGTGAATGAGGTATGTTAAGTGAGGGAGATGCGGCAGTATATCTCTATCTGCGTATACCGTATAGTCACCGAGAGCTGTCAGGTACTCTGTGTCTCAGATGTTGCACCATTCATTTCCACTTTTCTGTTACCTGGTATTTCTGTGTGAAATCAGTTAAGTTTTACCCCATTGTTTGCTGTGAGATTCTAGTCATTCGAATTTCATCACTTGCTTGAAAATTGCACCCAAATCTTGATTTTTGTTAATTTGCAACGAAATGTTTTATTTTGCACAAGTCATGCCATTTCATCATGGAAGAGCTCTTACTCCCTGTCCAAAGAAGTGAACAATATTTAGTCAGGTCAGTCTCAATGACACTTGTTCACTTAAAAATGTTTTGATACCAACTTTCCTTATTCAGTATTTCTTTTTTTTGAATCAAAACTTGTCCAACATCCTCAATGGCGCCATCCTGGTCCTTCCAAAATTAAAAATAACTTTAATTGGTTCGACACTGATTTCTCTTTTATCAATCCTTTCTCATTTCAATTTGCTCAAACATTGCTTATCTGTTTTGATTGTCATGCACAACAATCCCTTCGTCTGGTCCGCTCCCAGTCTACTTCCAGAATTCATTTGCTCTCGCATGACCTGACAAGCTCATCTGGAACTGTACGGTATAGGGAGATAGAGGGAGTTATTTGCTATTAACACTGAACTATGAGACCTCTACACGTAGCTAAGTCATCACATCCATATCAACACTCTGCACTTCTGTGACCATGTCATGATGTTTTTATTTATGTTTTCATTTAATTTCTTTGATATTTTTGCTGAGTTGTTTTTCTGCATGTGATTTGTTTCTGGATATGCATTGGTCCGAAAGTGGTATGTTACTTTAGTTTGCTGTGTGTAGGGTCAATATGGTGATGTAGTGGGACCTGGGTTTAAATAGGGTTGTTGGTGCCTGGCATGGTTTGGGAGAATGTGGGTTTGAGATGGGTTTAAGGTGGTTATGGGCTAATGGTTTAAGATTGCTATGGGCTAATGGTGTAAGGTGGTCATGGGCTAATGGTTTCAGATGGGTTTCAGTGTTTCCACTGGCATTTTTAACAGATGGACATTGTGAGTTACTAGCAAATCCAGTACTGGTCATTTGAAACTTTACTGGTCAGGTGATCACGCTTTTCATTGTGTGCGAAACTTTGTACCTTACCTAAAATGTAGAGTCAATTCCACTAGTTTTAGTCTGGGGTTTAGTAAAACTTCAATGTCAATATGAAAACATAATCTTTTCCAAAGAGTAACAAAGTTGAAAGAGAAAATATAAAATTAATTTTAAAATTTGGCAGACACAATGACTGACAGACTTTGATAGCTATAGATGGGGTTAAGGAGGGTATGGGAGTGATGTCATTAGATGTCATTAGATGTGTTTTTGGTGGTTTTGGACTGATGATTGGAGGTTGTTAGGGGCTTATGGCTTGAAATGGTTTACAGTGGGTAGTAGTCTAATGTCTAATGATCAAACCAATAGCTTGAAATGGTTTACAGTGGGTAGTAGTCTAATGACTTGTAATTATCAAACCAATAGCTTGAAATCAGTTTAAAGAGGTGTTTGTTCTCTGACTCTGTGATTAAGATATGCTTGAAGATGCTGTGGGCTAATGACTTCAGATAGATTTTAAGGGGTATGTGTTGTGATTGGTGTAATTTGGGTTGTGGTCTGATGTTTAAGGTGGGTTATAGGTTGTCAAAGTGTTTACTTTCTGTGACCTGCTCACAGAATTTCAAAATATTTCAAACTATGAACAGTATAGATTCACACAGATAGATGATATGTTCAAAAGTATTAAAGACTCATTTGAATGTTTTTGAATTTCTGCAAGAAATGTTTAAATGGAGTTGTGACAGGTTGAGATAACGATCTTGTGTGTGCTATCCGCACTGATTGTTGTGATGTTTCTATGTCTACTGTACAGTGTCTTTGTACATCAGCACTAACTTGTACACATGGTTTTAGTTTGATCATTTCAGTGGTCTGGCGGCAAGTACAAATTGTCCGCTGAAACCAATCATGCTGTGTTTTATCATGGTGGACAGTTCTTTTGCATTTGCTTCAAATTCTTTCTTTGTGTTCAAATGTTTAGATGCTTAAATCATGCTCTGTAATTGAAGTGCTGTAATTTATGTTTGCCATATTTATGCCATAAGTATGCCCTCAAAACCATTCTTATTTTATCGTTTAGACTCGTTGATTTTGGTAATTATTTGGACTGTTAGTGCATGTTGAGCATGGAAGTGTCGTCAGGTGCTCTTCAACATTCAGCATGTCAGCTCCAAGATTCTAGTCTCATTTTCCTTTTGTTTGTTTGATATGTGGCACACCACTGTGAACCTAGAGGTCTCATAACTTGTTTGATTTAAGTATTTCTAGTCATTCACATCCCAGACCTTGTTTCACGTCTCTGTTATAATGAACAACAACTTGCTGACTCCGTAACATACCTCACATGATGATGATGGTGATGATGATGATGATGATGTCACTACTGTGTGAAATAACATGACTACCAAACCTTTTCTCTCCACACTTTTCGTGGTTGGCATGTTGAAGTATCTTATAATTTCTTGGTTGGTAGCTTGTGGTCTTGTGCAGATTTGTTCTACTAGTTAACCCCTCATTTGTGAGGGCCATAGACCACCACCTGGCTTTCATATTTTGCTATTAGCTATTATATTTGGCTGGTCTTGTTTACTTTGGCAGAATTTACCATAAAAGCTTTTAGCTGGTGTCATTCAGTGAGTAAACATATGCTGTGATGTAGGTTGTGATGCAGTGAATGTTGTCAAATTGTCCGTGAATTTATGGATATGTGTTCAGTTTAGGAACATTTTTGTTGTATTTATTTCAGTATTTATGTGTCAGGTAGATGATGAGCATGTCCGGTTTTGATCGGTGTTCTTTTGCAATAATGAACTATTGCCACTAGAACTTCTAACTGGTTTAGTGAGACCATGTGTATTGAGTTGTGATCACATTTAAAGGACCACCAGATGTTTTGGCTAAACTGAGTCCGTCTGAATGATATGTCATGCTTGAATCCTTTGTTGTCAGCTCACAAAACATCCACAAGGTCTTTGCCTTTACGCCTAAGACCTGGTTCGATTCCCCACATGGGCAAAATATGTGAAGCCCATTTCTGGTGTCTTTGCTGTGATATTTCTGGAATTCTACTAAAGCTGGGTAGAACCAAAGTGTCTCTTTTTTACACCTATGTGTCCATTATGATGGCGACAATTCATTTATCCTGTGTGTCGTGTGTGATATGTCCTTAGTTGTAACACAACTCAGCAAGTCTTCTTTTGATAGATAGCAGCTGAATTTACTGCAAGGCACTTATGATATCTTCATTTTGTTGCCATTGCTGGATAGATTTTCTGTTATTTTTTCATCTTTTCCTGATGAAAAGACTTGTCTGCTACAGCAGTGCACAGGCATTCTTTACACACTTGCTTGTATGAGTCATTTTCATAAATTCAAAGACAGAGTGGCCTCAAGGACAGGGTTTATTCCCACCTACAGACGACTAGTGAAGCCTGTTGTAGGTAGCCTCTGCTGTGATTGTGCTGGAATATGGCTAAAAGTGGCTTTGAACCATCCATTAATAAGTTTGGCATAAAACACCAAACCTCTCCTATCTGCCAGCCTGTATTAATTTTGGTTTTAACATGCTGACAAATGATCAGTACAGTCAAGGGACTATCGTTTCCGGTCATGGAGGCTGCTAGTGATCATATACTCATGGAAACAAATAAAGGAACATAGAAAAGTACAAGTGTTCCTTTATTCTTTTCCAGGTTTCTTCACAAGGTATGATGTATTGCACTGTGGGTGAAACTTTGGAAATAAATAAATAACTTTTGTAATTTCATGTGTTCCCTTATTTGTTTCCATGAGTATGTTTCAGACACTTAACACAAGGATGTTGGTAACAGGCAATGTGCAGACTTAGACGTCTCTTTTAATGGTTTTAATACTAAGTTAAGCTAATTATTAACAAATGAGCATTACATGATTGATTTGTTGATGATCTGAAACATAGTTTTTGTACTGATTGTTAATTGAAGTATAAATTAAACATTTGTCTGTTCAATAAAGTTTTGTCTCAAATGATAAGAATTGCTGAACCAGTTTCAATTTTTGTGATTGATGCTAATGAAACTTGGTACAGAGGAGACCCTTCCACGTTTGCAGCCAGATACGAGGTACATGTGTTTGCTGATGACTCTGTTGCAGGCTCCACCATCACTGCCTAAAGGAAAGTTCTCAGAAGAGTTTGATGACTTTGTAGAAAGATGGTATGTAGCCCAATCAGTTTCCTGTTTTGTCAGTGCACACGTTAAACCTATCATTTCGGGAACTATGGATTATTTGTTGCCAACAAACTAATGATCTAAGTTCAGATCCTAACAAAAACTTGCAACATTTCTCATGATGAGCAGATAGGATGCAGTTTAAGATGTGACTAGGCTTCTTTGACTGGCATTCTAGATGTTGGGTAGATGAAGATTGAGGACCATTTTCATGGATGTGCAAATTCTTTATTCCGTACAAGTGACGTTTCAACATACATTCTAATGTTATTGTATTGACACCACTTGCTTGACAGCAACATTAGAATATGTTGTCAAAAACATCACCTACACAGAATAAAAGTTTTATACTTGTGAAAATAATCCTCATTCTTCCGTGTCTATTTTTTTTTTTTTAATATTACACTGTTTTTCATAAATGAAAAAAATATGTTCCCAGATTTCAAGTAGACACTCTTTTGGAGTGATCTCACCTTAAGTTGTTACTGACTTGATGGGCAGTGTTTATTTGGCGACTAGACTTTGATAGCATTTACAAAGGTGTTGCACAGATTGGTATGATAAGGGTTTGTTTGAGGTTAGTCAAACAAAGAAACACATGTTTCTTGCTTGCTTAAAACAATGTCACTAAAACACTGTTGGGCAGCTGAATCTAAGGGAGAAACAGGATGCAAACATAGATGAAGAACTGATGGAGGGATGTATGTTGATTTAAGGTATACACAGATCAATGTTGAACCTGTACAAGCGAAATGTATGTGTGTAAGGTAATACTTGCACAAACTGGTATAAACTGCTGCTGTATTGTATCATATTTGCTTATGCATATGAGTGCATTTGCTGAGCTAGTTTAAGTTAAATTGTTAATCTCTTTCACAGTCTGAAGAAGTGCCCGTCTGACAGAGCCGATCTACAATCTCTTATGGTAAGTCTAACGTCATGTGTAGCCTCATAATGAAATGTCTGGTCCGACACCCTGTAAATCTGTCACCCTACGGGACTGAAATAAAATGCTGGTTTAGACAGGAGGCCAGAGTAGATACTGATAATCTTTTTTCCAACATGGCTGTCATTTACACTGGTCATCTCTTTAACCCCTAGTGTTTATAAGACAACCAAGGTAATCCTACAAGCTGATTCACTGCGCAATCTCTACATCCTGATTATCTAGTGTGTCAAGAGGATTAGGTATTGGATTTTGGGTCATTGGACTGCTCAGACCCTACCAGTTTAGACAGAGTTAATTGCAGTTACGTTATTGCTTGTTGTGACCGGAATGTTTTGTTGGTATACAGAATAGACATTGCCCGGATTAGTCAATGTGGTAGTTATGATAATATTGTTGTTAAATGGCAGGACCAAGTTTTATGCTGGATGGTTGCCGGTGATGGCAGGTTTCAATATAAGTAACAACAGAATGAATAAATGATATTTGTCAAACGTGTGCTGGACAAGAGAAATAGAAGACTTGGGTGCTGTTGTACAAACAAGTTATGGGAGTTACGATCCATTTTGTTCTAAGATTTCTTTGTTCAGTGACTGTTTTCGTTAGACTATAGTTAACTTGTTATTCTTGGTGGGTAGTCCACCACTAAGCTGCCAAATGTAAATTGTCTTTGGACCATTTATGATATAATGAACATGCTAATATCTATTTCACGCAAATATATTTAATGTCTGGTATTTTGTTTTCATTTAAGAAATCCAAAATAGTGACAGTTGCAGTGCAAAGTAACACAAATTAGAGTTGTGACGATTAATCGATACGCAAGTTATCACGATTCAAGAGCTACACGATACAATACATCGATACGATTGTTGTGTATCAATTCAACACGATACTTACATACTTAGCAGTCTACGAAAACACCGTCTCCCCTTCTATTTAGATTTTCGTGGAAAATATTGCCATGGACATGCTCCGACTGAGATAATTTTCACAAATTTATTTTGTTATCTGTGCCAAAAAGTCAATGTTGATCCCTGCTGTTCCATTTTTTGGGAAAACACTACTTTACTGACACATCTAAACATTTTTAATAAAATGTCTTTCATGATGACATGTTTTATTTTTCTTGGGAGAAGAATACCTTCCCTGAAATGATAACATACAGCACATTATTTCCAGTACTTTTATTTTTCTGTATACAAGGACAAAATATCGTGATCGTGTATAGTATCGTATCGTGTGTATCGGACTACCAGTATTGTGATACATATCGTATCGTGGCATGGGCGTATCATCACAACTCTAACACAAATGAAAACAAATCTGAAGTCATTAAGCAGATCAGTGTTAACAATCATTATGCAGACCCATGCATATTGGTTTCCTGAACCTCAAACACTTTGTTTGCATGGAATGTTCTTTTGAGTAAACAGCTATGACAACCATGTTTTCAACTAGAAGTAATCGAACATATAAGCTGATATTTAAGGTTACTATGCTGAAAATGTGTAACCCTTGCTTATGAGAATCATTACTAAACCAGAAGACTGTTACTAAAGGTGTTTTTCTACCAATCATGCACCCAGAGGCATGGGAGTTGTCCTGCTGTAAACATGTTTTTTTTAGACATCATGTTATTTACCAGGATTAGAAGTACAAGTAAGTTTCTTCTTAACGTAGCTCAACCTGTGAAGGTCCTGGGGTAGAATAGGCCTTCGGCAACCCATGCTTGCCATAAAAGGCAACTATGCTTGTCGTAAGAGGCGACTAACAGGATCAGGTGGTCAGGCTTGCTGACTTGGTTGACAAATGTCATCGCTTCCCAATTGTGCAGATCGATGCTGAATGTTTTTGAGCTCTGGATTGTCTGATCCAGACTTAATTATTTACAGGTCGCCGCCATATAGCTGGAATATTGCTGAGTGCGGTGTGAAACTGAACTCACTCACTCACTTAAGTTGTGTATGTTTTTTAGTGATGTTATTTATTTAACTGGAAGTGCTTGTGACAGTGTTCATTCTCTCAGTAAGAGATGGATGTAGCTACTTCTGTTCCTGTGTTTTGAAAAATACTGCTTTAAAATCATATGTTCTTTACACATGAAGACTGAGTTTGAATTCATCTTCAGAAACCCATGCTTGCCGTTAGATGTGACTTAGAGTCATAAGACTTATTGTCTCCCAATTGCACAGATTTACTTCATGCTGTTGATCACTGGATTGTCATTTGTTCATTTCAGAATGCCACCATATAGTTGGAATATTACTGAGTGCAGCAGTAAACAACAAACAGTGAAACACAGTGAAACATTCAGTTGAACAATCAATCTTCTGTTCTTGCAGAATCACAACTTTGTAAAGAAATGCGAAAGCAGTGAGGAGATCAATATCGGCCAATGGGTTTGCAAGGTGATGAACATTAAGGAGGCCAGCTGAGGACGGAATGACCTTCCTGACAAGTGTGAGCATGTAGAGTGTATGTGTGACTGAGCATGAATGTGTGTCCAAAGACTGACTGCCAGATAACGAATCCAAACATCAAAAAGGAAGAAAAATGGCCACTTTGATTCACAAACAGATCCTACCTTTAATCCTGTTTGGAGATTCTAGGTAGTTCTTCTAAGTGCACATTTATAGCACAATTTATTTTAATATTTTAGTGCTAAAATTCCAGTGCTATAAATTTTAATGTAATAGACTCTAGTAGAAATAACATCCCAATTTGTACCTTAATATGTTCAACAGGATGTTTGTCCACTCAAGTAAGTTAAAATAACATTGTTGGAAAAGTGCTACTATTTGTGTGTGAAGTTTGAGCTAACATCATACTGAAATGAAAATATGCTTCTTATGAATAAATGGTTATGAGTATGTTGTGCTCAAAGTATGTATATAATCATTTTTGATGATCTGTAGGTTTATATAGTGAAGTTGACATTGCACCACGTTTGCTCTTGAAAAAAAGTCATCATTTATGATATAAGCAGCCTTAGAAATTCATTCTTTTGAAAACAAGTCCAGTAGACAAATGTTTGCCTGTTCACAAAAATGTTTATGATTTTCTTGTGGTTTGGTCAGATCCAGTTGAAAATTTGAGAACTGGTTCAAAATTACAAGTCTCCAAATGCTGCTACTCAGCGAGGATTACCATCAGTGAAATGTGTTGTCCTTGGCACAGCATAGTTTTTTTGAGTCAAGTTAGAAACTGACATGAATTTCTAAGGCTGCATCTCATATTGTTTCTAGAATGAAAGTCCATATCTTTGTTGTTTAACCGGAGATGTTCTAGGTTTGCCTTGATACCAGTAACTCGGTAGTGGACAGTGAGACAGCAGTGATCAGCTCCAGGTGATTTGACAAGGGCATAGGAAGTAGGGCATCCTCCATAGACACTGGGCTGTATGACCTGTTGATGTAGACGTACAAGTCTGTAGTTGGACCTTTTTTTCACTCCATTGTGTCTGTGTCAGTGTGTTATGTCAGACACCACAGGTGTTGTTTGACAGTGATGTGTCTCCAGTCAGGTGTGTTTTATCAGATTCGACTGATCTTTCTTTAAGGATATGATTGACTACGTGTGTCTCCCGATTGATAGACAACTCTGTAGGTTATTACACTTCACAACAGTGTCTCCCGATTGATAGGAATCTCTACAGGTTATTACACTTCACAACATAGTGTCTCCTGATTGATAGTTAACTCTACAAGTTATTACACTTCACAGCGTAGAGTGGTGATAGGTTACTCTGCAGATTACCATGCTTGACAACATTGTGTGTCTCCTGATTGATAAGCTACTCAACAAGTCATAATGCTTGACTACATAGTGAGTCTCCGGATTGATATGCTACTCAATGAATCATGCTTGACTACATAGTGAGTCTCCGGATTGATATGCTACTCAATGAATCATGCTTGACTACATAGTGTGTCTCCGGATTGATAGGTAACTCTAAAAGTCATTATGCAAGACAACATAGTGTCTCCTGATTGAAAGGTTAATCTAAGGGTTTTTATGTAGGGTAATGCTTGATTACGTTCTGTGTGTCTTCACAGACATTCATGGTGCTATTGTGAAACTGAATCCCAGTTAAGACATGGTAGTCATTTGTAGAATCAGAGGCTTCTGAGACATAACTGTTCCTCTCTGCTTCTAATTAAAAATTTTCCTTAAAGGATTGTGTGAGTAGAAGACTATTAGCCAACAAGGAGGGGCTGACTAGACTCCACAATTTCTTCCTATAACCAAGATTGTAGATATCATTTACTATATTTGCATTTAACATTTTTGTATTTTGTTCTTTTCAAAATTCAGAATTACTTATTTTCCCAGTCATAGTCAAAGGTGCCTGGAATGGCATTTAAGGATTTTCTCCAGAATATAATCCTTTCTTAGTTGGTGCTTGTAGACAAACAGTGTGGGAAGGAGGTACGGACTACACCACAGAACTAAGATAGTGTTCACAACAGGATGAAACATGGCTATCTGATTCATTTAAGCAGTGATTTGTTCGGTACACATATACATCTGTAAGAAAGTATAAATTGAACTTTATATATATTTGGGACAATTTTATCAATAACAGTATAGTTACATATAATATAACCATATTACATGTACTGATATTTTACCATTATGAATATTTTCCCAATCCTGTATCATTTAGTTCTGTACTCATCATTAATGTGACATTATTGGAACGTTCCAGAGCAAATAGACAATCATAGGTGGCATAGCAACCTTCAAAGTAATTGTTATTTCTCCATAGAAATACAGTGGAAGCTGTCTAAACCAGCACTCATCAGGACTGAAGAAATTATCCAGTTTAGACAGCATACCGAATTTTAAAGCTGACACGGTTACCTCAGACTAGAAATGAACCAGTTGTGTCTCCCTTTGATAGTTTGTTGTATCATGGTAAAACATGTACAAGTATACCAACATTGTCTTTGTCGGAAACCATGTAGCTTTAACGCAGGATTAATTAGTGACAACACACATCCGGCCAACTCCTCACCACTTGCAGGATTAGACATGGCTGATTACTGTATAAACACAGTTTGGAGCAGCTCACTTCATGCTGAGTTTTGGAATTCACAGCGTCCAGATTGCAGAGCTTTTACATGGTGATAAATATACTAGTCATAGGACTCGGATTTTATGCCGGTGTTGACAGCTTGCTGGATTAGACAGCTGCTGGTTTTGACAGCTTTCACTGTAACCTTAATCTATTACAATGTAATTTCTAATAATTACAGTATGCAGTTTTCAAGATTTTGAATGCCAGGATCTTTGCAGAAAACATTTACATGGTGTACTTTTGTAGTGTGATGACTGTAAAATGAATGTTGTTTTGTAAAGGAGGCTAATGTTGCTGTCCAGAGGAATGTTGCAAGGATATTGTCAGTGCCAGCACGAAGATCATTCATTGTATATGTTCATTGTCTATTATCATCATCCTCTATTCCAATTGCGAAATCTGATTTACCCATTCTGATATGGAGCGACAAGATGACAATATGTGTACGAAGTTTGTGTGACTGCTTCTGTTTCTGGACTGATGTAGCAGTGGAGGAAATTATACACAGTGTTATTGCAAGTGACTCGTGTGTATTGTGTATGTTTTGTTAGTGTGTCCTGTAGTGTAAGACACCAGAATTCCAGCTTGTTCTCATCTAGTATTAGTAGTGTAAACCTACATACCATTTGTGACACTATGTGGTGGTCAAATAAGCCATGTGGAGAACATGCTTACTAGTCATGGTGTAGACCTGCATACAGTACTTTTGGTGGCCACAAAGATCTTGTACAAGACCTTTATTCCATAGTATTGATTTTCAAGCAGGTGTTCAAGGCGACCTGCATTCCATGCTGGTAGAGGCCACAAAGGTCTTGTACAAGACCTGTATATCATGCTATTGATTGCCAAGCAGGTATTCAGGACAACATGTTTTCCAAACTATTGGTGGCCACACTGGTAGGCTGCTTATCATGCTCTAGACCCAGATCAGATCACAGTTTTGCTCTACCTTCTTATCAGAAATGTAAAAATTTTACAAATCATCAGTCACGGCCATTGTCAACAGGACATAGATTAGCCAAACAGCTACATGATGAGACAAGGCTGACCCAGCAGGACCCACATTGTGCCCTTTCACAGGCCTCTCCACAAATGGCTCGTGTTTAAGACTGGTCTCAGCAATATTCCAGCTATAGGGTGGCCTCCACTAATGGTTTAACGCCCAAACCTCTTAGGCTCCAACCTCTCTCACCAGCCAGGACAAACCAACAGAAGGGAGCGCTTCCCACAGGGGCAAACTAGCAGTACACATGTACATAACCATTGCCTACCACACGTTTACTCCATAATGCTAGTGATATTATTTATTCTAGTAATTTGAAAATGATTATATACCATTTACATATTTGTAAGTTGTTTCCTTGGAGAAAAGTCCTTCTATTTTTCTGAACTTTGAGATATTTGATTATTAAAATAAATGTTGTATGTATATTTCCATTTAAGCTGGTGTAATGCCCCGTGACCTGTGTGTCTATGAGTAAGGCAGATGATTGATATTATAGCATAGTCTGCCTTTTAAATGCATTTAATAAAGATCTATATGGATATTTCAGCTACTGTTTATTGTCTGTGTTAATTAATGCAGAGGTTACGACTGGCTGACGGGTCCATGTGCCCAAATAGTGGGTTAGGAAGAGATATGTATTTATCATTACCGAGCTAACAAGAAGGAAAGAGTGAGTGAGTGACTTTAGTTTTACGTCTCACTCTGCAGTATTCCAGCTACTTTATAAATAATCGAGTATGGACCAGTCAAACCATTGATCAACAGCATGAGCATCGATCTGTGCATTTGGGAACCGATGACGTGTCAACCAAGTCAGGGAGCCTGACCACCCGATCCCTCTAGTCGCCTTATATGACAGGTGCGGGTTGCTGAAGGCCTACTCTACCCCGGACCTTCACGGGTCAGAGAGAAAGAAGATGTAATGAGGTGGCGGTAGAACCAGAGTGACGTTGTACAAAACAATCTTAGTGCTAAGACTACCTTAAGTCTATGTTAAAGTATGGGAGTTGCGGTCAACTTAGTGCTAAGACTACCTTAAGTCTATGTTAAAGTATGGGAGTTGCGGTCAACTTAGTGCTAAGACTACCTTACGTCTATGTTAAAGTATGGGAGTTGCGGTCAACTTAGGGCTAAGACTACCTTAAGTCTATGTTAAAGTATGGGAGTTGCGGTCAACTTAGTGCTAAGACTACCTTACGTCTATGTTTAAGTATGGGAGTTACGGTCACTTTAGTGCTAAGACTACCTTACGTCTATGTTTAAGTAGGGGCGGTGGGGTAGCCTAGTGGTTAAAGCGTTCGCTCGTCACGCCGAAGACCCGGGTTCGATTCCCCACATGGGTACAATGTGTAAGGCCCATTTTCTGGTGTCCCCCGCCGTGATATAGCTGGAATATTGCTAAAAGTGGCGTAAAACCAAACTCACTCACCCACTATGTTTAAGTATGGGAGTAACGGTCACTTTAGTGCTAAGATCGCTTTCTACAACGACACCCTCGTCACGAATCCTTAAAGTGAACATGTTTGGCAGCGTAACATCGGAGAGATTCTAACCATGCCCCACAACGAAGGGCACGTGTTACGGGTGGTCTCACCATTGGTGAGTTTGTTCAAAAGTACCTCTCTTCTTCAAGCAGATTTTACAGACCATCCCCTTATTGCTGTAATGTTGCTGGGTGCGGCGTAAAACTAAACTCACTCACCTCGCAGAAAATGGGTACCTGGATGGACATATTCTTGTGACTATATGCCAGGCAGCTTGCCATGGGTTATCCGGGGTAATAGTAATCAGATTCAGATTACAGCGTCCAGTGAGCAACAAGTCAGATGGATAAAAGGCCCAATATAAATGAATTATTGTTACTATTAATAATATTATGTACGTGTATAGTTAGACCTATGAACCAGAAACTTACAGACTTATTTCGACCAATTAGAAGAATCACAAATAGTTCAAGAATTTTTAAACTGAATTTCAGTTCAGCTTATTCAGCAGTGACCCTTGAAGATCAGGGTTAGAACTGATCTTGAGTAACCCATACTTACCGTAAGAGGCGACTGACGGGATCACTGGTCAGCCTTGCTGACTTTCCTGAATCGTCGTATCTTAATTGCGTAGAGCGATGCTTATCACTGTTGATCACTACTGGTACACATACGGTTGTCTACGCACCACTGCCATGTAACCGAAATATAATGATTGCTGAGTGCTGCGTTGAACAATTTAACGCCTCAAGTGAATTGGACACGAATGTGTTGCTTGCTATGTGATAGCAGTGCGAAATGTGTATTAACATTACAGGGCACGTGAGAGGTATTGAGGAATTATACAGACGTTGTAAAGTAAGTATGACGTTACAATTACGTTGGTTAACGTCAGAATGTTTTGGGGGAACAAACAGACAAACCGTCTGTAACTGAAATGAGAGAAAAGATACGCTTACTGTTGATGCGCCAAATACACCATTTCGTAGTTACTCATTCAGTGGATCTGTGTGCACTCGTTTTCCGTTCTCAGCTCCTTGGCGAGTGTCTAAAACAGGTTGCCCTTGAAGCGCTAGAAGGTTAGCATCTTACTGCGTAATGTGGTACATGAGATTCAGTTTGATAATCCTGTTGTCAGAAAGACAGGAGCTGACTGGTTGATTTGAAACCTGGCGTGATTTCTTATCTGCCTTTCATCTGACCTCAAGGACAGAGCAACTTTAGCTTTCTGCATCCTTTAAAGCGATATTCCAGCAATATTCACATCGCGGGGAAAAATAAGATTCACCTGATGTACCCATGTGGGGAATCAAACCAAGGGTTTTGGCGCGACGAGCGAACGCTTTAACCACAAGGCTACCCCTACACGCCTCGAGGAGAGAGGTTATACTAACACAAAATGTTTAACGAGATTGGAAAAAATATGTCATAAAATGCATTTATGGTATCGTAATTACATTACATCAACGATGCATATTATCGTAAAGTACTTTCAGACGCAACCACCACTCCTTCAAGGAAATTAAGGTAAAAAACACAACCCGTTAGAGAAAATTCCATACAAAATGTGTGCAAGTCCGGGCAAGACCTTAATCTTCAAACTCTCATTTTTTTCATTCGTAGAAATTTATCACCACACTATTGTTAGCCCGAGCCAATTTCCTTAAGAACATTCTACAACGGAAACATCTCAGATACGCAGTTTTAATAACTTAATGGCGTGTTCAACTTCATCAATCGCTGTTAATCCCCGCTTTGAAACTTATTTCGAGAGAACGGCATTCATGTTCACTGTTGTAATTTCCTCTACCGGTTGTTTAAAGGCAATCACTGTACTTGTCAGAAAGACCACTTTTCAATCTATCTCCAGCCACGTACAACCGGTCTGTTGTGCGTAAACAAAAGTAACAATGAAGTTACAAATACACGCTCGATAAAGCGGAACTTCCCACCCATAATCTTGTAAGCGACAAATCTACAGTGTACTATATTTAGGTGCTTTGATGAGTACGTTTGACATCTCTCTCTCTCTCTCGCTCTCGCTCTCTCTCTCTCTCTCTCTCTCTCTCTCTCTCTCTCTCTCTCTCTCTCTCTCTCTCTCTCTCTCTCTCTCTCTCTCTCTCTCTCTCTCTCTCTCTCTCTCTCTCTCTCTCTCTCTCTCTCTCTCTCTCGTAATTTTGTGTTTCATGAAATATCACTTAAAAGAGCAGCCACACCTCTCAAACTCCTGACCACCACATCTACAGGAAATGAAATTCATGAGATGAGCGGCCAGGCACGCTGACTTGGTTGACACATGCCATCGGTTCCAATTGCGAGGATCGATGCTCATGCTTTTGATCACTGGATTGCCTGGTCCAGACTCGATTATTTACAGAATACTGCGGAACGCGACGTAAAACTATACTCACTCACACTCACTCATGAAATGACGGAAGTATACTGATTGTTGTTTCACAAAATGACACGAAATGACTGACCCTCTTCGTCATTTCACAAAATAACTAGCATTTTCAGCCATTTCACGAAATGACAATCTCTCTCAATCCGCTGTCAGTAATTCCAGCTATACAGCAGCGGTCTGTATATATTCGGTTTTAAACTAGACGATCTAGTGATGAACAGCATGGGCATCAACTGCTGGTTAGAACTGGTCTATAGCAATCCATGCTAGTCGGAACAGGCGACTACGGGATCGGGTGGTCAGACTCGCTGATGTGCTTGACAGGTCACCGTATCCAGTTCACAGATCGATGTTCATGATGTCTATCATTGGATCTGGATCCCTTTTTGTTTCTGTAATAATCATTTAACTTGATCTATCACTATACTGTTCTAAACCCATGTATGCGTTTCACCTCATCACACAATGAAATCTTTACACTGAGAGAATCAATGATTATTACAACCAGACTATTGTCGTGACAACTGTCAACATATCATATTTACCCCGGACATCGGATTTCCTTGGTATTTCCGTCTTTTATCAATTTTAGTTTTTCATTGAATACGCGGACCACTAACTAAATAATCTCAACAAAGTCTTTTCTATAACGGCAGTGATCACTTTTGATCTGACAATAATGGCATTGACAAACTCCTATGGTTATACGTAGCAACCGTGTTTCACGTGATATATCTTTATTGAAAGATCGAAATAAACAAATCGACCAACCAGTCACAAAAGAACGAGACACATTAACAAACGGGATTCCATTGAACCTAATCATGTTATTATAAGCACCTCTTTCGGCACTCGTGGAATATCACTACAAGGTATAGATCGGTCTATTCAACTGGGTGCTATTGAATATGTATTTACAGCAAAGAACACAGGAAACGGAAACAACGTGGTAAATGAAAGGGAAATCGTGAGACGTTGTTCTTTGATTGTTGTGATACATTAAAACCGCGTGAGATATCAAGGTATTGTTTATCTAACCCTTGGAAATTCTGAACATGTAAAAAATGATGCGAGCTGTAGTAAGTCGTCTACGGTGCTAGATTGCTTTTATCTCGTGGCCATTTTCCCAGCTTATCAGTGATGCTGGTTAAAAGTGGTTGCAATTAAAACTATACTATATCTTAGCCATATATTTACATTCGTGAACTGATGGGATGAAATAAGGTTAATCAGAGACTGATCGATTAAGTTTGGTTTTATGCCGCTTTAAGCAATATTCCTGCTATATGACAGCGGATAAACCTAAAATGAGCTTTATACATTGTACCCATGTTCAGAATCGAACCCGGGCCTTCTGTGTGACGAGCGAACGCATTAACCACTAGGCTATCCCATAGTCCCAATTCATCAAAGAAGAACCGGGCTCTGGCAGATTGATAGTTCCAAGACGTTTATCTCAGATCGGCAAAGCACCACCTTGTTAACTCTATCTGCGTAATATATGCTACTTCGGAGTGAGTGAGTATGGTTTTATGCCGAATTTAGGATTATTTCTCATATCAGAGATAGCAGTCACGGGTTTCACACATTATACCGATGTCCTCGGCGTTGACGAGAGAACGCTCTAGCAACTTGGCAATCCCACCGTCCCATTTTGAAAGGGTCACTGTTCGCCATTCTGAACTATGTCTTTCAAGACGATAATGACCGCCTCTGCCATTGGCCTTTATGCAACTGACAACATCAAGATAAACAATTAACAACAACAACAAACATAAATAAAAAACTTTTAAAAATCTAAAAAAATAAATAACCGTCTCCACTAGATTGGCCCAGCAAACCATGGGTCCCCACTTTTCCCACGGAGGCATGCCATGTGCCTGAGGCGTGCATCACGACGTCACCAACAACACATTGAGGCAACGTTGACAACAAGTGGTCAGCGACATAAAGTTTGTCAATAAAATATTGATTAATTCGACAATGACAATTGTATAGATGAATCTTCCAATCCTGAGACTGATCGACTGAAAATATGCCTCAAAGAAGGTTTTACTATACCCCCTGTCATGATTCATTTTTGCTTCCAGCGATGGATTTCACCGCTAACAGGTTCTGCTGACCACAACAGCGGATCGTAGTGTTGTATCCAGTGCTTATCCTTGCCAGTACTCAACACATCCTTGTTTATCTGTTATCATCTAATCGCGCGGAGGCTAGCTGGCTAAGGCGCCAGTTTAGTGATCCAACGAGGCTGAAGTGTCGTGGTCGAGCCCGCCTTAGATCGTGTGTAAAAACCTTACAGTCATCTTTGTCACAACCCCTTGCGTACAGTACACAATCCTGTGCACTTAAAAGAACCCTCGAATCCGTTGGTACATGACCAGACGGTGGCCACATGAATACGTGCAAACACCTAGTTGCGAGTACAGCAATGCGCAGTGAACTTGGACAAAGCACTGTGACTATGTGTCCCAGTCCACCCAGTTGTTAATGCATACCTGTTTAGGATCCGAGAACCACTATAAACTCGGTGCGAAAGTGTCAGCAAGAGTTGTGTACTCCCCAGGGAGTTGAGACTGAAATACGACGTGCTGTTGAGATTGACATCCAGTGATCGGGGAAACATACCAGCGCCTTGAGCATGCACTCGTTCGTGGATATGTGCGCTATATAAATACCCTATATCCCACCCTATCCCACATAATATGCCTTACGTCTTTTCGAATGTATATATCAACAAATTGTGCTTATTTGTGTGTATTTTTCTTTGTTTGTGCGCGAACCAGATTAAGGACATCGGAGAAGATAATGAAACATCCACACGCTACTAATATAGACATCCCCACGCTGGCTATGGTGAAGCTTGAGGGTCGTTCGTCATCTGCGCTTGTGTAGCGAGCCTCGAACTTCGCCAGTCCCCGCTTATCCAACAAGAGACTTTCCCGAACTGCTTCCTTTCGTTGCTGCAGATCGTCAACCCTCAGGACATTGTATCGATGTTTTGGCTCGCAGAAACACCGACACGCAGTTGTGGATGAGGACGTAGTGACAGTCTTCTGTGTTGGAGAAGGAAGGGTCGTCATGGTGTACAGAAGATTTGGTGAATCTGATATTACTGAAGTAGGTGAAGCGACGCTTGTTTTTCCAGTATCGCCCGAGACAGGAAAGGCATTGTCACTAGTTTCCAGAATGCTTCCTGAGGGCACTACATACCCGCTTGGCGCTGTGATGTGAACGCTTGGAACTATAGTAAAAATGCTTGCCGCTGTCATCTGAACACTGGACTCTATGATAGAACTGCTTGGCGCTGTGAGCTGGATACTAGAATCTATGGTAGAACTGGTTGCCGCTGTCATCCGAACACTGGAATCTATGATAGAACTGCTTGGCGCTGTGAGCTGGATACTAGAATCTATGGTAGAACTGGTTGCCGCTGTGAGCTGGATACTTGTCTCTATGGTAGAACTGTTTGTCTCTCTGATATATGCACTTGAGTCACGCGATTCTGTGACATAACTGCTTGACATTACGAAATCGTCCGACTCCACGCTGTGTCCATCTGATTCCACAGAAAAGACCCTGGTATATGTTAGTGTACGTACTATTTCAGAATTCCAGATGTCTAGGACAGTACTGCTGGCGTCAAGCGCCCCAGGCATTGTAACAGTTGACGAACCTAGTGCAATGCTTGAGGAATCTTTAAGTGTAGTATCTGTCCAGCGTTGATCTATTTCTGAATCAACTGGACTCGTGGAGAATGGAGTTACTGATGCAGATGCTAACATATGCAGGACATCGTCAGTGGATTCCGACGTCCCAGAAATATAGTTGGCCCTCGCCACAGCCGTCGCCGTTACCTCTGATCTGGTCGTTGATGAACTGCTTGTTGATGTACTGGTTTCTTTTGTCTGAGAGCTCACAGCGTCAACTGGCGCCGTGGTTGAAAGAACTGTAAATAGAGCATCGCCTAAACATCACTTTAGAGTTTATCACTGAATACAGTCTCATAATAGGACAAATGCACTTTTTAATTAAACCCATTTTAAGTGTCTCCAACTTTACATCATTCACCGACCATCCGTCAGTCTGAACTGAACTTCCAACAGTTGCTCACTGTGAGTGAATTTAGTTTTACGCCGCACTCAGCAATATTCAAGCCATTTGGCGGCGTTCTGTAAATAATCGAGTCTGGACCAGACAATCCAATGATCCACAGCAGCAACATGCATCTGCGCGATTGGGAACCGATGGCATGTGTCAACCGAGTGAGCCACACAACCCGATCCCGTTAGTGGCCTCTCACAAGCTGTGTCGCCTCTGGCCTTCACGGGTCAGATGCGCAGATGCTTCTGAATACATGCATATTGTATTTTATGTATATTGGGGCATCCTCTTACAAGTATACATTTCTTTCATAAACAAGGAAACATTATCAGCCCCGCAACACACTGTAGTCATAGTTGCAGCATTCATGCTAATTGTTTCTTCCACGAACAAGTATAAGAGTAGCAAAGATGCAAACTAATCTTTGAAGTGTGAGTGAGTTTAGTTTTAAACCGCCTTTAGCAATATTCCAACAATATCACGGCGGGGGACACCAGAAATGGCCTTCAGATATTGTAACTATGTGGTGAATCGAACCCGGGTCTTTGGCGTGACGAGCGAACGCTGTAACCACTATCGCTCAAAATGTGAGTGACTGAGTATGGTTTTACGCCGCTTTTAGCAATGTTCTAGCAATATCACTGCGTGGAGCACCAGAAATCCCCTTCACATATTGTACACATGTGAGGAATCGGACCCGAGTCTTCGGAGTGACGAACGCTTTAACCACCGCCCGAAATGTGGAGAGACAATAACACATGGTAAATACATGTAAATGCGTTGACTATAACCACTGACCTACAGGTGTTGAAGTGTTCATCTGTCTGCATCCTCTCACAGTTGTGACGGTCGGCTTCTCACACGCTGTGCGCATGTGCTGGGTACAGGGCACGTCATCCCACAGCCAGTCAAACCAGTTGGCTACAGCCATGCAGTCCCCAGTCCCATCCGGCTGATCTGGAGACCAGCTAGTATGACACAGCTGATCGTTGTCAGACCACTCGAAGCTGCTTGGCCCTGTCTTATAGCCACCAAGCCAGAAGCTGTCTCCTGAACAATAATAGCAATCCATTTAACTCCTTTCAATAAGAGAACTGAGATCTATCAAAACGTATACTGAAGCAACAACTGTGCCCAGTCAGTTTATATGCGAGGGGATTTTGGTTGTTTCATCAATATTTTCGTTACAACGGGGCTGGCAGCTTTATAGAAGGAAACCCGAAGAGTGAGTGAGTTAAGATGTACGTCACATCGGCATTGTTTCAGCAACATAGCGATGAGAACACGTTTGCACATACAGAATTACACCCAAACATAAGTATTCGTATACACAATTTAGTGTCACAATATTATCTATTTACAATTTAAAAAACACCCTACCAATATCATTTACAATTTAGGAAAACGCCGTACCAAAATATCATTTACAATTAAAAGAAAATGCCCTACTATGGTCAAATGCTTACAATGGGTAAAGTAGATTTCTGGTGACGCCGTCGCGATATTGCTGGATTATTGCTAAAAGTGGTGTAAAACTAAACACAATCACTTTTAGTTGTTATGTATGATGATTGAAAACATTTACTATCGTCTAATGGAATATATGGATGAAATTCATGGAAAACTGAAACGCACTGGTCGCACGGGCAACACCCCTGAAGAAAGTGTCTTTCAGAGCTGTGTCAAGCCACAAGAGACGGTCCCCTCTGTTCTCACACATTCTTTCAGCTACATCTCGTGCCACCCAGTCCGGCAAGAGGATCACACATAGACCGGAAGTGACGTCATGCACATAGCCGTTTGAAGTTGGACAAGTTGTTGATTCTGAATGGAATTTATAAGTCAAAGTGTCAATCGAATTCTGCACACCTTAACATTTCACATTTTAATGTCATTTTCTTGCTTATTAATTTGTGTGATAACTGTTAGCTTTTTCGAACGTCCCCGTCAGGTATATCATACAGCGTCAGTCCATGGTGACACCATTGGGCACAAACATGCACATACGAAGGCATACACGTAAGTGGAGGTAGTTACAATGGTAACCTTCCAGTCGAATTAAAACTTCCGTTCCTCAAGGCGATCCTGGCGTTATGACTGTCGTACGTCTATGTTAATGTATGGGTGTTACGATCATCGTAACGCCACGATCGCTTTGATGAACGGTCCAGTTCTCCTCACCACGAAGAAAAGAGACATCAGTGATGGGAGGTTCGAACCACATGTTTTTAGTCCGATTAAAATTACTCGATGTTAGACTTTTCATCTGATGAAGCAATGCTTCAGAGAAATGATCACGTGACTTCCCAAATGCCGGTTTGACATTGTATAGGTCCACGTTACTTATGAAAATAGAATAAACATTGAGTGGCGGTCGAGGACGCTTTGGTCAAGGGCTTAGAGTAGAAGGAAATTCTCACCTGATTTCAATGGTCGACACGTAAACAGTAACAGACTCAGGATGGTGGTCTGTAAAAATAATTCCGGTCTCATGAAGAGTATACTCTGTGGAGTAAGTCCAGTGACAAAGAATAACCACAAGTCTTTTAGATTCACCTTACCTTCTGCAACCTTTGCTTCTGTACACCCAACATTTCTGCGAAGTCTGCATTATATGGCCCACCTTCATGCAGCATGCCTGTTTCTATGACCCATATATTTTCTTCAATGTGTGCTCTGAACATCAGCTGTTGTATATCTCACACCTTCATTTTACGTCTGTTGTGTACACCACACCTTCATTTTACGTCTGTTCTATATATCACACCTCAATTTTACTTCTGTTCTTTACACCGCACCCTCATTGTACGTCTGTTCTAGACATCACACTTTCATCTTACGTCGGTTCAGTACATCACCCCTTCAGTTTACGTCTGTTCTACACACCACACCTTATTTTATGTCAGCTATACACCTACATCTTCATTTTACGCCTGTTCTATGCATCAGGCCTTCATTTTACGCCTGTTCTATGCATCAGGCCTTCATTTTACGCCTGTTCTATGCATCAGGCCTTCATTTTACGTCTGTACTATACATCACACCTTCATTTTCCCTCTTTCCCCACTCTTATGTTCTGTACACTCCATCGTCCTGAAACGCCCGTCCTTTTCAACCTATTTTCCCACAACGTCCATAGACCCTTTACACAGTTTCTATATAACTTCAAATCAGAGCGCCGAACTATAATGTTTTAGGGAGTCTCTTCTGAATTTGTAGTCATGGAAATATTTTGTTAGTTGTTATTATTAGTTTAAATATCGCATGCGCTGTGAAAGCATATCATGTGATCTTTGTTTTAATATGAGGCAGTTAAGGTTTATTTGTTTTGTGGAGTTGTATGTCAAAGGATATGTGTTTGAAAAATAATTATGCAAAAAATAATATTTTGGGGTTATCTAACAATATTGCAGGATTGTAAAACCATGCCTACCTTCCTGCAACATTTATTCTATACACCCCAACTTCTGCAACAGCTCACAACTTATTGCAACTTACCCGGCAACTTCTGGCCATACTGTCTTTGTAAATATTTTGTAAATAGTCCGTCAAAATACCAATGCCTCCCGTTGTCAGGTGCCTTTCGTTAGGAGACAGGTGCCCCTATAAGCCTGCTTATGATTATGAACAATGATACTGAACCCTGTGACGTTTGCCACGTTGGTCCAGTATGTGGTATGCCTCGATATGATGCCAGCACTCCTGCGCGTTCTAGTTGCAGTTATGGGCAATGTTGGTACACACAGATCTGTCGTGTTTGAAGCTCAAGCCGACGGTTGTACTCAGACTTCTTGGTGCTCTGCTCAGTGATGGTACATGGACTCTGTAAGCTTCTGTAGTCGATGACAGAGCATAAAGATATCTTGTCGATTGATGCAGACAATAGTGACACACAGGTATGCCCTGTCTGAAGCTCTAGACAATGATAGGAGACAGGTGTATCCTGTAAGGTGCTATCCACAATAGTGACACCCGGATATGCAATGTTTGAAGTTCTAGTCAAAGATATGGCCTTCTTGGAGCTCTAGTACATGATCATGTCCTACTTGTAGCTCCACTCAATGACATGTCATGTTTCACACTCTACTCAATCATATGTTGCACTTGAAAGCCCCAGTCACAGATATGGCCTTCTTGGAGCTCTAGTCAATGATATGTCCTACCTGAAGCTCCAGTCAATATGTCCCACTTGATGCTCCCATCAAATACATGTCCTTCGTGAAGTTCTAGTCAGTGATATGTCAAACTTTATGCTCTTGTCAAATTATGTCATTCTTGGAGCTCTAGGCAATGATATGTCTTCCTTGACGCTCCAGTCAATGATATGTTCTGTTTGAAGCTCCAGTGAATGATATGTCCTGTTCAATCTCCAGTGAATGATATGTCCTGTTTGAGCTTCAGTCAATGATAAGTCATGTTGATCGCCAGTCAGTATGGTCTGCTTTAAACTCCAGTGAATTATATGTCCTGTTGAATCTCAAGTGAATGATATGTCCTGTTTGAGCTCCAGTCAATGATAAGTCATGTTGAATCTCCAATCAATATGTTTTGCTTGAAGCTCCAGTGAATGATATGTCCTGTTGAATCTCTAGTTAATGATATGTCCTGTTGAATCTCTAGTTAATGATATGTCCTGCTTGAGCTCCAGTCAGTGATATGTCCTGTTGAATCTCTAGTTAATGATATGTCCTGCTTGAGCTCCAGCCACGATACGTCCTGTTAAATCTCCAATTAGTGACAGGTCTTGTCGGATCTCTAGTCAGTGATATAGCCCGCTTGCTGTCTGCTTACACCATCTAGGTTAACAACCTACTGCCGACAAATACGGCATCCGACCCCTGACGACGTTAGGTAAAGCAGTACTGAAAGAACGACACATCGATACACCTGAATACAAATCTATTGACGGCGACATTAGCTTCATTATAACGAACGCGGCGACCGCATGGTGTGAATGATTGCCCTTACCGCAATTGTCCTCACCGAAAAACTTAATGGAAAAAGTTGGTTTTATTACATGTAGTAAGTGGGAAAGATTTGTCGTGTGTGTGCCATGACATTGTCTTATGCTCTTGCTATTTGCGAATTCTCTAACTCAATATTTACTAAGCCTCCGAGTTAAACTCACTCTATTACAAATGATCGATAGATAAGTAATGCCACACAGACCGAAGTAATGAAGGATATGTATTAAGATTCGTCGATTGGTGAAGTATTGTCGATGTAATTAGAAGGTCAACTACACCAAATAACACTAATATGCTGATTATATATGCAAGTATGGGATGTTCTGATGTAGCGCTTTGTCTGTTGCAATACCTGCTACATGTGTCTGATTCTGAGGCACGGCGGTCAGTGGGAGGCATGAAAGTGGTATCAAGTGCCTACCATTACTGCAACCGCTTGTTCGTGGAGGAACGTATTGAAAACCACGATGTATCGACTATACTGTTCTGCCTCATATTTTTCGTTGACTGTTTTACGTCGCACCCAGCAGTGCTCCAGCTACATGGGTGCGGTCTGTAAATGACCGAGTCTGGATCAGGCAATCCAGAGATCAACAGCATGAGAACCTATCTATACAACTGGGATACGATGGCAACCAAGTCAGCGAGTCTGACCACCCGATCCCGTTCATCGCTCCTTACGACAAGCATGGGGCACTGTAGATCAATTCTGACCCGGATCTTTACGGGCCGTCTGTTTGAGAAGAACAAAATGTACACACAAGCAATGTACCACGTTTTAGCTGAAATGGTAATGATTTGGACTATCATCAATTAAACATCTAGAATGCAAGAAATCGTCTTAATCTCCTCCATTATTAATGAAGTTCAGGTAAGACCATCAGAAAACGTCTAGCAGTTTTTAATATTTAATATTCCGGATTACTTTAAGTATGTATCTTCATATATACCTTCAGTTATATACTTTCAGTCATTGTTGGTATTTTAAGATATATTTCTCGAAACCAACGATTCTGCTATTTCTATTACTCCACATGCAGTTTCTATGTTCAAGGTGTTGTATTAAGAAGAAAATAACTTTTTGACATATCATTGTGAATCTTCTTTTAAAATTCACATATCTAAATAATTTTGATAATATTGTCCCTCATGATATGGATGTGCTTATTCCAAAAGCCTACAAATTATTCATCACACAGAACGTACAAAAGTCGTGTCATACACATCAGTAAAACATACATTCACGTGTTAAATGTCGTGGCGACTGCCATGTAACCAAGACTGAGAGTTACCATCAAATCAGATATGTCCAACTATTATTTTAACATTGACACCACTACAGAATAACCACCTCTTATTTCAGAACCATGTGTGTTATCAGTTTCAAATATGTCAAATTGAGTGCGAGTCATTGTAATGTCTAAAAATCGTCAACAAATCAGATCACATGTTGGCCTAATGGCCTAAACGCTGGTCCAATATCTGCCAAGTTTGGCCCAACACATGAGTACATAGATCAGCAATCTTAGAGCATTCCGAAAAGGTTAGTTATAATGTTACAAATATAACTCAAAGACAAGAATAATTACTTGTGTTTTTGTGTATGTTCAACTTATCGTTACGCCGTAATAGCTGAAATCATTCTGCTTGAACTAGCACGTTAGACAATGACCACACGTTAACACGTTTACAAGAAAGTTGATAGTCGTAGCCTGACCTGACATGTTCATCAAGCTCACACTGAAGAAATGACTCAGTTAAGGGAAGTACCCGAGTTGTGAGGCGGACATATTTTCTTTGGCCCGCAGGTTACTACTCCCCAGTGGTTAAAACTGGTATGCATACGCACCCATTGGTCGGGAAACAAATACACCTTATTTACTTTACTTCCTGGGCAAATCAGTATATCGGTACATGTATATGATGTGGATTGTATTGTTGAATCAGGTTATGTGATGGTCAAAGCAAGCACGTGACATACTCTCTTGTAACAGTTCAAACTGGGTGACTAATGCAGATTATCCCTGGTTTAAGCAAACCTGAAATATATGATGTAGTCGTCACGTAATACCTGAGGTTGAGATGGTGTAGCTAAAATCATGTCCGAAAATGTGTAATTACTCCAGAAAGAAAGTCCACATTTACAAGCTTGTAAATGTTTTGTACCTTCTTCACCACTCGAACCTTTCCGTAACCTCCAAGAAGACTCGACCCGTGAAGGTCCTGGGTTAGAATGGGCTTTCAGCAGCCCATGCTTGCCATAAAAGGAGACTATGCTTGTCGTAAGAGGCGACTAAAGGATCGGGTGGTCAGACTCGCTGACTTGGTTGACACATGTCATCGGTTCCCAATTGCGCAGATCGATGCTCATGTTGTTGATCACTGGATTGTCTGGTCCAGACTCGATTATTTACAGACCGCTGCCATATGGCTTGCATATTGCTGAGTGCGGCGTAAAACTAAACTCACTCACTCCAAGCAGATTCGTCCCCCGCTCGATGCTTGTTATGTGCGAAAATACGACAAACCAATTTGTCTCTATGGTAAAAATCGATAGTTGCAATGATCATTTCTAAAAAAAAGAAATAACAAGTAAAAGACGTACTGTCCGCTTACCTAGGCGTGCCTCTTAGAGGGACAGAATTACCATATATCGAGCATCCAGTACACAGTAAGCCTTGGAAGAAGGCTTCGAGAAGTTTAGTTGAATCACATTTATCTATTATTACTGTTCCTGAGTACAGGTTTGCCTTAACTAAGCTTCGATTGTTCAAAATATATTCTGTTGGTAGAAGGGGTATGAAAGACTTAGATCGAAGTGCAAGACTTTGTCCACTTTGTGTTATTATTCTCTGTGTAGTCTGAAGATCACTTCTCTTAAGTGTCTCTTAAGACACGATGTACTTTCACACCTATCCAACGATTTAAACAATGAATACTATGTAACAGTCCACAAACTGTTAACCATTTCTCAGAATACACACTTTAAGAAAAGCACTATTTCATTTCGATATATTTTGTCATGATGGCAATTCCTATGTTTGAGTTCTGAAATCATGCCGTGGTTGTTGTGTATTGCGCGCAAACGCATCCCGAAATATGTTATTAAACGTTTGTCATAAAAAATGAAAACGATACATGATAGGTGCACGCAGAAAACATATTCCACCAAATGCACTTGAGATATCGACTGTAAGAACCGTTGAAAGGTTAAACTAAATTCATCATTTCATTCTGCTGACAGAAATATCGCCAATGGACGTCTAGATACAGGGGTGTCGAAGCCTGAAATAGGAGTGACAAAACTCCTTCAACATTCACAAGAAATCTTCAACTTTCCCCACTGCACCATATCTCGGTCATGGCATCGCTATACCTGCTTCAAATCGAACCATTGTCGTCCAAGAAGTGGACGAATAAGAGTGACCACTCCTGCTCAGGACCGATCCATCACGGATTTTCTACAACGATGGACAGGTGCCTGGTCTTCGAAGAATGTCAGAACAAACCATTAGAATCCGTCTAAGAGAAGTGAGAATTCGAGCATATCGACCAAGAGTTGAACCTGTCCTGACTCGACTACACCGACAACGACGGGTCCAATTGCACAGGTACAGGCATGGAACCTTGAGAACTGGTAACGCGTTTGATTTAGCGATGAGACGTGTTTCCTCGTGTGTGTGTGTTTTTTTCAGAAGAGTGCATATTAATAAAACATGAGCGTGGTGATCAGAGCATATCTCCCTTTTCCACTTTTACGTGCAGCAAATATACTTTATACTAATGCTGGCTGCTCCTTCTACATGGTTACGAGAGTGTATTTTCTGTAAATTGTGTTATTAATTAGGTAATAATTATTACTGGGTTTAGTGTTTTGAATAATAATTATTATAATATATTTCGTATCATAAATGTTCAGTGGTATTAGTATTTTATCGGCAGGCGTTTATGGCAGAGTTACCTCCCTTTGATTATTTTATGAGGTAAACACGAGGCTGGTCTAGAGCATTCTACGGTGATGGCGAGGGTCGTAAGTGCTCGAACTTTCAGGTTTTGTTGACTTTAAATATAAAGGCTAGTTGTCGTGTTGTCGACACGGAAATACACACAGACTACTGGAGTATATATATGTTCCTGCCTCTGTCAACGCTTGATCTTCATAACCGCTGCCTGACAGCTCGCTGTGTTACATTCTGCATAACTGTTTCTCACTCTCGCACCAAGACTTCGGTGAGTTGACATTGTATTTGTGTCCCATTAATGTAGATTTGACTCATTTGCATTGTATATGAAACCTCTCTTGCGAATCGTTATATTTTTGCCCTTTTTTGCTCAATATAAAGAATTATTGAAAATTTCAAATTTCTCAGAGTTATATATTTTACAGGTTCTTTGGGGATTCTTACACCTTTTGTCACGGCAATTTTTAACCGTAACAAAATAGCACGCAGATGTTCCGATGACACCTGAAAACCAGAGTGTGAAGTCAAATGAAAACATTAGAAAAACACACATTATACTGATACTACTAATATGTCACAGGTTTGTGTTAAACATATTTTAATGATGAGAAAGGATTGGGCACAAGAACATCCTCTAGGTAGTTTAAATAACGTTACACTGACACTCGTGAGACTTTTAAAATACGATATATTCAATGACGAGTGCATAGTGACGAGTGACCTGTGTAAGATTACTGACTTTGCAGTGAAAAGAACATAATATGAATGAATATACGAATAAACTGAGTAGGAATGTGTTGTACTGTATAGTGTGTTTTACTGTTCTTTCAATGGATTTTCGCGAATAGCGAACTACGGATATAACGAACTAATTTCAGTGGTCCCTTGTAGTTCGTTTTAAAAGTATTTTACTGTATTTACATTCTTTATACAAGATGGACAGACAGGAACAGAGCGATGTGAAAGAGTGGAACAATAAATAAGAAAATCGTTTTGATTGACAAATATACGTTTCAACAATTTCTAATACGGTTTCATTTATATGATCAGTCAAATTTGCCATGTAATAGTAACTCAGAGTTTATATTCACACTGGTAACACTGCGTAAATTAGTCATGATTTTCGTGCTCTGTTGGGTATAAAATTGGCAGTTAAATAAGTAATGGTAAGAATTTTCGTAAACATTCGTAAATACTATGTATATCGACGGGAAATATCTCTCCACCAATATATCATGGTCCCTCTGATGATATCGCCCATATGACATCGATGATAAATAGGACATGATTGTGAGCGAGTGAAGTTTCACACCGTTTTGAGCAGCCTTCCAGCAATACCTGTACCTTTTATAAATGAGCCCTGCTGCTGGCACAGTGCATGCATGGTATCCTGAACAACCTGTAAGTGTGGAGCCTGCTGGACATGTTGCTTTCATCTGTCCACTGGTGGATGGGAGACAGTATACACTCTACAGTTGAGATCTGGAGCTCGGTAGCAGGTCACATAGGATTTCGCCCCTGCATAGAAGAAACTTGCTGTTGCTGCTTTCGACAGTGATAGTCGCTCCATATATTCGGTGCCTTTGGGAGCAAGTTTCAGATGAAATATTTGTCAAGGAACCAGCGTGGTAGTTTTACGCACTGGACGCACAGGACCATCATACAAACATGCTTGTTTATCCTGCCTTACACATAAATGTCGCTTTCTGATTGGTTGAGCGCTTTTCTATTATTTGCAATGTACCCTGTTTACAAGCGAGGTACATTGCAATGAACCCCGTTGCAGATAGCACCTCATTTGGTACTTCATGGTTGTACTTCTTTATCTCGTATAACATTGACTCCGATGAACATGATGTACCGATTTGTTTGCGAATTAAATTCGATGGAAGGGAGATAACTCTAAATTTGTTTATCCTTGTATCGTCTGCCAAAGCTAGCGATGACCACGACAAGATTTGCCTCGGAAAACGTTCAAATTTAGTCCGAGTGAATACTGAGAAAAGAAATTCAGTCGCGACAATTTTACAAAGACAATACCTGTGGGGAAAAGAGCATTAACATTGAGGTGTTCGGTAAGATAAATACGTTGTTCACTGGTCCCCTCACATGTGTCCATGTGAGACTGTGTTCAGCGAACGGGTCAGGTTAGAATAGCATGGTTGTGTGTTCTTTGGACAGAACCAGATCGCAGTAACTTTAAATTTAATGTGTTCTTTTGAGGGTCTGTAACAAGCAGCCACTACAGGATTGACTCAATCATGGTTTAACTTAGTTCTCGCCGCCTTTAGTCCCATCATACATTGTTGTTGATCAGCCATCGACAACAGTTTCTTATGGACAGTTATAACAGTTTCTTATCTCGAGGAATTTGACACTTCTGTTTACCTGGGCGTGTAAAAATAAGAAAGTTATTTTGCTTCATTTCACAAAAACTTCTCAGATTTCAGGGATAGAAATCCGGACGCTATAGATCCGAAATCTTGCCTCCCATGAACATTTACTCTGAACTTTTTTCTATCTAAACAACACATATCATAGTTCGTAATGATTTATTGCCATGCTTGGATTTTCCAAGGCCAGACTGATGTCTTGTGTGTGGTCCCTGTTCTTTTAGTTGATAAAACATAAAAATCTATGTGTCATATATATCCAGTATGCGCATAATACATTACGCCAGACACAAGCTGTACAATTTGTTTATACTATTACTTTATGAATGATTATGAACGAGCTTAGAAATAACGCAGCTGTTCCGTCCAGCCACTGTGTTGTCCAGCCATTGTGCTGTCCCGTCACTGTGTCCGACAACAAGTGGCGTATGCCTTCACTGGGTAGTCACCGTACAACCTCTCCTGACCATTCACAGCAACACATTGGTCGTTTCCTAGAAAGGTGGAATAAAACAGCTACTGTAAATGTAATTAAAGATGGTGATAATGATAAACTTGCTATTATTGCATGTATCATCTAGGGCTGGTGGTGTGGCCTTGAGATAAAATCCCGGGTTCGATTCTCCACACGGGTACTCTGCGTTAAATCCATGTCTGAGTCTTGATATTGCTGTGACATTGTGGCGTAAAATGTAACTCACTCATCTGTATCATCTACACTCAACACGTATCTGTCTTACCTCTAATATATGCTCCAGCCAGACCCGCATCCTCGGAGTAAGATGTACATCCCAGAAGTGTCCAGCCGTCGTCACAGGTCACGGATGATTCATCGCCCATGGCGTCCCCAGCAGGACGAGACGTCTTCACCTGACATGTCAGATGGGGAGCGGAACAGCACGCGGCATATGAGTAGACCCCTAGTTGTTGTCCGAGTAAACAGAAACATGGACAGTCTAGGACTCGGCTTTAAGATGTAAGATGCTGTGTACATGCTGTAGTTTAAATGGATAGCTTGATCACTAGAAACTGGCTGCAAAATAACACGATCCTTGACACTGTAAATTAAAAACAAGTTGTCAATGACGACCAGATTCTTACTGATTGTGATCTTTGGTACGTGTACACCGAGGTAGTAAAACGGTCATCACATTGGGTTCTCTCTGACAGTCTCTGCCACGGTGTCCTGGATTGTATTCCACCACTATATGGCTGGAATAATGCCGATGAGAGGTAAAACTTAATCAACTTTAACTAGATAAATTTAACTTTGAATTTAGCGCGTTTTCTCGTCATACTCACGTCCTTCTGAGTGTTGGTTCTGGGCCAGACATGAGTGAAGGCTTGGATCAGGAAAGGAGCCATCGGTGTACTTGTAGGCTGTGTGTGCCGTGCATCCTGGAGGGAGGAATATGACAAGGTTGTCATTCACAAGGTTGTTTGTTGGGGTAAATAAATGCGGTCTGGAACAACACAGACGCGGTCCAGGAGGAAACTATTGCAATGAATAAATCTATCAGGATATGATCTTCTTCAGTCGACCAAATCACGGAGTCTGTCTAGCAGATGATCCGTTTCTTCTTCTTTCGAAACGCCTTGGTTTATGGAGTTCAATGTTCTTAGCCGCAGTCTCAACTGGTTTACTATGTATACTAACTCAAATACTGAGGAGAGAGATTCCCGTGGTTTCCGCCTTTCCGCTCAGCGTTCTTGAAAGAGTAGATTCACCAGTTTATAACCCACCCCTTGGGAGCTTCGATGATGAAGGCATCCCTCTGCCAGGATCTGTTATTCGTAGGTTCAAATCCACACATATGGTCTCATTATACATCTTGGTTTGTAGGCATACCTATGTTATACGCTACGGCGTGCGTTACTCTTGGTTATTTTTTATTTTAAGCACGGTCTGTAATTGAAAATAACTCTTCAGTGTGACATGAAACAAAAGTCACTCTGTCGTTGCAAAAACGGATCTACAGGACAACTGATTATGTCTCAAAATCCATTCATTATATATGATAAATATTTTATTTATGATGCGCGCATATACACCAGTTATTAAAATCTACTTTCTTTTTTCACAATAGTGGCTTGTCGTTTTGTGACATCAGAGGTATCGGCTTGGTATTTCGTTTTAGGGGGTGCACCTACATTCACAGACACCTTTCATACCTCTTTCGGACGTTCACCTACATTCAATTATGAAATTATTTTGTGCGTTCATTACCTTGCATACAGACCTAGTTACCTTTTGCTTGACTAACTTAGATCGAGTCCCTACATGCATCAGCAATTTACACCTCACCTGTAGCGTACGTATTGTTGAGACACCTGGTTTCTATCCTCTGATCCAGCACTTGAGCTGAGGGGCCGGACATCCTGTAGTCGCATTTTAGACCCGACATCTTGCAACAGCGAGCGACGGCCTGAACGGCTGAGTGTCAGTTAACACAGGTGCTTACAATAAACACAGGTGTTTACAAAAAACACAGGTGTTTACAATAAATATAGGTGTTACAATAAATACAGGTGTTTACAATAAACACAGGTGGTTTTATAATAAACAGAGGCGGGTTACAATAAACATTGGTGTTACAATAACCACAGGTGTTGACTATACAAAGGGACAGTTACAACAAACGCAGGTGTTTACAATATACAGGGGCGGCTGCGATAAATGCATATGGATACGATAAATACGAGTGGCTAGCATATAACACGGGTGGTTTCGATAAACACCAGAGATTACGAAGAACACAGGTGGTTACAATCGACATGTCTGGTTACAATAAACGTTGGTGGTTACATGAATATAAGTGGTTACAGTAAAAACAGACTTATGGTCATAGAATATACATGTTGTTACACTAAACACACGTGTTTACACTAAACACATGCTCCAGATCATCTTTGACTTATGGGGAAAGGTAGAATGGGTGGTGCATTGTTTATGGAGAGTAGCGTCCCTTTGCGAGTAAAGATACTGTTATCCTCGGTTTTAGTCACAGATTCTGCCTCGATTAACGACGCGGAGACGCAAACTTACGGTAAATTTGTAACTGAATTCTGGCATTTTACTCCACTCGCATAGCCTAATATACAGGAATGGCCGACGGGTGTTATTGCATACAATACACGTTAACTATACTCCGCAGAAATGTTTCAGGACGGTTTACTTTAAAACTATAAGAGTTATCCGTTTCCAGTTTGGTATGAGGCTTTATAATTTTTCTATCATTGAGGATTTTAATTGCCATAATTTCTCACTCGATAATAAGAAAGTTTTCTATAAGAGCTGTCATTATTTCAAGTCACAACAACACCTCACATGTCAAGGGTGTTGAGCTGCTTACCGGAACAGCGACCCGGTCATGCAAATAGGCAGGTCACATGTCACATTCTTGCGACTTAAAGCACATGCATTTTGCGTTAGTTAACGGTGTCAGTACCGGTGTAGGGCAGAAGGGGTCATCTCAAAATCAAATATGTCACATCATTTATATGATGTTTTCAAATTGCCATTGCGACATCTTTTCATGCACATGTAAATAACGGATAATTTTGATTGTTTAGTTTTCGTAAATATTTTGAGCTTGGAAGTAGTTAGGGGGCAGGTGTATTTTCTAGGCATTATTCACAGGCCATTAATCATATTTCTGTGAAACTATGCATGTACACATTACTGACATGGGTCTTTGATTTGTATTTTGGGGTTTGATCACTTACTTGTTTTCCTCGAATGTTTCAAGATTTTTCAATCACAAAACATCTCTTCTTCGGACAGGTCAGTATCTGATTCATCTCCAAGATGTATTAAGATTGGTGGGATGGTCTCTTCTCTAATACCATCTAGTTTCCCGTACTCTTCAACTGCCAATACATGTTTGACACAGGCTTCCCACCGACTGATATCAATCTCACCTATTGCCGTGTGAACAATTTTTTCAACGTAAGATAACGTGAATGTCGTGTTGTAGTGTGATACCTTCCCCTTGATATCCCCCAATATCAGTTCAATTGGATTCAAATTGCAATGGTATGGCGGTACTCGTCGAACCTCGTGACAGCGTTCTTCAACATATTGTTGATGGCATAGAAAGGTGGTGGTTTGTGTTGTAACACAAACTCATACAACACTGGTTTTGTTGCTTTGTCAAGTCTTACGATGTTGTTTCTGTCAAGCCATTCGATGATCGCTGCTTTACGACAATTGGATGTTGGACCATTGTCCATGACTACCAAGGACTTTTCTGGAAGGGCTATGATCAGTTGTTCTTCTACATACTGTGTAAAGACAGCTCCGTTCATTTCCGTATGGTAGTCTCTCCCGTCGGTGGACTTAGATTTAAATACCAAATCACATCCAGGCAGAAATCCTTTGTGTGAATGCAGAATTATAAGTCGCCTGTCTTCTACCAGCTGGTAGCATCCGCTTCGGATCCTGTCTGTCAGGATGCGGCCATTGGTAAGATGCTGTATGGGAGACATTTACCCATTTCTCGTCTAGATACACCGGTTCGTAACCATCAGCGCATTTTTTTCTAACTGTTCTCAAGTAATTTATTCTTGATTTTACTATGTCATGCCGTTCACATATGACAAGTTACATCCCCTGAACACTTTTATATTTGTAACCAAATTTCAGCAACAATTTGCAAATAGTGTAACGAGCGACATTAAGCTGGTGCTCTTGAGCAAGGATTTGTTTCAATCGCCCTACCGACACATGCAAATTTTGACCCTGTGTGCCTTTGATCAAAACTGAAACTGTCCAGTTTTAATTTCCTACCAACTTTTGAGATGGTCCCTGGAATGTCCGTAGACGAGGCATGGATGATTCCACTCAAGAGATCCAATACCCTTGACACGTGAGATGTTTTTATTTGAAATAATGACAGCTCTTATGGACAATTTTCTTATTATCGAGTGAGAAATTATGACCATTAAAATCCTCAATGGTAGAAGAATGATAAAGCCTCATACCAAACTGGAAACGGATAGCTCTTACAGTTTTAAAGTAAAGTTACCAAACACCTTCCTGAAACATTTTCTGCAGACTATTTCTGAACTTAGAATTTGTTTTTTGATCATACATACGCGCACTTGTTGCTGCCCCATTGACACTTCTGCACGCTGCACCGTTGTGAATCACTATCTCCTCCCCGTCCCTGTTGCTGCGTTGATCCTGCCACAGATATCACATATGATGTGGCCATGGCTGGGACGGGTCCAAATTTCCTACCCGGGTACCCCATCCCCTATTACCCTACGCCACCCGGATATCCTGCTATCATATTTGTAAAACATGACAGTATATTCTTCACTTCGGAGACCAAAATTTCGTCTCTTTCAATATCTTAAATAATGTATTATATTCAAAACAGCTTACGGAAACTCCTCAAAGACAATACAATCTTTTTACTATAAAAGAATAACATATTGTTTAACCCATTAGTCACACTATCATAACGGGTCCGGGTATTGAGATGGGTACCCGTGTCCCACCCGTCCCAGGCATTCGGCCTACCCGTCCACTCCTAGAAGGAGCGGTGGTTATCAGATTATCACAGGGATTTAAACATTCTGTTTCATATCCTCAACCCATCAATTTAAAAACCCGTGGAGATCCGATTGGGAATTGGTCGTCGACTGACATGCTGAGGTGGTCAGATAGACTCAATAGGTTAATTTTATTCATTGCGTGGGAACCGCCGTCACATAACTGCAATATTGCCCTGAGTTCTACTCCTATCGCGTCAGTCACCGGTTTGTCTTGTTCAGTTCTGTTTTACTTACAGGCCGTCGTCGCACAACTACTGACAAATAAGGATAAGTTGAGCACCGACCTGACAGTTGACCCGTATTAGCATGTATGAGTGCTGCCCACTGGCGCCTGCCGTTGTGAGTATAGGGGCCCCAGGTTGTCTATGACACAGTGTGATGGGTGTAGCGCATGGCATGTCTTAGCAAACTCTAACGCGCAGAGTCAGTTTCATCATCATGCACTGCACGTGCGCTAGTCTCCATCTGCTCTACCTTTCACAAAACAAATGGGTTTGTTCATTGCCGTGCATCGCCTTCTTCTCGAAGACGCGTTATCTACGAAGGTCTAACTTACCCTTTGTTTGCCAGCAGAACACTACCAACGTAGCCAACGCTCACGCCTTTGACTCATGGCACACTCTTACAATAAGGTTGATACATCTCACGCCAAACACGCAAATAGGTCTGACTTTTTTGAGGTTGCGTTCACTCACTCAGTGAATGTTACGTGACCGCCCACCTTGCTTCGCCCAGAGCACCCAGTCAGCACATAGCCATCCGGACACGCGACCTCTGCATATTTGTCGTCTGCCACCTCCGACAGTCCTGAGAATCTTGTGATGCACGACAGTTGACTGGAGGAACCGGATGCCATATGACCGATGCTATGTTCTCCTATGTGGGTCACGTGGTGTTGGGGTGATGGCCGCTGGTAATCGACGGGAGATTTGGTTGTTGCCATAGAGATAGCACCTAGTTTGAGATATAATCTCAACTTGTTTAAAGAATTCTTAACTTGACAGCATGTGTGACGCAAATCAAAACTCACCTTATCCAAGCAGCAAATTTTGTTTAAGTGTACAAACCAAATTGTTTAGATAACAGTCCGTTGCTTTGATAGTATTTGTTAAAAAATTATGTACCATATGAAACTACCCAACTCCCAACTGACACTACGAAACTGGATGTAACATCCATATAACCCCTGTAATTGTGTGAAACATCCATATAACCCCTGTAATTGTGTGACACATCCATAAAAGCCCTGTAATTGTGTGATACATCCATAAAAGCCCTGTAATTGTGTGAAACATCCATATAAGCCCTGTAATTGTGTGATACATCCACAAAAGCCCTGTAATTGTGTGGTACATCCATAAAAGCCCTGTAATTGTGTGATGCATCCAAATAAGCCCTGTAATTGTGTGAAACATCCATAAAAGCCCTGTAATTGTGTGAAACATCCATATAAGCCCTGTAATTGTGTGAAACATCCATAAAAGCCCTGTAATTGTGTGAAACATCCATATAACCCCTGTACTTGTGTGAAACATCCATAAAAGCCCAGTAATTGTGTGATACATCCATAAAAGCCCTGTAATTGTGTGAAACATCCATATAAGCCCTGCAAATGTCACATACATAGTTCTGCGAAACTGCCTGAAACAGCCTTATAATCCCTACAACTGTATGGAACATCTGTATAAGCAATGAAACTGTATGTCATATATTTCCCCGAAAATATGTGAAACATCCACATAATCCCTGAAACTGTCTGAAACATCCACATAATCCCTGAAATTGTCTGAAACATCCACATAATCCCTGAAACTGTCTGAAACATCCACATAATCCCTGAAACTGTCTGAAACATCCACATAATCCCTGAAACTGTCTGAAACATCCACATAATCCCTGAAATTGTCTGAAACATCCACATAATCCCTGAAATTGTCTGAAACATCCACATAATCCCTGAAACTGTCTGAAACATCCACATAATCCCTGAAACTGTCTGAAACATCCACATAATCCCTGAAACTGTCTGAAACATCCACATAATCCCTGAAATTGTACGAAAAAGTAGTATAATTCACGAAACTATGTCACCTTATGCAACCACCTGACACTGTAAGAAACATCCCCGAAACTGGTTGGAACAGTGAAACAAATGTACGTGTGGTACGTGATGAACGTTACCTTAGACCAGGGAGACTATATACAGTTGTAGGTTATCCCTCTACTTGCTCTCGGTGTTCCATTTAACGTGCATCCATTGATCCAAGTAATCCACCATAAGATACGTTACTATGGCACTTAAAGTGTTATGAGGACGTTTTTGTTAATTATGATGACACGTTAACTATCACCTAGTAGTTATGGTCACAAAAGTTCTGAACGTATATTTGGACTCGCATCTTGAACTTTAGCTACGTATTTTCACCCGTTAAAAGGGAGTTTTGGTTTAGCCCCTCTTGTTTGTTTCACTTCCGAATGGATTCCAATAATTTCTAGGTGGTGGTGTTGTGGCTAATTTCTTGTTAGAATTCTCTAGAACTGCATAATAGGTACATAAAGGATGGTTGCCAGGTGTATCAGGGGAACGGCTTTGGATTTACGCTAATCTGTTTGCCAACATTGACGTTTCAACACCGACCCCTCAAGAGGTTTCGTCTACACTGAATTTTAAACAGCGGTCAACAAGCTTTAGACAGCATATGTACAAGGATCAGGACTTTGGTGACTATAGACATTTAGTTAATATTTTAGATCCGTGACCCAGTCGTATTGAAATAGAAATCTGTATCCATGTGTATCTTTTATTCAAATAAAATTTAATATTATGGACACGTTTGTGTTCTATTTTGCTGGTTTAATGGGGGCTCAAAAGACTTTTATCACAGAAATTCCTGAACCGTAAAATATGCAAATATTGGGGCCTTGTGGTTTGAACCGTTCACTCGTCACGCCGAAAACCCAGGTTCTATTCCCCACAAAGGTATAAAGCGTGAAACCCATTTCTGGTGTCCTCTGCCTTGATATTGCATGACAATTGCTAAAAACTGTGTAATACTATTTCCACGCACTAAAATATCTACTAAAACACTATATGCTCACCTGTTACGTCCGTGATGTCAACTGTGACAGTTGTATCTGTTTTCCCAAGAAAGAATGTCTGTTTTTTCACGGGTGTCCCTTGATACCTAACAATGACATCATATTCGCCATGGAAACCTCTGATATTGAAATGTGTTCCTGAAGTCAGTCTGTGAGTCACATGGGTACTCCACTCTTGGTGTATCAGGTTCAGATATCTTTTCCCAGCTGCATTTATCTGTTTTCAAAATAGTTAACTGTACTTTACGTACTATGCAAAGTCATGTAGATAATTGAGTACTCATATTGTGTTTATTCAGCTCGAAACGCTGTTAAACCCTTTTGAAAGGGCAGCACGGTATTCCTATGGCGAGTACATCTCCGTGATCTACAGTAGAAGGCTCCTAGGGCAAGTACATCTCCGTCATCTACAAGGTTCTCAGGGCTAGTCGATCTTATGATCTACAGTACAGGGCCTGGATTTTCGAAGCTCTCTAAGCGCCAAGATATTCGTAAGTGCCATACATTAACATTGACTAACGACTGTCCTAGGGCTGAGAGATTCGAAATCTAGGCCCAGGGTCTAAAGGCGAACACATCTCGGTCATCTACAGTACGGGGTTCGTACGCCGAGCACATTTCCGTCATCTACAATACGAGGTTCTCAGGGCCAGTCGATCTTATGATCTACAGTGCAGGACGGTGGGCATCTCGATGACCTACAGTGCGTGACTTACGTGGTAACTGTTTCCGCTGACCAAGGCAGCATCTGGTCCTCTCCAATGGTGGACACTCCAGAAACCCCAGAAAATGATGCCCTCGACAGCTGGGTGACTGAACAACATGCGCAGCGCGGTGTCGTACCAGTCAGCACGGGTGTTCTCGTCATGGACCACAACATCCATCTCGGTGGTCCATAGAGGAAGACCCACCGCTCCCAGCTGGTCCAGGCGCAGCTTGGATAACAAAAAAAGCGTCATTACAATCCGGACATTATTTAAATATTTGCTGAACAACTGCATACAGATCGGTAGCTTACCTTCATTAAAGTGGGA